>NC_135411.1:53391266-53708766 GCF_051991245.1 Festucalex cinctus
TTGCAATTTTCATTTTAGTTAGTTTTTCTTACTTATAAGGGTGGTTGTTTTAGTTTTTATTAGTTTAGTTCTTAAAAAAAAATGCTTAGTTTTAGTTTAGTTAGTTTCAGTATTAGTATTAGTCTTTTTTTTTTTTTTTTTTTAAATGTGTATTACTTGTGCGCAATATTTAAAAAACACCATGGGCGCAAAGTCATCTGAAGGTGCTTTTCTATTGGCTGCTGCTAGATGATGTTATTTCTGTGTGACATACTTTCAAACGTCATTATTCCGGTTTATATCAAAATAAATCTTCTAAAAATCACATGTAAAATTATCCCAAAGGCTCATGCATTAAATTCATTACCAAAGACTAAAACGAAGGACGTTTGCTATAATTATAGTTAGTTTTAGTTGGTTTTGTAAACATAAAATGTAGCTTCAGTTAGTTTTCGTTTTTTAAAAAGCATTTTCGTTTCGGTAACAATATTGTTTTTTGAATTTTAGTTTGTTTTTTCATTAATTTTAGTTAACTAAAATAACCTTTAATGGCACCTGTTTCTCGATACCCTCCCTTCTTAATTTGACCATCTCCAAACATTTTTGTTTTGTTTATTTTATTTGAACTAAGTCAAATGCCGTTTTTAGCGTATGTTGCGGGCCACTGAAAAATGGACAGCGGGCCGCATATGGCCCCCGGGCCGTAGTTAGGACACCCCTGGTATAAACCAATGAAATGCAACATGTTGATGACTGGCATGACACAACCCTAATGTGTGTCATAAAGCGTATACATATAGCGTATAAAGGGAAGGCAACAAGTTGTGATTTAGCTTGCATTCCTTGCAAGGCGTGGGGCGCTAATGTCTCTTGTGGTTATGGATGCTGAAAATGTTTTTACTTTGTACCACAGCGTGTGTGACTAAAGAGTTCTGCAGCGCTCTGGTATCCAATAATACTTAAGTAGGCGGAGGAGGAGCGACGCAGATGAAAGTGAGTCTTCAAAGAGCACATGTAATCTGGAAGGGGAGCGGAGGCGCGATTAGGGCGCGCTCAGTTTGGACCAGTGATCAAATCTGCCTGGCCGAATATGAATTCAGTGTCAGCCCAAAAGTCTAGCGCAATTGTACTGATATTATCTGCCATTTAAGCGGGGGTAGTGGCTGGCCATATTAATGTTGGGATTATCGAGTGGAGCGCTGTGATATGGTAGAGCGATATGGTCTGATTTGGCATTTGAGTGTTGTCATTCATCATGGAAATGTGAGGCTTTTGGAATAACTTTATACATTCTGGGAAGGAGTGAGAAAGTGAAATCCCGACGTCTGAGGTGGCCCAGAGTTCTGGTTTTATTTAAGCTGCTGCATCTTTGAGCCAGATTCACTTTAAAAAGTCACAGTGATTTTACTGCATCAGACCTCAGAACTACTAACAAATATTATCTCCCCCACCCCATGTGCTCATTGTGGATGACATTTCAGAGTCCACACTTTAAACACAAAAATGGAAATGTATCTTTGTGTTAACTGTCATGAACTGCCCTATTTTTGGTTTGTTTGTCCATCTGTTCAGAAAAAGGTATTATGTAATACTGAAGACCTAATACATTCAATAGTTTCAAATACAAATAACTGTCTTTGGTTCATAAGCCATTTAAAATTGATTCAATTTACATTATCAGAACTCCACCAAGGCTAAGCTATTATTAAAAAAAAAGAAAAAAAAAAAAGAGACAAGTTTTAATGAATGATCAAATTTGTAGTTTGCCTCTCGACTTGGTTCATAGAATTCAATGGAATGTTGCATTTAAGATGACAGTTTACTACAAATTGTCATGTAGACTTCCGACTTGTAGTGTTCGACACCTTCCAAGTTTCACATACCCCAACTCTCCCAATTCAAGCTGGAGACTCCTGAACTTCAACCCGCTCTCCCGTGTGGCTCACAATCAGTCACTTCTCTTGCTAATCTCCCAATTTTACAGCAAAGTTTAAAAAATTTAGATTGTGGAAAATATTTGACACAGCATCTGGCAACCCTGGCCTGCTTGCACGGTAAGACTCCCGCTGAAGGCAGTGATCGTCAATAAGGTGACTTTCACATTTCAGCAAAGAAACTCCTTTCATTAGCAGACAGTTTCAACAAACTTCTTTGAGCTGCACCTTTTTGTGGATCTGCAACAAAATGTATTAGATTCTTCCATGGACCATGGAAAAATGACTATGTATTGTTGTGTATTGTTTTGCATAATCCTGATTGACCGACAATTAAAGTCCAGACAATGCGGCTCGGAAGAGGCTTAGTAACGCGCATCATAGCGGCTCCTCTGACTATACGGCAAAATGCGGAGCTTTGTGTTCTTGTGCTCTGGCTCGACTTTGACAAAATCTAAAATTCACAAGCGAGGACTGCTCCATTCCCCCACATTCCAATCAGAAAACAACTTTTTCCTGAGAGATGGGGGGGAGGGGGGGTGCAGGCAGAGGACAATGAAGGTGCGCCTGCAAAATCGATAGTTCATACGCTTGTGAAATTGAAGTTTTGTCACAAAGCGAGCGTCCAAGTTGGAACATGAAATGGTTTTGGCGTTGGGCCCGTGAACAGCGGCATATTGATTCCCCTGAGCGCTCCCTGCTTCGGTTTCCTCTGGACAATCTTTGACCTTTGAAAGCGCCACACACACATTGCCCCTGGTGGGACGGCTTTTGGCATCCGCATGCATTGTTTTACATGCTCAAATGCCTTTAAATGTCTTCAATTAATGCCTGATGGCCACTGATGCCCCAAATTGTCCTTACCTGGCCTCAGATGCAAACTCAGCCTACATTTTTTTCTTCCTGCAAATTATTCAGCATGTCCTTAACCGCAAATGGCCGCAAAATACCTCAAATGTCCTCAAATTTCCTCAACATCGAATGTCTCCAAATCTCCACAAATAAATTTTATCAACCTCAAATGTTCTCCACTTTGAATGCCACCACATGTCCCAAAATGAACCCAAATATTTTCAACTTCAAATCTCCCCAAATGTCCACGTCTTCAACCATGGCCCTTGAATTTCCTCAACTCAAATCTCATCTACGCTAATAATTGTATCCTCAGATTTCATCAACCAAAACCAAAGTTCCTCTAATGTCCTCAACCTCACATTTCCCAAATGTTCCCAATGTTCCTTGATTACCTCAAGTGCCCGGATAAGTCCCGAAATATCCACAAATGACCTGAAATGTCCCCAACGTCGCATGTCCCAAAAACAATTACTTTTGTTGTAATTGTTTTGTTTCTTTTAACTTGATGTTACTCAAATACAACAGCTGCGTTTCCATTACCCCTTTTCGCAAAAATAAAAGCGATATTATACTATTTCGATAAAGTACAATTTCGAATTGTCGGCGTTTCCATTGACGAGAGTTTCGCTTCTGAGGCGCAATTCTCAGAATGTTCCGTCTCGCGAGACCTCGCTGTTCTGTAGGAGGTGCTCATGATATTTACAGAAGACGGACGCCCGGTGTAGTTACATTACTTAAAGAACACTCTCCCCTCATTGGGTGGGTTCGGGCATTTAGTGTTGGTGTTGTGTGTGCTTGCGTGCGCTTGTAACTTGTCTTCTGGTGTGGACGGATAGAATGGATTTCAAGCCGTTTCTCGCTTGTTACCCGTGGTAACGGTGATTTCTCATGCAACGATATGGAATGTACATTGAATGGCGGCATAGTGGCTCTATAGCTAAATTGCTTTGTGGTTAAAAAGAGTTGTTAACCCCTCGGGATGCAGTTCCGACACAAAAGAGAGTGGCCTCGTACTTCCTTTTCCCCGTAACCCTAAAATGTTGTTGTTCCCGGAGGCTGGATAAAAGGCGGATTACAAATAGTTTAAAGTTTCTCATATTTTTTCTTCCCTGCTAAATTAACCAGAGATGGCGGGACAGGATTCCAAGCTCCTCTCCTTTAATTCAACTCCTTACCAAACAAGTCTCGCTCGGTTACACCTCTCTCTCTTTTGCGCTCATGACGTGCATTATGCAAAACACTTCAGCATGTAAGACTAAAATACAATACCAAAGGTAATATATCTAAAAAAATAAAATATTAGTGAATTGTAAGTAAATAAAAATACACAGTGGCAAACAACGTGTTGCATTCCTTTCCTTCGTGACCGGGCGGTTGTCACATGACATGAAAGTGTTTCCATTACACCTTTGCGAAATACTTTTCGACACGTCTCAAAAACCATCTCATGAGAGCGCAAAATTTTTTTGGGAGATATTTGAGAGTTTTTTACGCAAATCCAGTGTTTCCATTTCCAGCTTGCTTTTGCGAAACTTTTTTGCAGTTTTTTACAGTAACGTGCCTTTTTTTTATAACATTTATGAAGGTTTGAACATTGAGAATGTTGAAACGAGAGAAATGTGAGAAAGTGTAAATGCCTCAATGAGAAAAATGTATAAACTGTGTGGTGAGGGGTTTTAGTGCCTTAAAACATTTATAATAAATGTAAAAAATAAAGCTAACTACTTCGCGGATTTCATTTTTTGCGGATATCTTTTGAAACCTAACCGCAGCGGAAAATGAGGGAACACTGGAAATGAAGAATAAAAATGTCCCCAAACGACTCCTTTTGTCTCAAACCTCATGCCCATAAATACTTCAATTGTCCCCACATTCTCCCAAATATTCTCTTTTTCCAAATACCTCCACATGTCCTCAAAATGTCTTCAACAAGTGTGTAAATGCACACATATGCTGCAATAGCAATCTAAGCCATGTGGGAAAGGCACAGGCAAATACTGAAATCCTATTTTACAGAAACTGTGTGAAAGGGGCTGCTGCCTGGCATCCATTGTTGAGAGTATTTCACAGTAACGAGGCTTTTGAATTCCATCGCGGCTTCACAGGGGAACAATGCACCACCCCTCTCCCCATGAGCCTTTGTGAATGCACCCCTTACACCTTGTCCGTCCTAGCTCCGCTTCCCCACTCACTCGCTTTCCCTCAGCTCTTGTTTTTTTTTTTTTTCCTCCCTGGCACAATAAGCAACACAAGCTTCCCCCGCTCGAGTTTTAATGGGCCGCATGAATATCCATGAGGAGGCTGACATCACTGTTCTGCGGGTGAGCGGAGACATCAGGAGACTGAGGGGACGCAATGCTAATAATGAGACAAATAAACGCTTCCCTCAAGTAGACGCTTCCGTTTTCCCAGTTTTTCAGTTCTCAGTAGCTCAGTTCACACTCCAGGACTAGCTTTCTGTTATTCCCTTTTCACACCAGTGCTATCCCGCCTCTGTAATAGCCCATATATAACAGTCGAAACTGCGTAAAAGCTGGCATTGGTGTCCCCAAATTTTCTCACGTCCTCAAAAGTTTCCACATATCCTTAAATGTCCTCATGAAAGAGAAGAAAGAGAAAGAGGTAGTAAGAAGCTGGATTTTATGTCCTCAAATGTCTCCAATTCTTTCATTTGTCTCAAAATGTCCCCATCGGTGTCTTTGCACAGAACCGTGTCAAATGAAAAAGCCAGCTTTGAGTCCTCACCTATCCATAAATGTCCAAAGGTCCATTCCATATTGACAAGTAAAAAATGTATGCAAAAACTGGCTTTGGCCAAATGTCCTCAATTACCCTCAAATATCTCCAAATGCCCTTAAAATGTCCTTAAATTCACTGCCTTTGACAAGTATACTTGTCAATTGTATTTTTTAGAGCGGTGCTAAATGGGGGCGAATCTGAGCATGCTCCACTGTAAATATCAAACTTGGAAACAACTTTACTGATGCCCAACCACCGGTAGATGACATCATTGCCCCATTTTATACGAAATAAACACAGTTTCAGAGTCCATGGGAGAAATGGCTGTATTTTGGCAAACCTACATTTTTCTGCTGTCAATTATAAAAGAACGGGACGGGACAAAAAGTAGGGAGTCTATTCTGTTATTTGGTAGATTCGGTTTATATATAATTATTGAATGGAATATCACGTGAGTATAGGAAATGTAAAAATTTTCTATAATGACTGGCAGTGAATGAGTTAAATGTCCTCATCTGGTGTCTGTACCTTTTCACAATGAACGGTGCAAAGAGAGAAAGCACCAAAATGATTATGTCACCTATTGTCCCCACATATCTTCAAATGTTCCCATAGATCCTCATCCTGTTCACTCAGAGCAGCGGCACGAGAACCTCAAATATCCCTCCATGTCCTCAAATGTCCGTACATGTTCTAAATTGTTTCCACATATCCTCAAATGCCCCCAAATGTCTAAAGTCATGTTTGTTCCGCGACGACAACCATAGCATGTAAACAAGTAAATAAGCTCAAGACCTCCACAATGCAGACAGCACATCCATTTCACACTGTATGAAAAGCCTGAAATACATGATTTGCATTTACATGAAGTTATTACATTCGTCTCTTATGGAAGAAATATTCTTATTTTGGCCGTACATTATTTGTATAGAAGGACAAATGCGATGTCTTCCAGCCAACATAGGGACAGAAATCAAATTATATTAGTGCACACGAGTAAATCACAGTCCTTTGAGGTGACACGCCACATGCGACACTTTTTTCCTCCTTTATATCAGTTTGTTGTTACCCCTTACAGCCAATTATCAGTGATTATATTATGTGTCAAGGTTCCTTCATCGCTGTGCAGTAGTGTGCAGACAGCTCTAAGTTTAACCTTAATTACAGTACACTGACAACATTAAACATCGAGAATATACGTATGTCATGTCTCCTATAGCAGGAGACTAAGGGCAGTTTGAGAAAAAATAAATTAAGAACCCTAAAAAAAAATCATTCAATAAATGCTGATAAACATTCCATTTGTTTATCATGAAAAACAGGGGATAAATGGGGAAATCCTGGAAAAAAATGAATAAAATAAAACATTGGCAAATCCAAGTATATGCAAATATGCATCAACGTTAATTTTAAGTTGTAGTATCACCATTGACCATTAGATGGTGATTATACTGCCCTATAACATCCATCCATCTATCCATTCATTTTCTGAACTGCTTATTCTGCACAAGGGTTGCTGGAGCCTATCCCAGTTGGCTTCAGCCAGTAGGCGGGTTACACCCTGATCTGGTTGTCAGCCAATCCAGGTGCCCTATAACAATGATTCTCAAAGTGGTAATGTTGGTTTGCTGATCAGCAGTTGTGCTGTCCTTGAATGGTCATTTTTATGCAAGAGAGGCCTTTGCACTGCAAAAATAAAAGTCACAGTATGTAGTTATTTTGTTGCTTGATTCAAACACTTTGTTGTTGACTTAGGATAGTGGACCTTTTACACTGAGAGAAAAAAAAGAAGTATCAAGACACTTGTACTTACACACGTGTATGTATTTTGTCCATATCTATAATAGCATTTCTGTCATACATACTGGTTTGGGAGTAGCACTGATTTAAAAAAAACAAAAAAAAAACATTGTGCCTCCAACAACCCCCCACACACCCCCTCCAGCTTTCCTGTCCTACAGCAAAGATTCACACAGGTGTGCAGTATTAATAGAAGGAGACAATATTGAGTGTTTTTTCAACATTTTCCTGTTTGGCACAGACACATTAGCTTTGGCGTGTGTGCAAGTGAGTGTGTAAAAGACTGTAGCACCAAGGGTAGCGAGGCGGTTTGTTAAAAACCCTTTTGGTCTGCAGGGTCACGGCCCTGAATTTTTTATTTTTTTATTTTTACCTTTTGTGAGTGTTAACACTGCAATGCACGCACACATACACACACATTTTAAGTTTGGGTGAAACTTTCTTCCACTTTCGACCATTTCGAATACTAATAGTTTGGAAATCTCTTTTCTAAAATAATCCACTCAATTAGGAACCAAAACAAGCCCCTTCAACGTCTCAACAATTGGAAGCCCCCCCCAAGAGGTAGCGGCTTTACAAGGAAAGCCCAAAAATCCCTCTCCCCAGCCACTTCGTACAGTTCTTCCTGGAGAACCCGAGGCACTTCCAGGCCAGCCAAATAGTCTCTCCAATACGTCCTAGATGCTAGGTGATGGTAGGAAAGTAGAGCGGTAAATTAGCTAAGGACCTGAGGTGAACGGCCAGCCCATAATGGTTATAAACTGAATTTGTGACAAAAGGCTGAGTTCCACCTTCCCTGGAGCAAATCAGAGTTACGACCAGAAATTTGAACCTATCCCAGACACTGGTCATACAGGGACCGAACAGTCTGTATTGCAGCCCGTCATCTCATATTCCTGGAGCTCCTACCACAGAACTCCCCAAGGGACATGGTGAATGTCTTATCCAAGTCTACATAGATAGCACATGTGCATTTATTGGGCGAAATCCCATCCATCCTCCAAAACCCCGCCAAGATGATACAGCTTGACCAGGATGAAAACGACACAAATCTGAGACTCGACTTCCTGACAGACCCTCCTCCCTGGCACTTCTGAACAGTGTTGGGAACGTTTCTTTAAAAAGTAGTTATAGTTACTCATTATTTGCTTAAAAAAACGGAGTTGGTAACTGAATTACTTCATAATAAAAGTAACTCGTTACCAGGCAAAGTAACTGTTGTCACTACTTTAAAACACATTTTATATCAAATAATTAGTATTTTTAATTATTATTATTATTATTGTTATTATATTTTTTATACAAGGAATTCAAATTCTGTCCATGCTATATTTGGTGTTTTCATTTATTGTTGTTACTATTTACGTCTCCCAAATGTCTCACTCCATAATGACATAACATATAATAATTATCCATCCGTTTTCTGGACCGCTTGCTCCTCACAAGGATTGTGGGGGGTGCTGGAGCCTATCTCAGCTGGCTTTGGGCAGTAGGCGGGGGACACCCTGGACTGGTAGCCAACCAATCGCAGGGCACACAGAGACAAACAACCATCCACACTCACAAGCACACCTAGGGACAATTCGGAGCACCCAATTAACCTGCCATGCATGTCTTTGGAATGTGGGAGGAGACCGGAGTACCCGGAGAAGACCCACGCGGGCACGGGGAGAACATGCAAACTCCACCCAGGAAGGTCAAAGCCTGGACTCGAACCTGAGTCCTCAGTTAATAATAATAATTATAATCCACCCATCCATCCATTTTCCTGACCGCTTATTCCTCACAAGGGTCGCGGGGTGTGCTGGAGCCTATCTCAGCTGGCTTTGGGCAGTAGGAGGGGGAAACTCTGGACCGGTTGCCAGCCAATCGCAGATAATAATAATAATAATAATTAATAATAATAATCTATTCAATTTGGCGATCTTAAATAGGTGAGTTTTTAGTTTAGATTTGAAAAGGAGGGTGAATTGTGGAGATCAGGAGGCAGAGGATGGCCTTCAGCTGAAGGGAGCAGAGCAGCTGAAGGCCATGCTCCCCATAGTACTGAGGCAGACAGGTTGAACAGTCAGATCGATTGATGAGGAGGATCTGAGGGTGCAAACTGAAGTGGTGATGTATGTTCTACCACTGCCAATTACTAGAGCAGTAAGAATATTGTACTAATAAAAGCAAAATAGTACAATATTCTAATACTACTAATAACCTAATAAAAACAAAATACCTGGAGGTGGGGCTCGTTGGCGAGCGCCTGGCGGCCGGGCCTGCACCCATTGGGCCCGGCCGGGCACAGCCCGAAGAGGAAACGTGGGTCCCCCTTCCCACGGGCTCACCACCGGTGGGAGGGGCCAAAGGGGTCGGGTGCAGAGCAGGCTGGGTGGCAGCCAAAGGCGGAGACCTTGGCGGACCGATCCCCGGCTACAGAAGCTGGCTCTCGGGACATGGAATGTCACCTCTCTGGCACCTCGACGCCTCCCTAGGGAGGTGTTCCGGGCATGTCCCACCAGCGGGAGGCCCCGGGGACGACCCAGGACACGCTGGAGAGACTATGTCTCTCGGCTGGCCTGGGAACGCCTTGGGATCCCACCGGAGGAGCTGGTTGAAGTGGCTGGGGTGAGGGAAGTCTGGGTTTCCCTCCTAAAGCTGCTGCCCCTGCGACCCGACCCCGGATAAGCGGTGGAAGATGGATGGATGGATGGATGGATGGATGGATAAAAACAAAATAAACACTGGATATATGGTGATTTGTGGCACATATGTCATATATAGGTACTTTGTAGACAGGCCTAGCCAGTCCCATTCAGGATTTTGCGGGCATTTTTTATGATTGTTGAGGGCTAAAATAATATATAAAAGAATGCTATGAAATATGCAGTGCTTAATGCAATCATAGCCAAAATCATTCCCATAACTACTACTCCATTTCCTCAAAATCATCAGCTTCCACTTGATCTATCTGAAAAACGTACTGTGAGAATAATTACGGGTAGTTTAGATTGCGGTGTAGTCCGTTTATGAAAAAAGAATAGAATAAACCCTACCTAGCATTTCCATTCATTTCAAAGGGGAAGATGATTTACAGTACGAGTGCTTAGATTTACATACAACACATATCTGAAGGCACCAATGCACATAGGAAAAAATTCAAAATAAGGCACAAAAATATATATTTAAAATTGCAATAGACTGCCTATATTTACATCACATCTATGTTTTTTTTACTGTGCAAATGACTGCTGCATGTTGACCCTACTGTACATATTTACTGTATCGGTCTATAGACAATGTGCTGGAGTGAAAAGCGCTAGTAGTAATCTACGTTGGCCTTGCACTGCTTGGCACTCATTGAGGAAGATTGATGGCTCGCCAGGCACAATGGCTGCAGGAGACAAAGATGGAGGCCGAGGGAGGATTTACAAGAGGGAAGCTGCGGAAAAAGAGCAATAGAGTGTCAGTGAATGATAGTCGTAAAAGATGGAGAAATTAGAGAGTAAATGTCACCGTGTGGAGGAGCTGATGTGATTGCTTCCTCCCGTGTCTCTCCTTTTCGCTTGTCCGGAATACTTGTCGACTGGGATGCAGACAAAATTATACATACATACACATATATATATATATATATATATATATATATATATATATATATATATATATATATATATATATATATATATATATATATATATATATATATAAATGTCAGCATGTTGTCAGCATGCAAAAAAAAAACAACAGAATTACGTTTGCACGATTAATCTGGGACCATCTTGAAATGACGTTGTGGATGAAATGAACCACCATTGCAGGGCTCTTCCGTAGTCAAACATCCGCTTGTTCCACCAGATTTTAAAAATGTTTTAAATTCAGCTCCTAGTTCGATTCACTTAGGAACGTAAAATTTCGTGGGCATGTTTGTCATGCGTAGTTACACAATAAAAAGCCATGCCTGAAAAAACACAGGAAGTCTGCCATGTTGGTTTGACGTGGCCTATTTTAGGCTCAATTTTCCACAGGTCATTCAAAGGATTACCAAATTCGTATCACATATACTAGACAGACCTTAAACATTTCTTAACAATAAAATGTTATATCTAACCTCACTAGTCTAAACATGACATTCTGATTAATATTACATTTGTGGAATATGAGTTATGCAGCACCAAACAGCCATGGAGTGAAAATAACATCACAGTTGCTCATGTCTCAGGTAATAACCAATCACAGCTTCAGAAAACAGGTGAGCTGTGATTGGCCGTTGCCTTAGCCCTGAGCAACTGTGATGTCATCTTCAGTCGACAGCAAGTGGCAAAATGGCAGCTCCCTGGGATGGATTAAAACAGCTGGATTTTGCTTCATAACCATTAATGCAATTTTAACCAGAATAACCTAACTATTATTGTCAAGAATTGTTTTTTTTTTTTTTTTTGGAGGGATGTTACTTCTCCTTTAACTCCTGAATGTTTGAAAATTCAGCCTCTGACGCCAGTTCAATACACCAGCATGAAATTTTGTTGACGTCCCCACAAAAAAATGTGGAAAAAAAGAATGGTTGATGAATTAGCCATTTATGTGAATCCTCTAAAGACAAATTATTTCTAGTGATTCAATCCATTTGTTACCAAATAAGAACTAAAAACTTCAAAGTCAGACCCACCCTAGAGATTCTGTGTGATTGCTAATAAATTTGAAGCACGTATTCTTAGACAGATCGAGGCATGACTAAATTGAAACGGATATGAGTTTAAGTAAGCCCTTGAAAGCCAAAACTAATAATTCAGACCCTGATGGCCAGATCTTCACCAAACTTGCACAGTAATTACCAAAATCATCATTTATTTTTCTGTGCTGTTTAATTCACCAATATGTATTGAATAAATGATCAGGACCTGACCTGAGCAGAAACATAGCCTGGAAGTTATCCTTAATGCTTCTGTATTACCTTGCACGTCTTCGAATCCGTGCGCGTGTTTGCGCGCGTGTGAGGCTAATGCGCTACATTAGAGGCCCGCAGAGATCTCGCCGTAAAGCTGTCTGCCCGAGCGGACCCGCGGCGACGATCGAAGCGTCAAAATCATTTAAGCCCAATTCCCTTTCACGTCGGTGCTGCGCCCAATAAGTGCCAAGCGCACTAAAACAAGACGGTTTGCATTTGGCCCAACGTCTCCAAAATGCTCGCATTAAAACACGTAGTCATTTATTTTCAAAGCAGGACATAACGGTCAAAATGAAGACCCATGCAGTATGCTCGGGTGGTAAACACACATACACGCACGCACACACATTTTGTATTCCCAGCCAGTGCTCCCCTCTGAGAGTGAATAAATGTCATTTCTAAACTTCAGCGTATTTACACGCACATGCTGAGGAAATGTCAATCAGATGCCAGAAATGTCAAAAAGCTAGCCAGCATGCCAGTGTATGTGAGTATGTGTGACCTTGTCGATACCTTCGTTAAACATATGATCGATGTTGATTTTGCATTAACTCACATGCAACAAGCTGCTACATGGAAAACAGAAAAGAAATATAATCTATAAAGAGTCCTGAGAGTCCATTTTCATGTCGGATGCTTTTGGCTTTTTGGGTGCGAGGATTTACAAATCAACAGGGTTCTTGTTTTTGCATAGAACAATCCCTGGACTTTTTAACTAAATCAGTGATGATTTGCATTGTCGGATAGAATAATAATAATAATAATAATAATAATAATAATAATAATAATAATAAAGACATGATTTCACCTTGGCTCTTGGATACCCCAATCAACTTGTCAAAGGCTAATTTCTTCTGATTCTCCAGAGCTGAACTCCTTGCTGAAGCCTTGCAACTAGTGTGATGTGTTTATGTTATCTAAACTGTTATTGTTGATGTACCTCAGCAACAATATGCTTGTTAATGTGTAATGGTGCCTTGCTTTGCTTTTTTCTTATACCTTTGATTAGGGACTTTTAAACAGCTTTAATTAAGTGTTTTTTGTTTTGTTTTTTTACATTTTGTAACCTATTTTTATTTATTTATTTATTTTCCTCTGAATGTTAACTACTGTTTCTTGATGCTTATGTGTTGTCTTTCCTCGTGTAAAGCACATTGAGTTGCCTTGTGTATGAAATGTGCTATACAAATAAACTTGCCTTGCCTTGCCTTGAGATAGGAGTTTAATTTGTTCCACAACCAAACCTTCAACTCAAAACAATTGTATTGCAAATAAACATTGCCCAATGAAATGGAAAACTAAATGGAAATGCCATTAATGCAGTGCTTCTCAATTATTTTCTGTCATGCCCCCCTGTATATACCCCCTGGCAGGTGATTGTTTAACATTGTATACAACGTTTTTTGTATACTTAAAAAGGCAAATTTGTTGTTGCATGACGTCACTCCCTGTGCGACTAGACAGCACACACGGACTTACATATGAATGTATTGTCAATGCTGCTCATCCGTAACGCGTTGACCTACAGTCCACTCATGTGTAAGTCCGTGCGTGCTGTCTAGTCGCACCGGGAGTGACGTCATGCAGCCGACAAATTCGCCCTTTGGAGGATCCAGCCTTGTGAATTTGGACACAGGCAATGTTTACTCGCTGGAAAGTGGGCGCTGATAACAACGGGAAGCAACGTCAGACTGAAGGGCCGCGCTCATGGGCGATTGCGCATGTCAAGGTTTTTTTTTTTTTTTTGGTCAGTTTGGGAAGTGGTGGTGGTGTTATTGTTCAGGGGGCCGGGCCAAATGTGAAGGCGGGCCGGGTACAGCCCGCGGGCCATAGTTTGGGGACCTCTGTTCTAAAGTCTAGTTTGTAATAGTAAAACTGCTACAAGGGTGTGGGTATCCACTCGCGTTGTGAGTACAATGTCTCGGTATCAGCCTGATACTGATACTGGTATCAGTACTCGTCCATCCATAACTAAAATAGAATAGAATGTAAACAGTGTTGTTCATTGATATTAATTATTTGCGACTCATTGTGATGTGCTCAACTTGGCCACCGGGGGCAGTAATAGTCATGACGACACAAACGGTAACCTTCATGAGTACTATAAGTGACTCAGTAAACTGCAATAACATTCATATTTTTACGCAGAACACAGATGAAAATACGCCTTTGAGTATTATTGTATTGTCTGCCTACATGTGTTGATGCTCCTTTTCTGTAATGTTTTGCATTGAATGTTAGCATTAAGCTAGCGGAGGGTAAATTTGTCTGATGGTTAATTTCTTTATTTTACTTGGACGGTAAACTTTAACTGGGAGTGCCGTTAAACAGCTTGAAGCCTATCTGACAAACTGCTGCTTATTGTGAAGTGAGTTGAGTTCACTGCCGATACAGTTCTCGCATCTGGAATTCTTGCTTGCAAGTCCAAGCAAAACACTGTTCTTCACCAGGCACTCCAGCTTCCTCCCACATGCAACAAACATGCATGTTAGGTTAACAGAAGAGTAAATTGTCCGTAGGTGTGAATGGTTGTTTGTCTCGATGTGCCCTGTGATTGGCAGGATGTACGCTGCCTCATGCCCAAAGTCAGCTGGGCAGGCTCCAGCACACCCGTGACCCCAGTCAGGATGAGTGATGTAGAAAATAGATGGATGAAAAAGCAGCACTGGTCACGCTCCATCTCCAAAACAGTTCTTTTCCCTCGCCAAACAGATGCAAACTTGCCGTCTGGTCCGCCCACACGCACTCTCTCAACTCGCCAAGAAGGCTCGTCGGTGGACACGCGGGAAAGATCGGACGCAGAGTCCAGCTGGCCCAACGGCGGAGTCAGCCAGCGGAACAGATGTGCGAGGGACTTTGATGTAGGTAAGGCTTCTTCTTCTGGGCGTGCTCAGTCCGCACACATTTTAATGAAGGATCGAGAGCAGGTGAGGACGCTGGTAGGGGCTCTGAATTATACAGATACATATGGACACTATAGAAAAATAGACAATATAACAACATGAAAAAAAACATCATATTTATCAGAGGTGCTTATTATTAAATGTATCGATATGCATAGATCGCAACAAATGTTTTTTTGCATCCCACCAAGCAATTGGGATGGTTAAAAATGCCGATGTCATTGTTTTGGAGATAAACAAACAAACAAACAAAACAGTCGCATTGTGAATATTATTTATGTTACATATACTGTAGGTCAGCAGCTTTCGCCAAATTAAACTGTCATGGCAGCTTATAGAGTTTGAAATCTGATTGGACAAAATATTCCACACACATTATTATGCCCAAGAGAAACACTACAAGCTGGATTGACTTCTGAAACTGACCCATCAAAGACAAGGATGAAAGTGGGCGGAGCATAAGGGCAGAGTTGATGCTTATTGCCTGACAGGAGCAGGTGAGCTCCATCAAGACAGCGAGTAGAAATCAGTCAAGAAAGAGATGAAATATGACAGAAATCACGGTTGCTCCGGTTTGTTTTGCATTTGCTGGAAGAGAAAATGTATTCGGGCGATGAAGATGAGGAGGTGCAGAAATACACACACAAATGTTTGAAGTGAGAAGAAAAAGAAGAGTGAAGGTGACAGAAGAAGATGTGAGGGCGACCCGCGGCAGGATCAGGACCAAACTGACAGCAGATCAGTAAACGCCAGGATGGTTCACCTTCTTTTCAGCTGTCACACACAAGTGCAAGCATCACATCAGAACGCAGCTTAATAAAGGAACAAAAAGGTTATTTTACTTTTCGGGGTGAAACATGATTTTTTTTTTTTTCCTCTATGTCAATTGGCTGCGTAAAAGGAGGAAGTCCCTGCAATACAAACAATGGTGCTGTTTTCATGTGCTCCATTCCTTTAAGTAGCCAAAAACAAATGAATTATAGTGGACTTGTGTGATGTCCATGTAATGACAAATTGATGACAGATCTGGAGAGAGACCTTATTGGGAGCTTTCATATGACATGTGAGATGGTGTGGTTTGTTACTTTTGGAATTTTTAGCTTTTCTCTTTTGATATTGTCACATCAAAATCAAGTTTTTGCTCTTTTATGTCAACACATGACTCAATATTGACACACTAATCTGACGTATCTATCTAGCTATCGTAGTTTAGCAATCTTTAATTTAATCTATCACGTATACGAGACTTTTTTTGTGCATCCTGACAAAGCACATCCATCCATTTCTTGTGTCTATTGTTGAAATTGGTGTCAGTGGCAAAATTTTCACAATTTCCATCGAAAGGAGAAAATTGTCCCAAAATGGCTGACCTTCTAATTCAATTTTTGGCATCTTTCAATTTGTAATGTTGTGATAGAAAGCCCAACCAATTCTATGCCGATCTGTGAAACAGGTTTTGTGGCCTTAGTTTTTCTAACTTCCCATAGGCGCTAATGAGGAAATTGGCCCCTAATGGTTAATTTAAACAAAATGGCTGACTTTTCTTTTAATACTGCGTTCGAGGATGGTCGGAAGTCAGATTTATCCCAGTTGGCGTTTCCCAGTTCCGACCTAAAAATGAAAGTCAACAACCAAAATTGCGGATAGTAAAGAATTGTTTTTTATTTTGGTGCTCAAAACACATTTTAACCTGCAGCAAACTTGCCGTCTCGCAATTTTGTTTCATTTATGTATTCATCTTATTTCATAAGCATTCCATACAGTTCAGTAGTTCACTGTATAATTTCATGCAGGGAGATAGCGGCATACTGTCACGTACGTTGTGTTATGTGAAGTTATGTCGAATATTTATAAATGAAGAAAGCTATCTAGTTTTATACTCAAATAAATTGTATTTTACCATTCATGGTCTGTGTTTCCAAAGGGGTAGGCATTGTAGAGTGATGTCACATTGAAGTCGGTCGGCGAAGTTGGGGTACTTTCCCCCCCCCCGACTTTGCAAGTGGGATTTCCGAGTTCAAGGGGGCGTTCCTGTAACCTGGCAATAGCCAGATTGATAATTGTGATTCACTCAAGGGAGTTCTTCACGTTATCAATCTGGGACTGTGCCACAGTGATTTGCTCGGGAAAGGCGGGACAGTCTATCTATGCAGTACTTTGAGCTGACTGGACAATGTGACGTTTGTTCTGACCAATCCCAGCAACGGATGAAAATGTTGTCTTCGGTCTCGTTTTAGGAAAAAACAAGCACACACATCTTTATCAGATAAAAATGCACAGAGCGCCTCTCACTGTGAACTAGGAACAATTGAACAAGGAAATGGTGAGTAATTCTGGGAGAACAGAATTATTTGCAGTGTCCATTTGTCCATGTTAGGTTTGTTTGTTTGTTTCCCCTGGCGTCGACACTTCCTGCTTTCGTAACAGCTGCATATCTTGGCCCCAAACACAATACTGCTTTGTGATTGGTCCGAACCACCAATGGTTCGGATCGGTGAAAATCAACGGGCTCGGTACAAGATGTATTCTTGGGAGTTTGTGAAATCACAAATACCGTGAGAAAGGAAAGGTTAGCATGCCTGTACACAATTTCTGGTTTGAAGTCAGAAAAGTCAGATTTCCCACTTTCCTCGAATGCAGCATAAATTCAGGCATTGGTCCTTGAGACTTTTTGCGCCTAAAAGTATAATAGGCATATATACCAAGTTGCAGGTTGATCAGTGGAACTTGTACCAGGAACTCATTTCTTCCAACTTTCTTTTTCTAACAGTAAATGAATATCAGGTTCCAAACTTCAATAACAAACAGGATGCATGGCTTGAGTCTTAGGTAAAGGCCACATGTCCGTACCGAGCAGAGCTGGAGGCGACACAGGCGAGCGAGGATCTGTTTTGACGCCGCACTCGGCGCAACGTCGTCGTTTATAATTAAAATGCAAATTGAACGACCTTGTTTTGAGTCTCGGGGGAGAGGCCTCGCGTCTATGTAGCCCAGCTGGCCAAATCGATTTTCATACCGCACGCTGAAATCAATTTGGAAATTTACACTCCGCACACGCAAACATAAAAAGGTGGCGGTACATAAGTCGAAACATTCTGACGAGTTTGAAGCGCTCACAGCATTTACTCACCGCCTCATAGCAATTATTGACATGTTTAAAAAATACACAATTTGACAACGTCCAACTGTTTCGACTGGATCCTAATAGAGCAAACAAATATACCTTAAGCTTCAATCTACTAAAAAACACATGCATGCGTTTGTGTTTCTTTGTTTTTGCTACATGGTCGAGCCCATATTCCAGGATTTTACAGAGTTGTAGGGGCCACTTGTCCTTGTGCAGCCATTTTAGAGGGCCCCACAACATTACACCTCTTTTTGAGGGTCAAGACTGGGTTTTAGAGATTAGGTTTGATTTGATTTATGGTTGGGGTTGGGGAAGGGTTGTGGTTAGGCAATCATTTGAGATGGTTGGGATTAGGGTAAATGGCTAGGAAATACATTATGTCAATGGGATGGCCCCACAAAGATAGTGCCACAAACTTGTATGTGCGTGTGTTTGCGTCCTTGAGTATGACATTGACGTGTAACGCATCTCGAGCTCAATTATCTCCATCCAGCGGATTTCAAACGCGCTGAGCAGGGGAGCGCCACACTCGCGAATGAGCCCGCCGCCGCGACAACAAAGTCTGTCTTTAGCTCCCCCTTGACGCCTCGCCTCATGTGTTCGAATGCGTGTGTGTGTGTGTCAGTCAACACCTGCAGTTGTCAACAGGTTGGTGCGAAACAGAGACTTCTGTAGGTGCTTGTGTTAAACTAAATTGTTGAACTTCTTAACTCTTTGACCGCCATAAACGTTTAATGACGTTCAGTATAAACCTAGAATTGGCCGCCATAGACGTTAATTGACGTCTACTATGTTTTTTTATGGAAACGGGTGGAGGAAAGCCTTGGGCAGCTGTGCTCCAAGTATCAAGCCGATCGGGTTACTAGAATGAGTATTCCTGGCCACTAGATGGCTGTGATGAGTCTTTTGGACAAGATCGGGTAGGAGACAACAGTAGAAGGAGAGAGGCGGAGCTAGAGTGTTGAGGGGGAGAGAATGGCTAACTTGGCTAAGGGAGTCAAAAAGGCTCACGCTTGATCCTTATTTTCAAAGCTCAAAAGCATCGACCAGTGCTCAAGAGCACAGTGATGACGGAGGTAAGTCATAGTTGAAGCGGTGACGCGGCTGTTTCGACCACGTCCGAAGGCCCCACCGGCTAGCGATGCTAACACCGGAGAAAAGTGGTGCACAACTGAGCACGTCTGCACAGATGACGTTTCATCATGGGTCCGATTGCAAGACAGTCTTGGACAGTCTTCCAAAGAACGTGAAGGTAAGCGCTAACATGCTAAGAGATTGCTAGTAAGATTACTTTACTAACTTTTCGGCGATCTGCTAGCAGCGTGTGTAAATGTGCTGATATACACTAGAACATCTATTACCTATACAAACGTGAATGTATGTTTTATAGATCGTGCTCACAGCAACGTCCGACCGCTTGTTCTACGACAAAGAAAGGTAAAAAACAAAACAAAAACAAAAACGTTTTCAATACACCGCAACAAGCTCCCCCTCATAGGGCCCAAAGTGACCCTTCTCACAGTGAGCAGAA
The DNA here is from genome assembly GCF_051991245.1 of Festucalex cinctus. NCBI lineage: Eukaryota > Metazoa > Chordata > Actinopteri > Syngnathiformes > Syngnathidae > Festucalex > Festucalex cinctus. The sequence continues at coordinate 53,411,068 of NC_135411.1, forward strand.
CAAAGGTAAAAAGAAAAAAACAAAAAGATTCTCCACAGCTCTAATAAAATATTTGATGGTAAACTTCTTCTATAATTTACAGAATGTGCATCAACCAATACATCGAAGAAAAAAAGGTAAACATGCACACACACACACACACACATTGCATCACAGTGCTCTAAAATAATGTATGATATTGAAATGTATATTTGCAGATCCCAAAGATTCTGGCTGGCTTGAAGTTGATGAATTCGGCTGGCAGCCAACCATCTTCCCCTTTGCTGCAAAACCAGGACCAAGGGATGCTGCAGCAGAGCTGAATTCCCACCTGCCAGCTGACATCCTGGAGCTCTTCATCACGGATGAACTTCTCCAGCACATCGTTCATCATACCAACCTCTACGCAAATCAGTCCATGCAGAAGCAGACTGACAAAAACTGTTGCGCACGTGTAAATAGTTTGCAAAGAGTTTTCCAAATTGTTTGTTCGGATTGCTACTGTTGCATGTAAATAAACTGTTATTTTGCAATCAAAAAACATTTTTTATTGTTGGGGTAGTGTTTTATAGAAGTTTAGGTGTTTGTAGAATCACTCATGCAAAAAAAAAAGTGCCAAATTCACTAGAGTGCATGAAACAACATCGTTTCACAAAAAGCTTGATTTCTCCGTATTTTGGAAGAAAATAGAGGATTTGGGTGAAACGAAGCTGTTTTCTATTGTTGATTACTGAAGATCCGAATAAGGTAGAAACAAACTTTTTTTATAGATGAAAGATGAGACTTCAATCTTTCATTTGGTAGTATCCGCGTTTCCATAGTCCTAACACAACATTTTCTGTGGAGCTTGAAAGATCGGTAAAATTCTGTAAATCAGCTGGCAGTATAGGGGTTACCTTTTCCGAAAATGGCTGGCAGTCAAAGAGTTAAGGAATACATGAGCAATACAAGTTACAGAAAACAACGAGCCCTCAACACCACTTTTACTGATCAACACAAAATTTGGTGAACATTTCTGTCATAACAAGAACATGAAATAGTGTCATGGACTAATGCCCAAATTTGAACAGGTTTGAAACGAATCCCATTCGCACTGCACCCAGATACTAGTTTCACAGACGGACTTGACCTTGGTTAGACATGTTGATCGTAACTAGGGCTGCCAAGTCAGCTAGTCATGACGGTTGTCAACGGCTAATTTAAATAGTCGACTAGTCTGTTTTACATATTTCAGCCTTATATTTGTTTTTTCTTCCAAAACTGCCTCAACCGCTCGTTTGACTGCCTACCGCCTGATCTTACTGGACACACATGCGCAGTAGCATTAATCCGGTTCAGACGTGACGTCAATGGAAGCTATATACTCTTAGCGCCAGCTGTACACGGTATGCTATCATGGCTAACCCACATCGGACTTTGGAAGTTTGGGAACATTTCTACAAAGATGCTAAAGCGAATAATGTTTAATGTAAAATATGCAAGACAGACCTTGCCGTTCACGGCAGCACATCGGCAATGCGTGAGCATTTGAAACGGAAGTACCTTTTGTCGAATCCTTCTGACGGCGAGGGACAGTCATCTCAGCTGCTGGAAGTTATTTGGATGGTTAGCGTAGCTAAGTGCTAACGTGGACATTAACGGAGACGCTAACTATTTAGCATACACTGTGTGATACAAACTGCACTTTAATAAAAGTTGAATATACTGTTACCTTTCACCTGTCAACATCTTTATTACTAACTTGTACATATATCGTAACAAATTCAAGCTATATGCTAACGATGTTTATATAAGAGTAGCTGCTTACTTGTCAGCTCCTTAAAAATATTGGCCCAAGTCGTCAAAATAAGAAAATGCTGGCCACCTTTGCTAAAATTGGCTACATCCTTAGTTGAACAGATAAGTTTATTATTTTATGTATATATAATTATACTCCTGAAATGAAAATGAAATGAATACGTAATTAGAATGTGGTTCCGTTTTGGGGGTTTTCTGAGGAAAAAAGGGTCGAAAAAAAGACTTTGGCCAATTATTTAAGGAAGCTGACGATCCGATCCGATTAGTCGACTAATTGTGACTACTGTTGGTAGTCGACTAGCAAAATAGTCGTTTGTGGCAGCCCTAATCGTAACAGGATGCACAAGAAAGTATCAGGACCAATGCCCAAATTTGAATAAGTGTGCCATTTTGGTTTGCAGAGGCCATTTTGTGTGAGATCCCTCAGTCGTGCCCTGTGAAACCAGTTTCCCCCATTGAAAAGAAATTTGGTGTTACCTACAGACATGAAATGGGGTGGACATGTCGATCATGACAGGACTAATGAAAATGTTTGAAAAGTCCTTCTATGCTCTCATTCTGACAGCACCTAGTGGGAGTACAAGGAGTGCTCGTTGCACACGGCACCTGCTTGGCCGTTGCTCTTTTCAGCAGCAGGAAGAGGATGAAGCAGATTTGTGAAAAGAAACTAGCCACACTAATAAGTTCACTTCTCTCCACTGGTTGCACTCCTGTACGACAGGGGCGACTCCCGCGTGTGCCCCGACGTCACTCCGCTTCCCAATTACCAGCTTGCACACACGCACGCACACACATTTAACTACCGGGGAGCTTTTAAATGCTCCCCATTAAATTTTAAAAGCTTCTTTTTCTGCTCACCTTTTCCGTACTTTCTAACATGCAGCGTACATGGCAACACATTATACGCGCTGGGCCGCAAATGAGACGTCTGGCTGTGAAAAGTGTCAAAGCGGAGCAAAAACCAGCAAAACAACCTAAAAAAAAACGGAGTACACTTTGTGGCGCTCACGTACTAAAGATTCACTGCACAAGAGGAGAGCTCGCCTAATTTTGCTAATTATGCGTAATTAAAAAAGTGGAAGTATATTCCCAGGGTGTTTAATATCCTTCTGTGGGGGGTGTTCTTTTTAATTGTATACATTGCTTCCAAATGCAGAATATTAACGCCTCATTTCTTATTCTTATGGGTTATGTATGAAGGAGTATTAGGGCCAGACTGAAAAAAGAAATCACTTTGAGGTTGCAATCGTAGTATTTGCATGATCGAAGATGGTTTTAGATAAAAGTTATATCATTTCAAGAAAAATAATAATTTCAAGAAAAAAGTAGTATTTTCCACATTTTTTCCCTATACATTAGAGCTATGAAGGAATGGGTGGTAATTCAGTCATTCACTCAAGTGGGTGTGGCAAACTAACACTCAGATTATAATTTGTGGACTCGGATCAAATGGTGTGACATCACGTTCTTTATATGGTACTGTTTAGCACGGGTGCATTTTGATTTACGAGAGGTGCTCGTAAAGCAAGCCAAATTGAACTACATTATCTTGTCAGAAAAAAAATGTTTTGGTTTTTTTAATAATCAAATAGTTCATTTTTTCAAATTGTACACTTACATTATATCCCAGGGTATTGGTTGTGTATTTATGGATTTGGAGCAGCTGACCAGTAATAAGGCAAATAGAGTAAGGGCATTTGTTGCAGCCAGTCGTGAGTTGTAAACGAGCCGTTTTGTTTTATGTGATGTGGATATTGAATAATTGAACAATTTTGATGGAGCTTGTGACGAATCTGCAGACACCCGCTCACGCTACCGCCGGTGTTGGTACCAGATGTGATTGGGCTGCCAGATTGTATCGGGGTTGCCTGCAGATGACGTGACGCTCCAGGATTGTCCGGAAATTGTCCATTTACAGTTGTTCAAAATAAAATTTATGGACTGTAATCGTAAAAACATAAATAAACCTAAAAATATAAAAGCTCGACACTTTAAGAATGAAATTTTTTTTTTTAAATAAATAGATTGAAGCGCCTTCGTGCTTGCCGGTGACGTCAATACAGCAGCGCTAACGAAGTTAGCTTCGGTTTGGTTTCTTTTTTAGCTGTTCACAAATCAATCAAAATTACAAAAAAAAAAACATTCTTAATGATAATAGGAACACATTAACAATCTAAACTGACAATATTCGTCACATCTGAGACAATTATTTTGTGTATTTATCATTTATTCAATCTATTTTGTTATTGATTCAACATATTTTGCGGTTATATTCTTAGATTTAGCTACGTTTTTACAAATTCCGTACATTTTGTTATTTAAAGATCACCTGATATGAGCTTTGCAGCAATGACACCAACCATCCTCTAGACGCCCTAATACTGTACCAAAAGAAATGTTCATGACATTGTACCTTGTTGTAGAGTTGCAGTCTCCACTAGGAAGGTCTACTGTTAGCCTAGCATCAAACAAGCAGATTTTGGTGGGCGTGGCCAAGGCTCGCCAGACTTCCGTGGTTTTTGACTACAAAATGAGTTGGGCATGGCCAAGTCTCACCTTTTCCATGTGGTCCTGTTTACAAACAGAGGGGCATATTCACTAAGAATGCACTGCGTCCGATCATAGCGCGAAATATTGCACCACAAGTGCACCCGCAGTCTGCACCCAGTTACCAACCTATTCACTAAGGATATTGCTCTAATCATATACCGGCGCAAACACGGCCACAAAACTGACAGCTTGGAGCAAATTTGCACCTGATTTACCACACATGGCAATGGATTTGCGCCAACAACATGGTTGTTATAGTAACAGTTGCGAGAAAGATGACATTATCAGAAAGCGAGGTTGGACCGAGAGTAAGAGCAGAAAGGACGACAACGACGTCATTCATTCATAAAGTACAAATTATTGGTGCGATCGTTTAAAAAAAATATATTTTCAGAGGTTGGCACGGGCGTACAGTATTCATCTGGCACATAAGAATGATCGTAAAATGCCTCCCCGCCATTGCCGATCAGCCGGGGTTACGTTATGTGTACTAAACTAACACGGAAATATTTCCCTCTCTTTCTCTCCTCTCTGCGTGAACAGCCGCGCATGTTGTGCATGCAAACGGCATGCACTGCCGGAGATCGAGGTGCGTCAGGTTAATACATGCTTTCCAAAAACGTTATTTGCGTCACGCAAACGCGGTGTTGCTATTTGCGCTGGCGTTAGTGAATTAGACGCTGCATATCAATGAGTCTCATTTGCATTGGGGTGGGCATGTTTTGCGTCAAATGTATACAAATTACATAATTTACATACGCGCAAATAACACTGGCCCACCGTGACGCAATCTGTTCGGCAGAGCACTGGATTTCCCCATCTGCGCGGCGGGAGGGGTTGAAAATTGTAAGGGTGGAGTTCACGCTGAGCTAGTGACATGTAAAAACCGAAAAAGGTGTGGTTAGTGATGTGGAAAACCGACCTGCTAAAACAGCCCATTTGAGCGTGCTATTTGACCTGCTTTGATACAAACGGCCATAGAAAAGGGAAACATAGATCGTTTATCTTACAGCTTGGGGACTTTGTCAGGCTGTAGTAAGGCATATTTATGACCAAAACCCCCCAAAAAGTGAACATTTCATATGAGGGCACCTTTAAGTTACATCTTTAATATTTTCTTTCCAATGTTTGACATCAACTGGATAAATTCCAGCCAATCGTGTAGTGGGACGTGTTCGTTAAGCGACCCCGATACGATCTGGCAGCCCGATCACATCTGGTACCAACACCGCCGCTCCCGCAGCTTCAGGCCGACCGGGCTCCCACGACTCGGCTGCACCCTCGGCCTCATTTGCCACGACCGTTTGCTCTCTCCGGTAATCTTTCCGCAGGTTCCCTTTCGTCATCGTCTCCATTTCTGCATTTTGCTCACCCCTTCAATTTGTCTTTACTTCGTTTCTGCGCCTTGACTCAAATAAATAACATCCATTTCTTCTTCGTTCCCTTGCGTTGGTGACGTAAGTGGTTAAATCAAAAGTAGCTTGTGTGTCCGTTACGCTAGAGCCTTAAATAAATGAGTACTCGAGGCAGGAAAAATCCCTTGAGGATTTTATTTTGTACTCGAATACTCGTTTTACCCCTATAGAAGTTGTGTATTTTTATACAAATGAGAAAATAAGTTTGATATTTACAGAAAAAAAAAAAGTATAATGTCAAGAAAAAAAAGAAAGGGTTATATATTTCAGACACATAAATAAAGGTAATATTTTTAAGAAAGTAATTTGAGTGTTTTCAGACAGTCGAAAGAAAAAACTCAAATGTGAACTAAAAACATCTTTGTGTTATCCTGCAAAGCTTTCGACTTCCTGTTAAGGTCATGCATGTCCTGCAGTCGCTGTGAGGTCATCAGATTGCTTCTTCTTCTGCTTATGTCTCAGAGCAGGAAATGCCAGGCTGATAAAGCTGCACTATAAACACACGCACACACACTCACAGGCGCAGGCACGCGGCGGCAGTGACATTAAGAATCGTCGCAGTGAATCTGGGAGCATCGGAGGCTGAAGTGACCCCCGACGTGCCTCCTTCCTATAACTCAACTGCTCATCTTCCTCACTGGTGTGGTGGCATTATCAAACCCAAGGCTCCTCGCCGGCACCTCTTCTGCCATTTTCAAGCGCCTCGCCTTGCTGCGTGCACACCTTTTGTCTAATTGGCCGTGATAATCACTCTTTAACCCTTTAAAGGGCACGCAGTGTGAAGCGCTTCATCATTTACTTGCAACATTTCTTTACAACGATTGAGTTGACTTTTTTCGGAGCCTCACCTCCTTTGATAAAAACTGTTTGGGTTACATGTCTAAAATTGGACAGGCAGTTCGCCATTTCGCTTGAAACAGCCATTTCTTCACCCATGTCCCCTTTACAGTTAGGGGGGATAAGCATATATGATATTGAATAAGAAGTCATCCATTTTGAAGTTTGAAGGAGCCATTTTAGGAGAATGTATCCCACCTGATATCCTCTAATTGTTTATGATCATATGAAAACACACTGTGCATCACAGAGTGTGGTGATTAAATTTATGTGTCACAAAGGGATTGTCACTGCACAAATAAAAATCCAAAATAATAAAACTGACCCCGCCTGCAAAACCTGTGAGTTAGCTCATGGTCTGTAAACACACTTGATGCACTGCGATGTAATGTAACCCGTTGGCGTCGTTGCCGTTACGAGTCTCAAGGCAACAAGCGACTTTCGAGGGTGCGCACGCTCAAAAGAGCTGAAATGTCAATATTGTGCCCGCGGGAGGGCATAATTAAGGAGTAAGGATCTAAAAGGCTTTGTCGCATATGGCCCAGCAGCTGTTGCATCTGTCTGCCGCTGCAAGTAAGCGTACAGCTGAATAGTAATGGCTCAACATTAAAATGCCAGCTGACACGAGAAAAAGGGGACAATGTGTTTAAAACAAAGACACGATAAACCCCAGAAATGGTTTTGCTTTGGCTCTTTGATTACAATGCAGATCTGCGTAAATGGGGATCATCTCGACACACGAAATATATATATATATATATATATATATATATAAAAATATGCACTTAAGCAGTAGCAGGAATATTCAGCACTACGAATAGTCCGCGGCGTTTTATGTAGCAAATTGGTACATATTTTTTTAAAAGTCTTTAAACACTCTTTTAAAAATACTACAAACACATTTAAACACATAACATACTGAGAGCAAGCAAGCACAACAGATAACACACACAAAAAGAAAATTCCAAACAAACTTTTCATCTCACAATATACACCAATAATCATGCCCAAAGATGTACAATATAAATGAAGCTACAGCTGCTCCTTTCCGTTGGCATAAAAAACAGGATTGAAGAGGATTGACATTAAATAATCTTCAGCAGAAAGTTTTTTTTTTAAGTAAACTGATCTGAAACACTTCCTGTTTCCATTCTTATGCTTTCAAATCAACTGTGTCAATCAAAATGGTGTGCCACCATCAACTGGTCAACAGGGAATTGCATCCAAAATAAACATGAGGCAGAAAATAATAGAAGAGTTGTGCGGATGGCGGGATTACTGTATGAAGGTGAGCAGCTGAAAAAAGTAGTTAGCAGTTATCTATTTGGCAACATTTCCAAAGCGGGTATTTTCAGACTTAGTAGTATTAGGATATGTTTTGTAGTATGTGTACAAAAAAGAACACATTTCTAAATGATTCCCTACTAAATTCTCTTGGTAACGCCATCCCAAAGCCCCGACGCTTTCACTTTGTGCTGCTGAACATCAAAGCGTCTTCTCCGGAATGGAAAGTGACTGCAGTCGATGACATCATCCACTTTGGGGTCACTTCCTGTAAGGCGCGCGTGGCCGTAATCAACCCGAGCTAATTCCCAGAGCGTTCTGCTCTTTCTCCTCGCGTCTATCCCGACTGATGTGAAGTGGCATCAATTAAGTGGATCAGCCAGGTGTGAGTGTGTTTGTGTGTGGGGGGGGGGCCTTCCCGACAGATACCTTTTATTTATTTAGTATTTTTGTACGCGTGTGGCGAATTGCATAATACCGGTGTCAACCTTGCAGAGCTAATGACGAGGTGCTTGTCACCGCTGTTGCGGCAAATTGGTTGCAACTGTCGGGTCAGGAAGGAACGCATACGGGCATGATTGGCCCATTAAATGATGCTTATGAGCTGTAAATGTGCGTGGTGTGTGGTAATGTGTTAGTGGTGTGTTTTAAAACGTTTATGGAGCCAAAGCACACTCTATGTTACGTTGGGAAAATCTCAAGGTGCACCAACGACGACAAAAAAATTCAAACAAGTAGGAAATGATTTTTGGGTAACTTTAAATAACGTAATGTAGACCCTGACAATAAAATAGAAACAAAAATAAATAAATTCCAACAATACTGAAAGTAAAACCACTTCACCAGTATCTTTTTTTTTGTTTTTTTTGCTGCACTTGTGTAAATATCTGCATGCTATTCATTTTCTCACCTGGCCAAGCAGCACATATGGTACATGGCAGGATGATATTTTTTTCCTAAATGGGGGTCAGGCTTTTAATCCTCAAGTGCTCCCCCATGCGGCACTCTTGCCCGCTTTTAATGGAACCGTCACAAACTGGCCACATTTCACATTGTTCATAGATGAGCCGCAGGGAAAGCGTGACAGATTGGTTTGATTTACGTACGTGTTTGCCATCACGCTCAAATGTGCAACCTCGGTGACGTCGCCTCAGCGTGATGTCTCACTCTCGTGGTTCAAGGTGACTCTGAAGGTGGGATTGTTGCTTTTTCTGTTTGTGTGTTACACACAATGGAACATTCATGTTTGTATTATTAGTAATATTAATTATTATTATTAGTGCGGGCAACGGATGACATCGCTGCTATATTTTTGGCTTATATATTTTCCTAAGATTATGTCTTTGGAGATGGAGTCGAGTCCAGGCAGTTGAGATCTGACTGGCTCCTCGTTACAAGATGACGGTCATCCAATCAGCATCCAGTATTGTTTTGTAAGTGCCTAACCTCACAAGCCAGATTGATAAATGCGATTCACTCAAGGGAGTTCTTCAAATTATCAATCTGGGACTTTCCTCGGCAGATCCGATCGGGAAAGGAGGGACTTGCTGTACAATACTTCGAGCTGATTGGACGATGCGGCATTGTGCATGTTTGTTTTGACCAATCAAGGCAACGGATGAAAATGTCGTCTTCCGTCTCGAACATCTTGACCAGATAAAAATGCACAAATCGCCTCTAGCTGTTCAAATTCAACAAGGAAGCGGTGAGTAATTCTGCGAGAACAGAATTAATTGCAGTGTCCATTCGTCCATGTTAGGATTGTTTGTTCCCCCACCCCACCCCACCTATTGATTTCGTCCTGCCCTAAACAACACCTGATTGGTCCGACCTATAAAAGGTCGGCTGCAAACGTATCAGCGGGAGCGGGATAAGATGTATTCTCCGGAGTTTGTGAACTTACAAATACCGCGAGAATTCAGCTTGCTAGCAAGGTTAGTAAATGGCTTTTCGAAACGCTTTTTCCCTGCATGCTGACGACGTGTCATTGCTGCAGGCTCTAATTAAGAGGCAGGTAGGCTCAGATCATTTTAATTGCAAATCAGCGCCGCTGCTCTGATTCATATTTGATTGTCGGACTCAGTGCAAATGCCACCAGCCGGATCTTCTAATAAAGACAGAGGTCTCACTCGCTCTCCATATTCTGTCACTTTTTTTGCGGTCTGGGAACTTTTCTCTCTCTCTTTCAGGCCACTAATTAGGCAGCCAAGTGGAAGTGCGGAATGTGCAGTTTGAGAGGGAAGGAAGTCGCAACCTGAGACCTTGTGATGACTGAAAGGCTGCAGAACATGAGGGATTTAAACAGCTTTGAAAGGCTGTGTGTGTGTGTGTGTGTATATACTCCGAGTCGGTGTTTGTTCCAACCAGATTGTTGCTCCCAGGAAGCCGCCGGTGTCGTCAAGGATACCAAATGAGGCAAAAATAACAAGAGAGTTTGAAATTGTCGCTATGAAAGTATCTCAAGGATGTAGGCTTATAGAAACATCCCTGACTGTTGCATGTGTGTGCGTGAGCGTGCGTGTATGCGTGTGTATGGACAGATAGGTGATGTGGTAATTTAAGAGTTTGCTGCTCCCATGGTCTCAGCCGCATGAGGTGATTTTATGTTTTTGAAAATTTGGTAATTGTGTTATTTGTACTGATTATTAAAGCCCCAGTGTGTAGCTCACGACCGCCATCTATCGGTTAAACAAGATAATGCAATGATTTTAAGCACACGAACTACAGCGTCCCAGAGAGACCCTACTTCAACAGCCAGTGTTGCCGGTAACGCTTTACTTAGTAACGCGTTACTCAAAAAAGTTGCTTTCTAAAGTAACTAATAGTCTAACGCGTTACTTTATTCTACAAAGTAGTCTGATTAAAGTTACTGTCCAGAGAATCAATGCGTTACTCCACATTTTCATGAAGAAGGCAAACTATCTCACTGTTGTAACAGTCACAAACAACTACTGCTAACTACGAAGATGAGGCAGAAGTCATTGATCACCACACTGAATTCAGCCATGGTCTGGTCATGAATGGTTTGCACATTCAAAACAAAAGTGATGATACTTTTACTACTAGTTTTATTAACCAACAGGCACACAACACAACAAAAAAAGTGTGCATTATGGACCATAAAAGTGGTAAAAAAAATAATTTATTTCCATCCTCAACTGGTCCGTGAAGCATTATGGGATGAGGTCGTCTCCGCCCTCTCGCCAGGGGGAGTGACGTCAGACAAGTTACGTTTTCAGTAGGGGTGGAACAAAAAAACGATTCGACCGAACCATCGTTCGTCAAGGGAGCTAAACGACCGTATCGGTTGCGAGTGAGGCTTTATGGTTTTCATAACAATAGCAAGAGTTCTGCGCCGTGCTCTACTTGTTTTGTTTACATTTCAGTAGCATCACCATTCAAGCTACTTCCGTGTTTCCGTGCTCGCGACACGGCGCGCGCGCGCGCAACGAGTGACAACATACAAATGGAGACAGTTAGCAGAAGCCGGTGCCGTACATCTCGGTATTTCCCATGGCTATCGAGTCCTCTCGGTGCACGTGTATGTCCCGGGCCGGCGTTGGTACTGCGCGCGAGCCAAAAAGAATAACTCCCGTGACGATCCAATGCATGGATTCAAACCACACAGGTATGTCCCACAGCCAACACACCAGCTAAGCTAAAAGCACACTGCAAGTATCTCATTTCTCAGTTTGTGGCTCCCTGTCAATGTCTACAACTAGCATGAGCAGCAGATAGGAGAACTGAGACGTGCCCGCGATTACGACAGCCCAAAAAACAAAATATAAACAGTAGTGATTCTGTGGTCATCATCGTGTCTCAGATTAAAAAAACAAAAAAAGATGTCATACATTAACCAAAAATGAAAGTGATGACAAAAGAAAAAAAAATTGTTAAATACAAAAATTGTTGATTAAAAAGGGAAATGAACTTTTGGAAATATTTTTGCATATATTAAGTGGTTAAAATGTGTTTGATAGATTTATTGTTCCATAAGGTGGCTTCATATTTCTTTTGGCTGGACGGTAGGTTTATTTCATGTCTTAAATTTATGTTTCTGAAATACTTCACAATGTGCAAATATTCTGTTTAATTGTGTTGGTGACTGTGTAAAGGTTAAATATTTATATTTAACATTAAATTATCAACCTTTTGTTTTCCTGATCCTTATTTTGAAGAGAAAAAACAAACAAACCAAAAAACAATTATAACTGTCAATAACTACTAATAAATATTTAAACTGATACATGTGCACACACTGGAATAGCGGAACAAACAAACAATAGAGGAATTTAGGGGATTTTCATTTTCAACCTGGATAGATTTTTATTTTTTGTTTTATAAAAAGTATTTACGTTACAAGAAGTCAAGAGAGACTGCCTATTTTGTTTTTCATAAAAAAACAACTTTATTTTCATGTTAAAAATGCACTTTCAATAAAGTATTTGGAACTCCGTTTCTACTGCATTATTTTTATGTTGAGATGGTGTTATCGGCAGCTGCTGAAAGTAACTAAAGAAGTAACTTTTAATCTAACTTAGTTACTTTTAAAATCAAGTAATCAGTAACGCAATTTAGTTACTTTTAAAACCAAGTAATCAGTAAAGTAACTAAGTTACTTTTTCAAGGTAACTGTGGCAACACTGTCAACAGCCTACCACCAATTTCACCGGAACAGAACGCAAACAACTTCTGGTATTCCCTCGAGTGATGACGTAAGTGAATTGCATTTGTTAGACATACTGTACAGATCCCTAATATTTGTGATTTAGTCATTTAATTTCAGAATTAATATTTTTGTCGGCATTGTTAGGAAATACTGTACGTCAGCTAATGATAATGGCTATCTATGTTCATATTTGTTAGTGCAACTAAACTATGCAACAGAGAACACACAGTTATGTTATATGTTTTATAGACATGTGGACCATCTCAAAGAGGGCGAGGAGGGGGCGAGAGAGACGACGAGGAAGAGAACGCGGAACAGAACGCGGTGTCTCGTAACGTCCAATTATGTCATCATGGAAAAATAATTCCATTCGAGCATGCATGTGAATGGCTCAAAACATACCTTTGCTTGGAATATGTGGTATTTAGATTACATCGTTTGCTGATATGTTTAGTATATCGTACAAAATAATGGTGTTAACTGAACTACACACCTGCAACTCAGACTCGTAATTCCCCCCGCGTCTTGTTGCTACTAACCACTCAGAAAAGTGCTGCTTACAAAAACATTTGAAACCCTTTACTCAGATATCGATTTGTCACCATGTTGAACAATTTGACCTAATAAATATCACTAAGCAACTTAATTAGTTTTGATTGAAGATACAACAGCTTCCTTGTACTTCGATGTGCAGGAATTTACATGGCTTTCACAAATAGTCTTGCTCATGTAATAATGTACTTCATTGGCTCAGTGACTTTCAGTTCATTGTTTGGTACCTCATCTGACATACAATTGTTACCTTCTTGCAGAGACTCGTACAGGAAATGACCATGGAGGAACATGAAGATATCCAAGTCCAGCTGATAGACTGACACCAAGAAATACTTTTTGACACATTGCTGACACATCAGCACCACCATGATTTCCTGTACCTGGATCCCACATCAGCACCACCATGATTTCCTGTACCTGGATCCCAGACTGCAGCACCTTGGTGGACTTGTAGCAAATAAGTGACACTTTCCCAGATCCTCGAGGACAATACAAAGTTTTTTTTACCTGGCATATAATTAGTCCATGTCTGACACTTGTTGTTGTAGTTTGTATAACTTGTATATTGTTGTTGTGTGTTAATTTGTACATTTTGAATAACTAAAAAAATACTATTTCCTTTGGCGTCAACATGCAGTGTTCATTCGACACCTAACCTAACACTATTTTACATGACCAGAAATGTAAAACATCAAAAGCCTGGAGAATTATTATAAATGCTTGCAATGACAAGGAATTCTTCATTGGCCAATGAATGTAAGGTACAGTACATGAAAATGAATAAATAAAATAAAGTAAAATAAAAGTCTACATGAAATGAACATATTAACTAAAAAAAAAAAAAAAAAAAAATGCTGTTAGAATATAATGAGCTACATGAATTGCAGTTGTTCCAGAATTTTACCAATACGCTGTGCATTTCAAAATATGGAAAATAGACATACAGGTTTGGGCCAAAAGTAGTGTTACAGAGCAGGTATGTGTTGTACACAGCTAAAATATCTGATTAACTCAATACCATGATGTTTTTGTGTGTGTGTGTGCTGACATTGCCCCCCATTAACATTGCAACATTCCTCAAACTCTCCCGAACACATAGTATGATCTGTAACACTACTTTTCGCCTACTCTATGATGTTATTGGGGCAAAATGAAGGAAGGCTTGTCCATTGATTGTGTGAACAGACTGCAGTAAAAATGAAGTCACTTCAATGTTTGCTGGTTTTATTAAGTTTGACATGCTCCTTGACTGCACAAGTACATGTTATGGAGTGAGGGCATGTTCCCACCAACGATGATATCATATTCTTCAAAGGCTTGCTGAGGAAAGTGAGGGAGGAGTCACTTCATGGCTTCAGACACCTGGTCAGCAGGTCCTGTGTAAAACAAGTGGTGCTTGTACATGTGACCATTCCGTATTGCTTCACACAAAAAGTTCATGTAGTGTGCAATGCCGTCCATATGTAAATGACATACCAAGACGTCGGCTGACTTCAGTTTGTTGCAGCTCAGATATGGTAGGTGGAGATACTGGTGGTACAACACCGAAGCCTTCTGGGGTCCTCCATTCAAGTGTCCTCATTCGGGGCATTCCAATTTGGCTGCTGACTCTCCCCTTGATATTTTTTTTCCTTGCAGGTCGGTGATGTATTTAAACGGTGCATGAATGCTTGTATACATCAGAATATGGTTCTGGAACCCCTCAAGTTTGGCTGTTGATCTAGTGTGACACAAACAAAAACAAAATTATAAAATAAAATAGAATAATTGATGATACTACTATATGTCACCAACTTTCCAACAAAGCCCCCAAAATAGAGGTAAGATCTTTAGTTTTTGGGCCCAAAACATTGTATTAGCTAGATAAAAGTAACTTGACTGCATAGAATATGCAAAGGCTGCTTGCTTGTCGAATTTCCGTGGAAAACGTGGCAGCCTGTAAATTCTTGTGCACCCAATTACACAATGGACCAGTACACACTTGAGTGAGAGAGTTCAGACTCTAGCAGTGCTTACGGTACAGCCAGCATTTAAGTCCAGAAAGTTATTCCCTGCCGAAAATTAATTTCGAGAACACTATTTTCACCAGCCACAACGAAAATAATTTTCAACTCCTCCACTAATACACTATGCTTTAGATTCTCCATTGAAGTTATGGGCAAATATACCTCCGAAATCACAGTTACATTAAATTACACAATAACTTGCGCATTTACTCTAAATATAACGTGCCAGCGGGAATCTTTTTTTTTTTTCAAAGCAAGTAGCTACATAACGAAATCGTTCGAGTGGTGCGGAGTTGCTAATCAACAGCTACAGTGATCGTAAAACAAAGGTACGAACATCGTATTAATTAGTACAGTGTATACTTTTTCTCTCGCTCTCAAAACGTAAACACAAATGTACTCTTACTTACCGGTCAAGTAGAAAGCAGTCGAAGGCACCGGCACGTCCCAAACCTAGTCTGTTCCTCATTTCTCTCCATCTGGCAAATGCGGCTACAATATAAACTCTTGTTTTGTCGCGCTGAAATAAAATAAATTCCCAAAGTAAGTGTGATGCTTGATAATGCTCTCTTCGGGGACCGGAAACTCTTCTTCTTCGTGTACATGCGGTCGCCATACAAACCGGAAGTGCGTCTGCAAAGGCGTTCCAAAAACGCGTAAAGAAATGGAGCGCTGAAATTTGTCTTTGACGGCACCCGTAGCAGAAAGATGGCGGCGAAACATGGCGGACACGAGAAGCCGCGGCCCGGACATGTAAGATAATTTGCGATTTCTAGACTAACCGTTATATTTAAAAAAAAAAGTACGTTTATGCGATACAACATATCCTTTTACATACTACTAACACAAACAATTATTTTTTTTCCGAATGATTTATTGTTTCACCACTAGATGCCACTGTATAATACTGAGTGTACCTTTAAGGTATATATTGCTCTGTATAACTATATTCTACATAACACTTAAAGGATGAGGTATTTAACACATTCATTGCCAGACCAGCAAAAAAATGCATCATTTGACGTCTTTTTCCGTCAATGGCAGTGAATGAGTTAAACATGGTAAAAATCAATGAAGCAATTATAAATTGTTGATATAATGTACAGCAGGGGTGTCCAAACTTTTTCCTCTGAGGGCCACAGACAGAAAAATAGAAAGCTGCAAGGGCCACTTTGATTTTTTTTTTTTAAAGTTATTTATTAACACATTCATTGCCAGACCAGCAAAAAAAATGCATCATTTGACGTCTTTTTCCGTCAATGGCAGTGAATGAGTTAAACATGGTAAAAATCAATGAAGCAATTATAAATTGTTGATATAATGTACAGCAGGGGTGTCCAAACTTTTTCCTCTGAGGGCCACAGACAGAAAAATAGAAAGCTGCAAGGGCCACTTTGATTTTTTTTTTTTAAAGTTATTTATTAACACATTCATTGCCAGACCAGCAAAAAAAATGCATCATTTGACGTCTTTTTCCGTCAATGGCAGTGAATGAGTTAAAGTTTTAGAAATTCTTCACCTGATCTAAGTATTTCAGAATAATTTTCTGATCTCTATTTAATCTAATATATTCAACATCAATTTTGATTATATATGTATTGATGAAAAAATAAGAGTTTGCCTCGGCCAAGACTTATTTTCCCTGAAAATTCTACAAGTACGGTTATGTAAATTGATTACAATTAGGCATCACTCATCATTTTCTGGTCCCTAATTAATCAAATTTATTTGATGTCAATCTTGATTTTATTTGTATTGATTAGAGCACAAGCGTCTTCCATGCCTCGGTTGCTGGATGTCTCAAATTATTTAAGCATCATTTATTAGACATCAGTTTTTAGTATTGATAAGAGGATATGAGTTTGCTGCATCCATTCTGTTTACACTGTTGAAAGTACAGTGGCCCTAAAGGGTCAGAATCCCATAACATCAACTTTCTCTTTTAAGGTCTTTTAAACTTGTTAACCTGCCGGGAAATCACTTAAGATTGTTGGACAGCCCTAGGTGGGATATATTTACGTTTACCGTATTGTGTTGGTACAGGCGTGTAGTTTGTTTTGATTGACTGTAGCACTTTTGTCAGTGTTCAAGGTCGTTTGTTTATAGCTGTCACGTCATGCCCGTAAAGAGTGACGGCGTGTAAAAAGCTGTTGTCATCCACCATGTTTTTCATCTCACACTCGGGCCCGTGAAAATTGTTCTCTCTGTTGTTGTTTCTTTTTTTTTTTTTTTTATGCTTTCTTTGCACTTTTGTTGGGGGCCTTTATTAAGATGAAAGGCCAGTTTGAAGTAAACAGCACTTAGGTAAATATAAAGAGGGAAATATATATATAATAAATATAGAATACAAATATAGACAAAGAGGCGTCTGCTTTTCTCGCCTGCCTGTGAAGTCTGTCATCATAGGTCAACACAAGATAGCTGCTTGTTTACCAAAACAATCACATCTCTGTTGGTAACAGGGAAGACAAGATATTGATTTTGACACATTGTTGGTTCTTTTCATGTCTGCTTTCACTGATCATTGTGGCGTGGGCCCTATTGATTTTGAATGACCTGTTACAAAATGGCAGCCCTGAACAAACACTATCATCTGTACATTTTACTTTCAGGTGAGCTCTACTTGTACGTCCATATTGTCAACTCATCGGTGAGGAATCATAAATCGGACCCAATTCTCGAGTTATGAGCATGATAGTTGCTATGTCATATTCGTACAAGCTCCTTTTCAACCGTCTTCCAAATTTTGCTGTAAAATGCAAATCATTTATGGGCTGTCTGTCTGAAGTCCAATATCAACATTATTGGTTTGAATGATGTCCAAGAGCGATGGATGCCTTTGTCACAAAGGATTGTGTTGGTTGATTTATGACTCCTGGTTGGTTTATGACTGTCATAGATTAATTTGAATGTAGGGTGGCCAGACGTCCGGACTTGGGGCTAACAGTCCTAATTTTCAGTGATGTGTCAGCAGTCATGCGCAACCCTAAACCGGACGTTGGTTTGTTTGCCTTTTCAGCCGCATTGAGTTTATTAGTGACAAACGAATCGAATCATTTGAACGGCTCGTCAATGTGAACGATGGGAACCGAGTCTTTAAAGACAGTGTTAAAAAAAAAAATCCGCAAAACAGCAAAGCCATGAAAAGTGAACCGCATTATAGCGAGGGAACACTTGTTGTTGTTGTTGTTTTTTTTTTATGTCCTCCTTTTTGACCTTATGGAAGTGGCCACCCTAATTGGGGGTCATAAATCAGTCAACTTTTGACATGAATAGTCATTTCTATGCAGTGGGCCAAAGTGAGGTCAAACATGTCAGCGCACAGCCTTACTTTGTTGGTTAACTTTCTGTGCCTGTGCATCAAGTCTACGCCTCACAAGTCTCTCTATGGTGATGAAACCACATTCAGCGGAGTTGTTTCATTTTGACAACCATGCTAACGGCTAGCACGGCAAGTAGGTGCGAGGCGGCTGAAAGAAACCATTGCCGCCTCGGGTGAAAAGCTCCACGTTTGCTGCTGGAATTAGACTTAGGGCTATAAAGAGAACAACAAAAAAAATGAAATGTCCTTTTTTTCTCTCCTACTTTAAAAGATTTAGACTTTGTAGTGATTTTGTACTATACTGTATTATCTATAGTAATGTTAATTTGCATTTAACATTTAAGTGCATTTATCTTTTACAGCTGTTTGTTTTCAAACTTTTAGGTGCAGTATGTTGAATCATTTAAATTTTTCTTTCATACAGTAATTTAACCATGATGAAACGTTGGGCCTATTACATTAATGTATTTAAATGTTGATCATTATGTTGGTATTTGGAGATATCTACCAAAAACGTTATTATCAACATTTACACATTTAAGATAACACTTCCTATTTAAAGCTCTTATTCTGAAAGATAAAGTTCACAAATTCCAGTAGTAGAAGTAGCTGAGTTGTTAATATATCTTTTAAACACGAACAACACAGTTTCATGTGAAAAGTAATGGCTAATGTTAACAGGGCACTTAATGTATACTTGTGTGTGTTGCTGCTCACTATGTCATTAGAAGAAATTTAAATTTGGTATACAGTGTTGCCACAGTTATGCAAGGCTGACACTTGCACGATTTTGTGGCACAAATTGGCACGATGCGGGAAGGATGCGCGCCAGTGCCACAAATAGTTCACCAACAGCTCACGTCGAGTTATATCCCAGTTCGTGCCCCAAATGGCACGACTTGCCACGACAAACTCGTGGCCAAAAGTCGTGCATGTGTCAGCCTTGCATTACAATGAAAAAGTAACTTACTTTACTGGTCACTTGATTTTAAAGGAATACAAGACTTATGAAAAACTAACCAGCTATTCTGTAAAATGGATAATTTCAACTCTTCCCTGAAAAATTTTTGCAATTTATGTTGTTATGATTTTATAGCACTTTTTATGAATATATTTACGTTACGTTATATGTACGTTAAGTACATTTTGGACAGTCACATGATCATCGTGCCTGCGTAAAATACACATTGAACGACATGACAGTGGCAGCATTGAACTCACGAGGAATGATCGCGTCCCACGTCGGACATCAAAGGTGGAATTTCTCCTGACAACAAGAAGCACTTCTTCAAAAGCAGTTCAGCCACGGAGGACACTGAAAGACGGATAAAACTGGCAGATTCAGCCGCTGGCGAGTCGAGTGGACGTAAAACATCCGGGTGACTTTTCACTCTGCTAAATGTCGTGTGCTAAGCCTGCTTTAGTCCAAATTAGGAGCGGCCACGCCCCCCCACTGCCCCACCCCCACACGGAATGACATGAAACCGAACGTGTTGAGGAGTTTACTCTGAACAGAATTGGCACAGTATGTGGGATCGAAGTCCTCTTTTTCTTGCACATTATGCCAGCAAAATCCCATTAAAATGAGCGAAGATGGCTTCCGGTTACGCACGGGATATGTCATCACGATCACGTGACCAGGTACATGGCGTCCCACACCGTACGATCAAATTCGGACACTTAATCAGTTTGAACTAAAATTCGGGTAATAAGATGCCAAAGATATTTGTACTTTTGTTCTTTGTACATAATGCCTAATCCAATACTGGGAAATGATTAATAAGGCTTGTGTTGCTTTAAAAGTAACTAAGACTACTAGTTACGAGTATTTACCAACTGTTTTTTCTCAAAGTAAATGCATTTGATATTTGAATAGCAGCTTTAATCAGATTACTATATTAGATACTCGCTAGATTACTAGTTACTCGGAATGGCAGCCAATATTGAATAACATGTTCCTTAGTAACACGTTCCTGGCAACACTGCCGGTACAAACATGCTATCAACCTGATTTGCAGTCTCAGCTTCCAGTCAGTCACCATGACATCACTGCCCATGCATAAATCATGTGAATTGGACTGCTCAAATTACAAACATACAAATGAGAATTAAAGTAAAAAATGCTTCGGCACCTAAATTATAGAGAAGACTGTGCTTTCCCTACCGACGACTGACTTTGGGGCCTTTACTACAGGCTGTATGCACATTATTAGCCTGGAGACCCGTGCTGACCCAAGCAAAACACAGTGAAGTGTGCTACACACATTAGAAACTACTCTTGTATTAATCTATGCGTATTCCTATTGTTCTATTTTATTAATGTTGCCTGCTACTTGATTGTACTTGAAACACCGAGTATTTGTCAAAGTTTCCAAATGGAAAAAGTGGCTTCACACCTGAGTCCTGAACTTTGTAAATATCGGAGGCGAGGCGCGTGTCTAATACCCCTGCGAGTGTGTCTAATAATGTGAGCTGTTGATTGCCATATGGGCTCGCTGGCTGTAAATATATCATTCCATGTAGTGTTGGGGGGTGGGGAGGGCGGTTGCAATTTTCATTTTAATTAAAAAAAAATAAATCCCAACCTTTTTTTTTTTTTTCCAGGCCTCTCGGTCCGCTTGATGAATGTGAAATGAGCGCGCCTCTCCCCAAATTCTTGCGTTTTGCTTTTAATTAGGTTATGTAGCGAGCGGGGGAAAGCAAACTTGTGTGGGATTGAATTAGCGAGGAGCAGATGTGACTTCTCGCCGGCGATCAGGCTTTTCAGAGGAGGAGGAGGAGGTGGTTAATAAATGTATTTAAATGGGGGTGATGCACTCTTCGGAAAGGAAGAAATAATTTCCTCCTAACTAACTCGACACCAACGCTCCAGGAGAAAATTTTGTCAACATCAAAGACAATGTTCGAGTGTTGAGCAGAAATACAACAAAGAAAAGTTTCCATCGTTGATGTTTTTGTGAAACATCAGTCAATTTTGTTTCTTTGATGGCCCTCACATGTTCAATTGGAAATATTAAGATACTTTGAGGCTGACAGACCCATCATAATTGCAAACATAAATGACAATTTAGTGTCTTTGATGACCCCTGACATACACAATTATGAACATCAAGAAAAAAATGAGAATTTCACGAGTCTAATTCATGCAATTATTGAACATTAAAGACAATTTAGTCTTTGATGACAATAACATGGACAATTACGGTCACAACAATTTTTACAATCTGACAAAGCTAACATTGTATAATTTGTAAACATTAAATGTAAGTTTAGTGTCTTTGATGACCCTCACGTTTTCTAACATCATTGACAGGGTAATGTCTTTGACAGTCCTAACATGCATATCAAGGCAATTTTAGAGTCTGACAAAGCTAGCATTGTGTGATTGTAAACATTAATGGCAACTTAGTGTCTTTGATGACGAAACATACTAAATTGTAAACATCAAGACAATTGGACAAACCTATTATATATGAGTTGTGAACATCAATGTCAATTTGGTGTTTTTGATGATAAACCCAACATCCCAACATCCATTTTTACAAGTCTTCACAGCGTTCATGTTTTTGTAAGCATCAAAGGCGAGGATACGTCAAGCTTTTCTCCAAGAGGAGGAGGAAGTGATGTTTAATAAACACATTTAAATGGAGGGAGGTGCAAGTTAGTGCAGCTCGTGTACAAGAAGAAATAATTTCCTCACGCTAAAAAACTTGACACCTCGTCGGCGCTCTTCATCCCACTGGCTCTGGTGATGAACTACACCGTCCGCGTTGATGCTGTAATGCGGTGGAGGGTGTGTGCAATAAACAGACATTGGCGATGTTTGACTTCCCCGCTCGGCCATTTGCGCGCGCCTCGCCTCCGCTAAACGAGCGAGGGTGAGCACCGGCTCTCCGAGTGAAATGAAGAGGATCTCATTTCCTTCATCTTCTCGCCGCTCGCGTCTCGAGCGGCTCTCAGCCATAAATGGCGCTCGCCATGTCGCTCCAATCTTCCCACAATCCCCTCGGGGCGGGCGGTGGGGGGGGGGGCTCCGGGCCCCGGACTCGACTGGCGGCGCGTCGGAGGCGCTTTTAGTAAAGATTGCTCTTTTGGTTATGGATCATTTAGAATCCAATTTCATTTAGGAGTGTGGGAAAGGAAAGAGGAGGACAAATAAAAACAAAGTGTGTTAATTAAGAAAAGCTGCCTGGCAGTGCAGCGTATGTGCTGGTACCTCACGATCTCACGATTGCAGACTGCAGCCCACTGAGGGACGTTTTGATTCACATTATATGTTGTTTCAGTCCCATGGGATAAAGAGAAGGAGGATGAGATGACGTCTGAATTTACACTTCCACTGCCTTGCAGTTCTCTCTACCAATACTATTCCATTTTCTATAAGCTTCAAAATAGGTAAGTAATAAGGATGGAACCGTACTCTTAAAAAACAAAAATAAAAACAAAATAATAATATGCCCTTATGACAATTTTGTGTGTTTGCAATTCACTTCGTATTGGCTGCAATTCAGATTGCATTGGCAGGTGGGGTGCGTGTGTATGTGAGTGTGTGTGGGGGGTGGGGGTGGGATTGTTGCGCGTTCTCCAACTCATAGCAGGAACATAGGCCTGCAGTCTGGGGAGGCAGTGCCGCTCTGCTTTGCCCTTTTAAAACAACGTATGATTGCATTAAAATGTTTTCCATTTTAGTTCTTTGGTCCATCCTTTACATTGTTTTCATTTTCAATCCAATAATGTCAATCAGTTCATAATAATAATAATAATAATAATAATAATAATAATAATAATAAAAGAACCCTTCCAGTGTGATGTCACGTTGAAGTGCGCCCCTAGCGGTGATGGTCAGGGCGTCAATGCGAGTGAATTAGAGTGAATTAGAAAACAATCAGTGTGAGCTAGAAAACAGGTCAAACAGTTGATAAATCATCTACCAATCCTATGGTGAACTTATGCGCGGCCGACGGATGCTCTAATAGCTCAAACGGAGATCATTCTTTCGGCTGCCGGCAGGGATTCTAAACCAGACGGAAGATAGTGAGGAGTGAAAGACAAGCACTATGGCTAGCGCGACTGTGAGCAAAACTTCGACGCTACTGCTTTGCACCCACAAAAAGCATGAGGATATGCTCAGAATGAGGTAGTTTTTCTCTTATTCATATACAGCTGGTCATAACATTAACCTCTGAATGTAAATTCGAGGCAGACGTGATGAATGAGCCATATTATCTGTTGTGAAACAATCATACTTTTTTTTGCACTCAAGTACTCAAGTCAGTTTGAACAAAAAGTTAACGATTTAACACAATTATTACAATTAACACTAACTCGGGCTTGATTTCTGCGGAGGAATGTGTAGGAAACAACGTGCTGTCTGTTTGTTAGCAGCTAGCAAGCTAAGATAGCTCGAAGACTTCAATACAGCAAGACGACACAAACGGACACAAACGATTCAATGAATGACAATTTCCATCATGAAAGTAGTGATCGATGTACTGTTTCAACCAAAAACAACATACCTTAGGCTTCCACTTCCACTTTGCCCCCCAGCAAACTCAATTTTTTTTTGTAGCTAGCGGCTCCAAACGACTGGTTTCAATGATTCACAAAAATGTAGTGTCCTACTCAGGACGTTTTTTTATTTTTTATTTATTTTTTATTTTTTATGACGCTTGACATATTTCCCACCTTTTAACGAAAACGCTCGCCGAAAATCAAGTTCTCTACATTCATTTGTTATGGGATGTTTGCCTTCCGGGAGGCGCCGCGGATGTACAGCAAGACGAGTTTGTCCGGACACAAATGATTTCATGAATAACGTTTTACACCAGTAACCTGTGTCAACCAAAAGATAAATAGAACATACCTTTGCTGCTACGAGACAAACATTGTCGTGTTGAACGCAGCCGACATCCTTCACCCATCCAGACACAAAATAGTTCTAAGAATCCAGGCTCTTGATGGCGTCAAAGTCCTCGCATGTGTAGGCACTCTTCTTCACAATGAGATCATTTAAAATATTGTGATAAGTTATTTGGGGTAACGTTGCGGCTTGCTTTGACCAGGACGATGGTGAAAGTAGATACGGATCTTTCCCTCCAACCAACTCCAGAGTTTGCCGATACCGGCTAAGAACGGCTGGTTCTAGTGTGTCGCGATAACTATGGACGTTTTTTGGTACATTTGTCATGTTTAGACGAATCGTTCACCGAAAACGATATTCCCTCCGTGTCTTTCTATGGTTTGTCCATCAAGAGGGTAAGCGGTTGCTAAGCATTCTGGGTAAAGTGACGTCAGCTGGAAGGGTCTATCGGCACGTTTCCTGTTGAAATGCATGCAGTTAATTGTGTGTGTGCTCACAGACATGGCTGTTTATCTTTATTTCGCCAATATTTATATTTTATCACATGTACAGTACATGCTAACTTTCAACAGTCAAATATACACTATTTGCAGTGACGTGCAGTGAGCTCTAGGCTTGGGTAGGCAGGCAGTCGTAAATTGAAACACACACCAAGTGTACAACATATCCTAGGGTGACCCTATTTTAATCGGAAAAAAGGGACACTTAGGCCTAACTAATATACTTAAAAATGATACTGTTTACTCAAAGATGCTATACATTCAAACTATTTTAATGCATGCCTCCTCTGTATTGTTAGAAACAAAAATTACTTGACTAAAATGATTATGACAGACACAATGTTTTAAGCACATTTTTTTGCTCCGCAAACAAATTGGGATGAGCGAGGTTCGTGCCCTTCGCCTTCCGTGAGACAGCTCATCACTTCGCCACTCAGGTAAAGCTCTGGGCCACCGTTGCAGCCGAGGACAATATTCGAACGCTAACTGATGTACGCAAATGTGGGTCTGCCCGTCGAGATAAACACGGTGCAGTGCACTCCGCCTCCCATTTGACGCACAACGAAAACCAGACAATTTCATTCATTAATAAAAACCCGTCCGGACGCCCGGAAAGGATGTAATAAAGTGCACATCTCCCAGTAAAACAGTCTAATTCCTTGCAAAATCAAGCTAGCAATAGCAACGTCAAACATCATGTAAAGTGAAACCATCCACAAAGCCAGTATTTCCTTTTGTAGCATTCTTTGTGAAAAATACAAATAATTCTCCATCCCTTACTTTGCTGAAGATCTGGTAGCTAAGGCGTTGGTCTCTTCAAAAGATGACGTTTTTCCTCAAAAGAAAGGCATGAAAATAGTTTTATATTTTCCAGAGTGGTGTCATCTTACCGGCGTACTGTGCACTAAGTGTGTTTTGAATTCACGAATGCACCGTGTTACTCCCTTTGAGTTCAATCAAGGCTCAAATTCGTTCTTGGGTTTCAACAGACATTTAATGTCGTCTACATGTCTTGTACATGTTAACAACACACCAACAATGCCGTCAGAACTCAGAAAAAAAAAGAGCGAAAATAAACTCAATTAGCATAAAACATAAAGAGACTTCCCAATAAACAATCAAGAAAGCAAATGACATATTTACCTCATTGGCCACATTCACTCAAAAGGAATAATGACTTAACAGAAAAGCACGTCTTCTGACCAAGCTCCTTGCTTGTCGTCGTCCACCTGTGCGTCAATTAACAGTGCCCCTGAGCAACGGATGATGAAACAAAAGGTCCGTTCTCCTTTCCAATAAGGTTTAAATTCAAATGAGATTATCTGAATATTATAACCTATTTAACACTATTTTACATAAAATAATGACTATTTATTATTCTTTACTGCCAAAACTATGAAATAAATCAATTAAATGATCGTTGCCTTTGATGGCAGCAACACTCCCACCAAATCACTTGTGATTTCCATCGTGAACTAATTAATGGATCTAGTGTGCTTCTAACAGTGTGATAGTCTTATGGATAGGTCTGTCCAAGTGTATTTGCTTGCCAAGTCTCTTTCCATGGTCATCTAATGTGGCGTCACTAATAAGCAGCTGCACCTTGCGCACGCATCCATCTTCACTTGGATACACTGCAGTGACTTTAGCTAGCTTCCAGTCATTCCTCGGTGCTGTGTCATCTTGTATGAGCACTATATCATTGATTTTAGCATTTCTCTTCGTTTTTTGCCATTTATGCCTTTGCTGAAGGCTCAGCATGTATTCCTTTTTCCATCGTAGCCAAAACTCATTGGCTAGATATTGTACTCTACGCCATCTCTTGCAAAGATACAGGTCCTCCTTCACAAAATC
Organism: Festucalex cinctus; assembly: GCF_051991245.1. Lineage (NCBI taxonomy): Eukaryota > Metazoa > Chordata > Actinopteri > Syngnathiformes > Syngnathidae > Festucalex > Festucalex cinctus. Next base: position 53,437,696 of record NC_135411.1, read on the forward strand.
TCCTGGCGGTGGCAGTATCACCGACGACTTCATGGTCAACAGAAGATTGGGCGTAAGAGGTTGAGGTCCGGTAGGATCGTTAAGTAGGTGTGGGGTGATGGGCCGACTGTTCACTATAGCCATCACTTCGTAAAGATAAGTTCTTAAAGAAGAATTGTCTAATGCTCGAGATGATTGATCTAGAATGGAGGTCAAAACACTTCTGATTGTGCGGATTTGCCTCTCCCAGGCTCCACCCATAGTTGCTTCAGACTTTCTTGGTTCATTTCTTTTACTGCTTCCAGGAATTCTCTTTTTGCTCCAACAAAGTTGGTGCCTTGGTCTGACTGTAGTTGACGCACATTTCCACGAAGGGAAATAAAGGCTCGAAGTGAATTGAGAAAAGCGTCAGTTGACAAATCATCAAGTAACTCTATATGTACAGCACGTGAGCACAAGCATGTAAACAGCAGTCCATAACGTTTTAACTCTTTTCGTCCTTCCTTGACATAAAACGGGCCAAAACAATCCATCCCACAATACGTGAAGGGAGGAGTTGTCTCCATTCTCTCAACAGGAAGGTTTGCCATTTTTTGGTCTTCTGTTCCACGCCTGAATTTCCTGCATTTGACACAATTGTAGACATATGATGATACTACTTGACTGCATCCAAGTATCCAAATGCCGTTTGCTCTCAATTCATTTATCGTCATGCCACGTCCTTGATGGTGTACTCGATGATGGTAGTGATCAATCAGCAACCATGCGGCGTGACTGGTCTTCGGTAGTATAGCTGGATGCTTGACATGTGGATGTAACGTAGCTTGTGCTAATCTACCACCCACTCTAAGGATGAATTTGTCATCTAGGAAAGGATTCAAACGGTAGAGTCTACTTGCCTTGTCTTGAGATAACTCCTTTCGGGACTGGAGCTCTTTGATTTCTTTAGAGAAGGCTGATCTTTGAACCATGGTTATGATAACAAGCTCAGCTTCTTGCCTTTCTTTAAGACTTGTGGCTTCATTGGTTCTCTTTTGTTTGCTTTTGAACTCTTTCACAAATCTGATGAGCCTGGCTGTGGCTCTGACTTGCCTTGACCAACTAGAAAATTTCAGAAAGCGTTCCGTTAGAGAATTCACCTCTGTTACTGCATGGTTCACAACGGCTTTACGTACTTCTGGGTCCTCTATGTCAAGTTCTCCCACCATAATTTCTCGACTCGGAAGTTGTTTTTGCCAGAGAAAACTTGATCCACCAAACCAATTGGAAGCAATGAGGTCTTGGACTTTCATGCCACGAGATGCATGGTCAGCGGGATTGTCTTCTGATGCAACATATCTCCACTGTGCTGGTTCAGTACTGTCTTTGATGCGCTGGATACGATTCGCAACAAAAACATGAAAGCGTCTTGCTTCATTGCGGATATATCCCAGGACAACTTGTGAATCCGTCCAAAAGAATTCTCCGGCTCCCTTCAGCTCCAATTCTGCTTTTAGCATGTCACTTACTCGCACAGCCACAACAGCTGCAGACAGCTCTAATCTTGGTACTGTAGTTACCTTGGTGGGTGCTACTCTAGACTTTGCATACACAAGTGCACAATGGATTTGTCCTGATTCACTGATGTATCTTAAATAGGTACAGACTCCATATCCTGCAACACTTGCATCTGAAAAATGGTGGAGTTCATGTTTCTGAATTGCTTGAAAATCTTTTGGAAGGTAACAACGGTCAATCTTGACCTCTGACAGGTTCTTAAGATCAGACAACCAGGACTCCCACAACGGCTTGAGTTCACTTGAGAGTGGTTCGTCCCAGTCTACTTTGTCAAGACACATTTTATGCAATATTTGCTTTCCAAGTAGAACGAAAGGCGCCACAAAGCCTAGTGGGTCGTAGATTGAGGCTATGGTCGACAACACTCCTCTTCTAGAAAGTGGATGCTCGTTCACAATTACTCGAAACTGAAATTGATCCGAGGAAATACACCACTTGAGGCCTAGAGCTCTTTCAATCTGTTGCTCGCTGAGTGTGAGGTCTTGATTTCTTACGGTCTATGCACAATCCTCTTTGGGAAGAGAATCGAGTACTTCTTGGTTATTGGAAATGAATTTATGGAGTTGCAATTTTCCCGTGTTGCAGAGCTGTCTTGCTTCATTTACCAGAAGAATTGCTTCTTTTTCTGAATGGAAACTGATCAGGCCATCGTCCACATAAAAATTTCTCTCGATGAACCTTATCGTTGCTTCACTGAACTGTCCTAGACCTTGTGCCGCAATATATTTGAGGCCAAAGTTTGCGCAGGCTGGTGATGAAGCGGCTCCGAACAGGTGGACACGCATTCGGTAGACAGATGGAATTGAGTGGAAATCTCCATTGTCCCACCACAGGAAGCGTAAGTAATCTTTATCCTCTTCTCTGTCTCTGAACTGATAAAACATGCGTTCTATATCGCACATGACTGCTACTGGACCCTTCCGAAATCTGCACAGGACTCCTACCAATGAGTTGGTTAGCTCTGGTCCTGTCAACATGTAGTCGTTCAGTGAGACTCCTTCATATCTTGCTGCACAATCAAACACCACTCTTATTTTACCAGGTTTCTGGGGATGGTACACCCCATGGTGTGGTATGTACCAGGCCGGGCTATTGTAAAGGTCTTTAGGAGGCACCTTCTCTGCATCTCCACGCTCTATGGTTTCATTCATGAACTTGATGTAGTCTTTATGATATTTCTCGTCTCTTTCAAATCTTTTCCTTAGGCACTTGAGTCGGTGTTCTGCACAGCTCTTATTATTTGGCAGGCTTGGTCTGTCCTCCTTAAAAAGCAAGGGTAGCTCACAATGTCCATCTTCTTGTATTTTCACTCCTTCCTTCCTCCATTATAGAAATGAAACGTAAATCTTCCTGGGAGAAATGAGAATCTTCCACTTTCCTGTCATTAAAATCGGACTCAAGCACTTTGATAACATCTAATGGTGCGACTACTTCCTTTATTTGTGTGCGACAGATGTAATGCACATCTCTTGACAACTGATACGATGGTGCGCTGGGTGTCACTTCTTTAACGATGATTCAGTGGCTGCATCCTATAGCATCTCCATAGTTGATATAAGGGTCAGCACCTCCAACTATTGTCCAGCCAAGGTCTGTTTTTAGAGCGAAGGGCTCATTGTCCTTCCCTGATACCACTTCTCTGGGCACTAGGGCTTGGGAACAGTTGTAACCTATGAGTAAACCAACATCACATTCAATCAAAGGGGCGATCTCTTCTGCAAGGTGTTCTAAATGAGGCCATGCTCTTGCTATCTTGGGTGTGGGAATGTGACTTAAATTAGCTGGGATGAACTCTCTTGTGTATGTCAGGGGAAGCGGGATTCTCTTCAACGTGTTGAAGCCTCTGACTTGCAAACCTGACAGCTTTTGACTTGGAATTACAGCATCTTTGGATGACAATGTGGAGAGCTTTAACTGCACATCTTTCCTTTCTGTGTCCAAAACATCTGCCTTTTCTTGCAGAACAAACGTTGTGTCGCTCTGACTGTCCAACAGGGCATATACTAGCAATTCTTGTTCTGGATTGCTCACTGTGGACAACCAAACTGGGACGATCGTGGATGTGAGCTCACTGCAGTTACTTTGGATCACCCGGTTTGATATTGCCTCACTTGTTGATTCGTCACTTTGTTCTTCAGTTGATTTGGTTTCTTCTGACTCTTTAATCACTTTAACTTCCCTTAGTTCCTTGTCATCACTGGTCTTATTCTTTCTGAACTCTTTGTCTCGTTCTTCATGTAAACATGTTGGGTGTTTTCTTTTGCATGTGTCACATGTACTTCTTTGTTCACAATTTTTAGAGATGTGTCCAAAGCTGAGACATCCAAAACACAGACCTTTGGATTGTATAAACTTCACCCTCTCTTTTATTTCTGTTTCCATGAACTTGCGACATGTCTGAATGTTGTGATTTAATCTCTCACAGAAAGCACATTTTGTTGTTTCTATTTTTTCTTCTGCATTGCTCACAAATGTCGTTGCTGCTGTACTTCGAGTCTTCAGCAATTTTGTCTTCTCTGAATCGTTTGTTTTGAGTGCATGTAGGGACGTTACAGGGTTGCATGCAATCTTGGCCTCTCTTGCGACAAAGTCAGCAAAGTTGCTAAATGTTGGAAATGAACCACACTCTTCTTCAATCTCAACTACCTTCCTATTCCAATTAGCTACAAGCCAATCAGGAAGCTTGGTAAGCATTCGCTGGTTCTCACTACAGTCATTTAGGACTTCAAGACTCCTTATCTGAAACATTGCTGCTTCACAACCTCTGAGAAAGTCTGAAAACTCTTAGTTCAGCACTGTCTCTTGTTCCAATCTTCGGCCATGATGAAAGCTTATCTCTGAAGGCCTTAGCGATTACAAATGGACTTCCATATCTTTCCTCCAGAGTGTTCCAAGCTGCATAGTATGCTGTGTCCGTTCCCAACAGGAAGTAACTGTCAACAGCCTTTCTTGCAGGACCACCAACATACTTGCGGAGGTAGTAGATTTTTTCATTCACTGGGATGTTCTTTCTTTCAATCAACATTTGAAAAGAAATTTTCCAATCATTGTACTTAATTGGATCACCATTGAAAACTGCAGGCTCTGGTACAGGTAGACGGCTAATGTTAATGGATTCTGCTAAAGCTTTAGCTAATGCAATAACTCCATCTTCCTGTGTGCCGCTGTTTGTAGGTTGCCATCTTGTGGTGTTTTGTGGCATAGCGAATGGCTGCGCACTTGGATTCAGATGTGAAGAATTCATCTTGGGTTCTGGCTGAATTACTGGCTTAAGTGTGGTCTTTCTTGTACTATTCCCTTCATGAAGAAAGGTTGAAATTTCTCCATCTGAGTTGCTGTCTTGGTCATACACTTTCAGTCGTGCCTTTGCCGCATTCATTTTCTTTACAGTTTCTAAGCGTTCAAGCTCTCTCCGCTTTTGCTCTAACAGTCTTTGGTTTTCTTTATTCTGCAATTCAAGATCTTCAAGTTTCTTTCTTTCAAATTCCATCTCTTCCATCACCTTGAGAGTGGCTTCGGTTGCAGCAAGCTCTGCTGCTGCTTCTTGTCTTTTGACAGACAACTTGCTTGAGTAGCTTGAATGTACACTACTTGAGTGCTTGGATCTTTGGGAGGATGTTGGAATGAACACTGAGCCAAAATCACTCCAGTGCGTTGATCTCCTTTCCATGCTTCTATTCTCATCATCTTCTGTGAGATTTGCTTGTGCTTGCTGTATGATCTTAAAAGAAAGAGCATCGCAGGTGTCCACTCTGCGACGTGTGTCACTGTCAGGAATTTCACAGCTACGTAGCTCGTCATAGGCTTTTCTCACTTCATCAGAGGTAAATTTTACCCGATCAATGTAATCGTGCAATCTTGTGCTAACAGGATCATCAAGTTCTGTTTTAGCTTCTTTAACAGCAATTTTCCATTTGTCATAACGAACCTTGAAGCGAGCTTTAAGCTTATTTATTCTTTCTTCATGCAGTGCTTGTCCTTTCTCCGTGAGCTTTCTTATTCTTGTACTTTTTCTCAAGCTCTCTGCAACAGCAGCATGTTTTGTGCTTATTTGAGGTGAGCTTATATCTGAATCTTCTTCAGGACATTCTTCTTGTTTCAACTCTGCAGGTTCAGTGTCACAGTCTTGTTGGTCAGCCATGTCACTGTCTTGTCGATGCTTTATAATGAACTTTTAACTTTAATGTATTCAGTTGAATAGTGTGGCTTTAACTCAGGTTATGTGGCAAACTAAAATCTTATTAAATGGTCTATTTTCTTATAGATAGGCAACTAAATGTGTATTGCAAACACCTTATATATTATCTTGTATAATATATTATAATAAATCTTCAGTTACACAACAAAAATGTTTTGTTTTGTTTTTTAAAAATGGTCAAAATGCTTGAAAATAACTTGAATTAAGCTTAATGACTGTCACTTTGTATCAAACAAACAATTTCCAAACTTAACTTGTACTTCAACCACAGCAGTTAGCCCCTTTTATGCACTTAGAGAGTCCCTTCAAAGTTAGCAAAGTTAATCCACTTCTTCACATTTAGCTTGTTCTAAACGTGTTACTTGGTAGTAGATTAACCACGCTCCACTCCTGGACTCCGGTTGCTTCTCCTTTGGGCTGTCCGCGCAAGCAGTCGGTTATTCTTCAATTGCTGCTTGAGAGCGACGTCATCACTTAACGAGCTGCTCGTTGACGCCACCGCGACTCTTCCTCCTCTCTGTCCAGCACGAAACGGCTGAGTTCTGACTGTTACTCCCTTTGAGTTCAATCAAGGCTCAAATTCGTTCTTGGGTTTCAACAGACATTTAATGTCGTCTACATGTCTTGTACATGTTAACAACACACCAACAATGCCGTCAGAACTCAGAAAAAAAAAGAGCGAAAATAAACTCAATTAGCATAAAACATAAAGAGACTTCCCAATAAACAATCAAGAAAGCAAATGACATATTTACCTCATTGGCCACATTCACTCAAAAGGAATAATGACTTAACAGAAAAGCACGTCTTCTGACCAAGCTCCTTGCTTGTCGTCGTCCACCTGTGCGTCAATTAACAGTGCCCCTGAGCAACGGATGATGAAACAAAAGGTCCGTTCTCCTTTCCAATAAGGTTTAAATTCAAATGAGATTATCTGAATATTATAACCTATTTAACACTATTTTACATAAAATAATGACTATTTATTATTCTTTACTGCCAAAACTATGAAATAAATCAATTAAATGATCGTTGCCTTTGATGGCAGCAACACACCGTGCGAACGTATGATCGCATAGGAATAATACAGCTACGTAAAAAGGCTGCGTAGGAATCTGCCTATTTGCATAAAGGACTTTTCTACTGGGAAACTGACTACGCATGTGCGAACACACATCGCTACTCAGAAAGGGCTGCTGGAGGCATCGGAGGCGTGTGCCTTCAGCAGGAGAATTTTGCAGCATTTTTGCCTGCAGGCCAGAAGAAGAAGTGAGTCCTTTTTAATTGAGCTATGAAAATCGCCAGATGTTGTCACTTTCAAATCTATATAGGTAGTGTAGTCTATGTGAAATGCAAAAATAATTTAAATCAATAGAAGAAGCCAATTCATGTTTGTTTCATTTCAGCCTTGGTCAGGCAGTGCCTACCTTGCCTGCCCTGATCGTACGTCACTGACTATTTGAGGAATTAAATATTGTTTGAAAAGCGACTCAAAGTGCACTGCGCAGCCAAGAAATTAAATTTCCGCCACCTGTGGCTCTGTCTATTGGTGCAATACACTTTAACACACCCTAACATACTGTAACGTTTCGTAAAAACGCCACCAGAAATGTTGGTTGGGATGTCATCCGTTTATTCGTCTTATAAAAAAACGCCACTTTTGGCAGTGGCCGACGCCAGATGACAGAGTACAACACTTTCGAGGCTAGCAGTCCGAACCAAAGAAAGACCACAACAAACAAAACAAACCTCTCCTCCCCTCCCTGCTGCGAGACCTGTGTTGGGTTCACGAACAGTCAGACATCCTAGTGCTTAACATAAATGGCAACCCCAGAACACACAACCACTTAGTCCGTTACAATGCACTACACTCCACCATCATACAAAACCGTACAATAGTGAAGATAAAGGCAGAGTACATTGTTGATGGAGTGAAATAATGCAGTAATGATTGTACAACAATGGCAGCTTTGTAGAAGGAAACTAATGAGCCCAGGTTTGCGTGTGCGTGCGTGTGTGCGCACATGCATGTGTGCACTACTCACTGTTTGGAGCTGTTTGAATCTTGTGACGCTAGCTCCTTGCTAATGGAGACAGATTCCAGCAGATGCCCATAGAACCCGATATCGCACACACACACCCAATTACACACAGCAACATCCTCGCATACTCTCAGCAAGGCTAAATCATTTCTCTCCCCGGTTAAATGCACTCCTTCCCACCCTCTCAGATGGGAAGACTCGCACACAAGTGATGGAAAGTCGTCATCTTCTACCGCGAGGTTGCTCGAATCGCAAACATTCCTTGTTAAGAGCCCCACAGGACCACATTTTTTGTTTGTATTTTTTAGTACTAGTGATTTTTCCACGTTGCCCCCGCGGTAGCTCGTGGAAGAAGAAGTGATTAGGTGAATAGACACAAGCTATGGTCCGGTCTTGACATAATCAGATGCTATCGACACTAGCGGAAAGCCTGTCAATAGGCATGTTTGTGCTGACACCAGCTTATAGTTGAGAGAGAGAGAGAGAGAGAGAGAGAGAGAGAGAGAGAGAGAGAGAGAGAGAGAGAGAGAGAGAGAGAGAGAGAGAGAGAGAGAGAGACGCCAAGCTAATTGGACCGCCGCATCAATCGGTTTTCGGGGGCAGTGGTGATGGAAGAAGGGGAAGTGGATGCGAGTGCGCTGAGTTTGCTTCAAAGTATGAGAGGGATGACAGCCAGATGTGTGACAGGAAGCCAGAAGCCCGTCTTGTGACGACCTTCTGGCAACTGTGCGCCTCTGACTGGAATATGGATGCTGTGTTGGCTTTCGGAGCTGTCTGCAACCCCCCCCCCCCCCCAACCGACTGACCCGCCTCCCCCCAAAATTGGCAGCACGGGCCTCGTTTTTCTCACTTGCACTCATCACCTTCACTTCTTTCGACGGAAGGGTGAGAAAGCTCCTTACTCTGTCTGGGAAGCATCAAAGTGTAACTTAGACCTGCAAATCTCAACTCTTGATTGATTCTGTACAATGCATCAGTGGTACAAGGCTACACAGTAGTACGTGTACTGTAAATGCTGAAGGTAGGTTTTCATCCATCCCATTTATGTACTGCTTGTCTTCACCGGGTTGCGGGTGAGCGGGAGCAGATCGCAGCCGACTTATGATCGCTTCCAAAAATTAAAAGAATCAGAAAGTCTGTGAATCGTGAATATGTACACACTGTCCACTTCAGCTAAATGCAGGGGCAGATATGTAATATGATCTGTCGATTGTTATGGTTCCCACACAGAACATGAGGAAAGAGAAAAGAAGTGTGACTGCTTTGTACTCTAGCTGCATGTCTTGTCTGTAAACAAACACAATGTAGCTCATCTTCTCGCTATCCATAGCCCAAATGTCAAAGTTGTCAATTAGTTTAAAACGTCATCATGCAAATGTAGATCTAAGTTCAGAACGTAAAAATAAAAGCAGTGCAACCTCAAAGTCATTCAAATGGGCCAAAATAGATTGAAAAAGAAAAAAAATGAACAACTAGTCAAGTTAAATGGTGCCTGCACTTAACTAATCTTTTCATCCTCCACATACAATTACAAATCCTATTTTTTTAAATGTTCAATTAAGTGAATGAAAAGTGCATGCATGTTATTTGGGATGTGAGAGGAAGCCGGGGCAACTTATGCGGACTCCCACACAAGAAGGCCTGATGTGATTCAAACACCAAACCAAAAAAATGCGATGTACAAAGCTGGATATTCAATACAATAAAAAAAAATGCAGCTTTTACAAGTATATGAACGTATGGCTTAAGTGCACAGTGCCAGATTTCTGGTATCAGATATTTTTGGATGAGACAAGCCCTATATGCGTCTTGATTAATGAATCTACAACATAGCGAATCAAAATCATTAATCCACCAATAGTATAAATCAGGGCGGCACGGTAGTCGAGTGGTTAGCACGTCCGCCTCCCAGTTCTGAGGACTCCGGTTCGAGTCCAGGCTCAGACCTTCCTGGGTGGAGTTTGCATGTTCTCCCCGTGCCCGCGTGGGTCTTCTCCGGGTACTCCGGTCTCCTCCCACATTCCAAAGACATGCATGGAAGATTAATTGGGCGCTCCGAATTGTCCCTAGGGTGTGCGTGTGTGGATGGTTGTTCGTCTCTGTGTGCCCTGCGATTGCTTGGCAACCAGTCCAGGATGTCCCCCGCCTACTGCCCAGAGCCAGCTGAGATAGGCGCCAGCAGCCCCCGCGACCCTTGTGAGGAATAAGCGGTCAAGAAAATGGATGGATGGATGGATGGATAGTATAAATCAAATTAACAGCCACTAGCCAACCAGAGGCAGGGTAGGGCTTGACGCAGTCTTGTCCAGTCTTGTCATGAAGTAGCGCGATGACAACATGGTTAGAACAAACATGGTTAGAATACATCCTTAATGAAAGAGTGTGAAAAACAAATGGCTGTAGACATGACTCGATGTAAAAGGGGGAGATGGAAAGCCTTTTACATTGCTGCCACAATCTCAAGCAGACAGGTGTTAGCTTGTACTATATGAGTACGAAGGAAGGTCTACATTTGGAGTGGAAAGAGATTGCTCGTCGTTCGTCATGAAGCTGACCACAAAGCTTCGTTCGTTACACTAGTACATAATAGGTGTTGTCTTATCGTAGTTAACCCAAAAGAAATTTGCACTCACTCATCGGAGAGCACATGCATTTAAAGTGGGGCAATGTTACGTTTGTTTTCTTTTGAAGACATGGACACAATTATTATTATTTTTTCAACTACATAAACAATGTTTTGCAAAAAATGTGCCTGCATACAACAATCGTTAACTGCGTGGAGAGATGCAAAAGAAAAAGGTGCATTCGTTGACCACTCGCACAGTAGGACATCTCAAGTATACAGGGAAAAAGCTGATTTGATGCATCAATAAGAAATTGACACGAGCTGACAAAAGTCGGCAGAAAAGAGGATCCCAGAAAAAAAACTGAAAGAGCGTACACAAAGGCACGGACAAAAGTACCGATTCATCAGAAGATGGCATGTCTATTTAAATAACTAATAATGTATTTATTGTATATTTAAACAAAAAAAAAGAAGGCTTTGCGTAATCAAGACGTTTGGGGTCAATCAGTGAGTTTGGAAAAAAATGATACTCAATCTCCAATTCAATCAGAAGATGGAGAAATATATCTTTTTAAGCAACTTGTATATTTACTATTCAGACTCATCATCCCACTATAGCGAAAATCCAGGTATAAATGACACCCATTGAAATGCATCTAAAAAATACACTCGAAGGATTTATTTATTTATTTATTTTTTTTAAAAAGCATCTCCTCTAACATTAAAGAAAAAAACCCATTCAAAATCAATCAAAAACATTTTCATCAAATCTGTAAACTAAACTGGGCCGGTCTGAGCCATGAAACTCGAGGGCTGAAAATGAGTCACAGTCCAGCCCTACTCGTTTTCATGTTTTGCAAAAGTTTAGTGCATGTGTATTTCTGTGTTAGTTCAACCTGTCTACTAGTTGCATCTGTGAGTGGCTGAATGTGCGTGGCCAGAAGTTAACGTTACTTACGCCGAGTGATGAAAGCTAATTGGAATTAAAGATAACATGCCAACTATCATCAGATTACGATCAAGCCAATCAGATCATTGTAAAGTGTTGAGACGCATCAAAATGCTTTCCAAATGTCTCACTGACTCTAATTTAAATTCGTACATTTATAGCTGTCAAAAATATAATAATAAACAGACATATCAAACATATTAGTATTTCCAAAAATCAGAAACAACATTTTCCAATATTTATAAGTATAATATCCTTTCTCAATTGGGGCGAGCTTGCAAGGTTGCTGGAAAAACCTTCAGCTGGGTGATACTGCTCTCCAAAGGATTATCCGTGGAATGCATGTGTCAGATCATATATGTCAGGGTTTTAATGGGAAAAAATATATATACTCATGAAATAGAGGGCTCAAAATGTCTTGTATTTAATATGATACGTTTGGCGTTATACGGTTAAAAAGCATTGTGTGGAAGTTGATTTTGGAAAAAAACAAAACAAAATTGTTTGTTCAAAAGAACCAATAAATACTCTATTTACAAAAGAATCTGAATTTCACTCATATATTTCATGGTTCAGACTTTATAGGGTGAACAAAATGTAGCGAGAAACTGTGAAAAACACGCCACAATGAAAGCTTCCTAAAGTTACTTTTAGATTCCATTGTCTTTTTGCACCTAACACCCCCAAACAAATAGGACCCCCCGCATCCCACACCTCCCTCATGTCAAGCTCTTGTTTGGTATTCTGACGGCGTGGTTGCACTCCTGCTATCTTGGCCCGACTCGCTGCCAGAGTGAGCGCTGGCGTTTCCGATCCTGAGCTTGATTCTCTGCCGGCAGCGTCGCTTCCTGATCACGCATATGCACACAAATGCACGCAGCATTTACAGTATATTTGCATACCTGTTCATGCATACACATTATACACACACACATTTGTCTTTATATCATCGTGGGGACTTCTCATTGACATTATGCCTTTCCCTAACCTCAAACATCAAAAATGATTGCCTACCCCCATTCCTTACCCTAACCTCAACCATAACCCAATTCAAACCTAAACTCTAAAACCAAGTCTTGACCCTCAAAAAGAGGTCTGAACTTGTGGGAACCACCAAAATGTCCCCACAATTTCAAGTCGGTCCCCACAATGGTAGCTAAATCTGGAAAAACACGAGTGTATAGGCCCCACGATGTAGCAAACACAAAGGCACACATAAACACGCATATGTACACTATAGACATTTGCAGAGGCATGCACACACAATCACATTCGTGCACACACGCACACGCATGCACACGCACGCACACGTATGCACACACACTCGTCAATGTGACAGATGAGTGCTGAGTAAATGACGCGTCCTCCGTCTTGCTGTCAAAGTCCCACCTGAGTCTCCCGTTAGCCTGGCGAAGGCTCCTCATTTTGGCAAGTCTTCTCTTGGCCCGTCGAGTTGCAGTCAACCTCACGTTGGCGCAGCTCGTGTCTCCATCTCTGCCTTTCAAACGCCTTTTTAAAGATGTTTTAAAGCAGGGCTTCTCAAACTTTTTGGCTCCAGGGATCCTTAACTCGGTATTTTTTTTTCCTAACAACCAAGTGACCTCGAAATTCTGAATGAAGAAGCAGCCCGTTTTTTGAGTAATTAAGACAGGATCACAGTTTCACATTTTTTAGAGGGAAAAAAGTTGCAGTGTTATGAGACTTGAGTGCTGTTTTTCCAAGAAAAAAAAAGTTACACATTTTGCCGAATCTTACTTTATGAGAGAGGTGTTCCAGGCATGTCCCACGGGCGGGAGGCCCCGGGGATGACCCAGGACACACTGGAGAGACTATGTCTCTCGGCTGGCCTGGGAACAGCTTGGGATCCCGCCAGTGGAGCTGGTTGAAGTGGCTGGGGAGAGGGAAGTCTGGGCTTCCCTCCAAAAGATGCTGCCCCTGCGACCCGACCTCGGATAAGTGGCAGAAGATGGATGGATTACTTTATGAGATTAATAATTGATAGTCATAATATTGTGATTTTCAAGTTCAAATTTTTAAAGAGGGAAAAAAAGTATATATTTTTTTTACGTATGTGATTGCTATTAGTATGGTCACATGACAAATTAACTAGTATCTCACTATATTCTCCCCAACCCCCTGAAAAAATACAATTGTTTTTCTCAAAATAGAAATGGGTCTTTATTCTTGTACTGTATTTATTCCTCCTTGGATTTTTTTTTTTTTTTTTTACTTTCATAAATATTATTACAACGGATTTCCCTGATCACATCAACATCAATAACATCCGAAAGAAGGGCTGATGGTTTGAAGCCATGGCTTATTGAGGTCTGTCCTCAGAATTCTTTGAGACGCATCAATCATCAAGCATAATTTGTACATTCATGTTGATAGTCGTTGAAGAAGTGCCTCAATGACTTTTATCATTTACTGTTATCATTCAATCCCTGAACGTGTCTGCACACGTTTCCATCAGGCATTTATTTCAAGATCTCACCAAGTGGCTCCATGTCCTTTCTCACCTCCAACACATCCTTAAAGGGACAGCAACATGAAAATCAACTTTTTGGATCTTTTAGCCATGTTAAAATGCTAATTCCTCCTCCATTCGCCCCTCTATGAGAATTTCTAGGTCATTCTGTCTCCAAGCATTCCCCCCCACCTGAGAAAATGAGCTGTTTGCAGTCTTTGACATCATAAGGTGCGGACCCACCCTCACACCGCCTCTGCGGACTCAACAGACACCCACTTTCTCTGAGACCTACCTCCATGGGATAGGGACAAAAGTAGCCTTCATCAGTAAGCATTCTGACCAAATTAATTCAAAGCAATCAATTATCCTTTACATATGCAATGCCAAAATGCAATGACAATTATGGCTGTCACTTATGTAAACTACAAGTAAAACCTTTGCACTATTGAACCTAACTGAATCAATAGTATACTGGTTAGTGTGCTTGCTCTTTAAGCAGAAAGTCCCTGGTTCGAGACTAGCTCAGTTTATTTCCCCCTCCTACTTCTTACATGAGCGAATGCAAGATATCACCTTCCTCGTCAGATGCGTCCTTATGTAATGTTAATGATACATCACAATCATATGAGAGATTTTAATTGTCCCAAAGGTAATGTAAGGAGATGTGTTATGAAAGGGATTTTTTTTTTTGTCATGGATCTACCCATAAAGTATAGGTGTCAGAGTCCAGTGCGAACTGGAGAGGTGGATCCCAAAATCATCGGCAACTGAAAGGATTTTGACAGGGATTTATTACAGTTCAAAGTAGGTGAACAACAAAAAGCGCTGAAAAAAAAAAGAAAAGCACTGCAAACGGCAAGTATGAATACACGAGATAACACTAATACTTACACCAAAGACTATGAAAACGGAAAGCGACGCGACAATACTGTACTTACAGGTATGACAAAACAAGACTATAGGCAGAGGTGGGTAGTAACGAGTTACATTTACTCCGTTACATGTACTTGAGTAACTTAAAAAAAAAAAAAAAAAGTACTTCTAAGAGTAGTTTTACCACACAATACTTTTTACTTTTACTTGAGTAGATGTATGAAAAAGGATCGCTACTCTTAATCCGCTATATTTGGCCACACTAAAGTCGTTACTTTTTTTTTTCCTCTTCTTTTTTCGTTCATTATCTTTACCAGAGACGCCAACAGCGGTTCTGCCACATGACTGCATTTCACCAATCAGACGTAGCAACAATAATCACATGACGACTCCTCCCCTTGACATTCTACCAATCAGACATAACGATGCAGTCACGTGACCACAGGCAGCGGAGACGCTATCGCCATTTGGAACATAGCAGCGGGAGAGGACGAAGCCGAACACCCATGGCCTCAAATAATTAGCATGTTTACATTACAAGCCGTGCGAAATAACAGCTTTATAATGCGGTGTCTTATGTGTTTGCCGAAATAAACGGACATTTTGGCATATAAAAATTCCACATCGAACCCGAGTTAACATGTCGCGGTAAGTTTGACCTAAATTCCCTTTTTGCTGTATTTAGGGAGGTATTTGTCTTAAGTGTTGAAAAGGACCTTTTCACATAGACTCTTTTGCAAACACTTTGTTTACTGTTGCCATAAATGAAACAGATCACCACATGTTATATGGAGGCCTGAATTGGCGGTAGCCACTAAGTGTCAAATTATTCACGGTAAAAATAGTTTTGGTAACAGATAAACACTTGACTCCATGTAATGCCAGAACCTGGTAAGAAAACATATCAACGTCTTATTCAATGTAGCAATGATAGCATATGTAGACAAAAAAGATTTAGGCTAAAAAGTCAAAGTTTCTAATTGTTATGCTGGATGGGTATTTACAGAAATGTAGTGACCACAATATTTTCAGGTGTACACTCAGATTTAATACATTAATCATCAGAAATCCTACTCTAATATAGTTAACTTAATTTACCTTTGCAAATTGAACTGAATGTGTGATTTCAATTGATTACTCGCCTGTAAACTCATAGCCTGATATTTTTTTGTGTCAACAGAGGGTTCACCCCAACAAAATGAATGTTTTTGTCTGTCTGCTTATATTGTTTTTAAAAAATAAATCAGACAATGTTCAAGCAGTTACTCAGTACTTGAGTATTCATTTCAGCGAATACTTTTTTCCTTTTACTTTTTTCATGACTACTTTTTACTTCTACTTGAGTAACGCTACTCTAACTTGAGTACAATGTTTGGCTACTCTACCCACCTCTGACTATAGGCTAGGAGATTGCAAATAGGAATACAGAGAACACATTGAACACCGACAGCAGCAGCACGTGTCCATGCCTTTTTAAAATTCCTTGATTAGGATGTGCCACAGTTGTGGAGGGAACACCCCTCTGTTACTAGAGACTGGGAAAAAATTGCAAGTTTCAATTCTGCTCTGAGAAATGCACTAAAGTGACTGAGAAAAACTGCAAAATGAATCAAAGAGTAGATATTTGGTTTATTTAGCCAGCACCAGCATTTTATTGAACAAGCCACTGGGGGCAGCGGCGCGTTATGACTTTTAAAACCTCCCCGGCTTCTTCTGAGATCCTTTGTTGGAAAATGGTTTATTTTTGCGATTCCCTGCAGTGTCAGTGAATGAACCACTAACAATGAACAAAGCGCGCACGCGAATGTGTAGGTGTGTGCGTGGCGTTTGCTTGTCACCCTGCCAGCGAGGGGATTACACGGAGGACCTCCCGGAGTAAGCACATTTGCACCGCACTCCGCCGTCAATCCTTCCTCTTTGGCCGCCTGTGAGCTCGCAGCCGAGCGGGAGATTTCGATGCTGCTCACACTGCAGATTTCCACGTCGGGATCCTACTGCGTGTGCATGTGCGTGTATATGTGTGTGTAAGTGTGTGAAACCAACAGGAATATTGAATCACTTTTTTATGGTTTAACACTGGTTAGGTTCTTATTTTATTTTTTACACGATGTGACTCACCTTTACATGAATATACTGTGCCATCATGTATTGTGGTTTTTAAGTACCGTACTTTCCGCACTATAAGGCGCACCGCATTATAAGGCGCACCTTCAATGAATGACATATTTTAAAACGTTTTCCATATATATGGCGCTATAGTAGAGGCTGGGGTTACGTTATGCATCCATTAGATGGTGCTGCGCTAAAGGGAATGTCAACAAAAAAGTCAGATAGGTCAGTCAAACTTTATTATTAATAGATTACAAACCAGCTTTCTGACAACTCCATTCACTCCCAAAATGAATAAACAGCCGTTTTATTATTTTCTCTGAGGTAAAGTTTTAGTATTAGCTAGCGATCCAAGATGGCGGGGTCATCGATAGCGTCTTAACAGCGAGACATGTTGCGGCTCAATATTGATCCATATATTAGGCGCACTGGATTATAAGGCGCATGGTCAGCTTTTCAAAAAATTGAAGGCTTTTAGGTGCGCCTTATGGTGCGGAAAATACGGTACACCGCAGTGTATTGTGTTGTAATGTCTAGTGCAGAGGCCACCAAACCTTTTGAAGCTTTGACCAACTTTGATTGATTTGATTTCTCAAAATAATTAGGAAATCTATAAATATCTGCTAATGTTCACATTTTCAAATGGCTACTTCTATTTTAACCTTGCTCTGCAAGATGAATTCTCATGGTATTTCTGAGTTCATCCGTGGCCATGATTGGTCAAATAATCCTGCACAAGATGCTGCATCGTCCAATCAGCT
This sequence comes from Festucalex cinctus, assembly GCF_051991245.1. NCBI lineage: Eukaryota > Metazoa > Chordata > Actinopteri > Syngnathiformes > Syngnathidae > Festucalex > Festucalex cinctus. The sequence goes on from NC_135411.1 coordinate 53,455,200, forward strand.
CGAAGTATTGTCAAGAATGTCCCGCCTTTCCCGAACGGGTCTGCCTGGTGAAGCACCAGATTTATAATGTGACAAACTCCCTTGGTTGAATCAAAATATCAGTCTGGCTATTGCCTGGTTATACTTCTATAACATTCCTATAGCAAATCACAGTGTTCCATCACTGGTGACTGATGATGTCATCAATGAATTGACATTATCTACTTTATTGTTGACTACAAATAGTGTGAAGTCGTTCAACAGCCACAATAAAACGATGTATAGTTTACTTTATTGTAATTGTAAAAGTGCATATTATGCAGGCTTTGCTTGCAGGAATGGTCTTGTGCTCCTTCAGTAGAAAATGAAGCACGAGACATTTTTGAATAGTGTGGTCCAATAGTTGCAGTGGACAATGAGTCACATGTATGCAGAATAGCGCTGTCACTGCAACTTGATGGAGCAAATCCAGAAAGCTCAGAGGTCTGCCCATGTGAGGAGAGTAGGTTTTTTCTCCAACCCCATCTCATTAAAAGACACACATGCACACACACAAAACTTGTGAAGACTGAAATTTCTGCAAAGGGAACCAATCCTTCAGATTTTACCCAGTTGCTATCAAATTTGAACCACGTATATGAGACAGACGGACAGGCTCTTTTCAGTTTTCTTTGAAAACCAAGCCCCAATTCACTTGACAACATGAGAATTGGTAATCATGTCTATCATGAGGAGGACCACCAAAAAGTCTCACGAAGTCATGCTCACAAAGATAAAGGAAAGTCCACAATTTTGTTTGGAAGCAGCCATTTTAGGGTACCGGTAATTTTGTCAATCTTCGGTGGTCCTTCAAAGTTGGAATCATCCACAGATTTTGTCCAGTTGCCACCAAATTTCAAAATATTGCACTTTTGGGACATGATATATTATCATCATAAGGGGCATAATAAGCAACTGACAACATCAACATTATAACACGCCCCATGACCCCCCAAAAAACCCTGTCTTACAGATCTGATTGCTACCTAATATTAGCAATGTATACTAGACAGATAAGCAATTTGGTTGGCCTGTCTAACGTGAGTAGTGCGACAAAGACGTTTTGAGAAGCCAAATCTGAAAAGACACAGGAAGTCTGCCATTTTAGAGTCATTTTGCTTATTTCAAAGGGTTCTTCAAAAGATGAACCATCCTAAAGAATTTGTCCGATTGCTACCAAATTTATGAAGTGTGATGACTCATAAAACACAGGACTTGATGAATAACACAGCTCTTCAGATTTCTTAGAAAATTAAACCCCAGAACAAGAAACCACTTTCAATTGGCAGCATGAAAATTGGCATGTCCATCATGAATCAACAACCCACAATATTCTCAAAAACCAACCTCAATAAGAATGTGGATGGCACATGGTGGCAAAGTTTGATGACTTGCAATAAAACAGGGGTCTCCAAGTTGGGTCCTCGAGAGCCCCTATCCAGCCTGTTTTCCATGTTTCTCTCCTCTAACACACCTGATTCGTGATCGGGATCGTTATCAGGCTTCTGCAAAGCTTGCTGATTAGCTGATCATTAGATTCAGCTGTGTTGAAGGACAGAGACATGGAAAACAGGTTGGATAGGGGCTCTCGAGGACTCAACTTGGAGACCCCTGCAATAAAACATGAAACTAATAATTTAACAAGGTCAGAACCAAATAGTTATAGACAGTAACTAGTACCATATAATAGATAACGTTTTTGACACTTGCATAGCATGTTGTTGTGTGCCACTATGTGGGATAATTGGCGCTCCATGAAAGCCTGATAATTGGGCCTGCTTTTATCCCGCCAATTCCTCACTTCTTCCACACTCAGAACGAGAGAGAAAGTGAGAGAGAGAGAGAGAGAGAGAGAGAGAGAGAGAGAGAGAGAGAGAGAGAGAGAGAGAGAGAGAGAGAGAGAGAGAGAGAGAGATTGTGTTTTATTTCCTTCCTGTGAAGTGTTAAAAGCTCCCTGCGGGCTCCACTTCCTGTTTCCACAGCCGTGACTCACAACAAACTTTTTGGGGAAAAGCGTCCTCGCGAGTCACATGATGCCAATTAGTGTTGTAGTCAATATTGATTGATATCAACGCACCAGCACAGTGCACTAGTGGTTCGAATGTCTGCCTCACAGTACTGTACTGAGGTTCTGGGATTTGAGTTTGAATGTGATTTGTTAATTTGGAACACAGCCACATCCCATTTATGAGGGTGTGCACACTTGTGCAACTACACTATATCACTTGCTCCGTGTATATGTGTGTCCCTGTGTGTCTGTGTGTGAATCACTGGATTTCAGTGGTGTATCTAATATGTCCCGCAAGTGTGATTGGATAGCGAAGGTGTACCTAATGTTACGTCCTGTGACTTTCCACCTGCCCTCAGCATGTTCCTCCTCATCATCATCATCATTACTGCCATATTTTAAGTGCCTGATTGGTATTCTGCTCACCTCTGTTTTCTTTCTAATGCTCCTCGTTGGACATTCCCCTGCTGTTTGCCGGCGGTAACACAGGGGGCGGCAGAGGTCAAGCGGCCTCTTTGTCTCATCGCAGAGGTGAGGAGCCGGCAGCCATGTTAATGCCTGGTTCACCATGCGGGCGGCCATTAATGTTTGAAAAGCTGTTTAAAACAATCCTAATGAAGCCGGCGGGAGGAACGTGACTTGAAATTATTCCGTTTTTTTTCTTTCAACTGCTTCCAACGGTGTGTGCATGCGAGTGTGCGTGTGTATGCATATGTGTGTTTGAGTGCATGTGTTTTGCGGAGGCGTGTCTCGTCGGGACGTGGATTTGAGGATGAGCTGGCGGAAATGGGCGGTGGGAGACATGGCAGCTACTCCTGGGGGTACACCCCCTCGCCTGTAAATATCAGTTGTGTTGATGAGAACACTTGGTTGGTTTTTATGCACAAGTAAAGATAGACATCAAAAAGTACAGCAGCATGGCTTTAGTTTAAATCGGACAAGTTTGGCTTTGCAGCCGCATGGCGGTAATTGGACTTCTGCTGAGACGTTGGTCTTTATATAAAACTCACAAGCTGGACATTACAGCCACATTGCAATAGTATGAATTTCAAAAACTATATTTCCCAGCCGCATGACAATGCTATGAATTTATGATGTTTGCTGAAGCTGCATGGCAGGTGTTGGTAATAAGTTGGGATTTGTATGGCTCTGACAAGCTGGACTTTTAAGACAAATGGGTCTAGTTCTGATTAGAAAAAAATCGACTGTCAAGCCACATTGGCTTAGTATGTATTTGAAAAACTGTACTATCCAGCCACATGGCTGGATTATGAATATTCCAGGTTGAACTATGCAGATGCAAATAGAGCTACAGAGTATAAATCTGACAAATGGACTTTTTCTGGACTTTTGCTGTTCCATGGCAATAGTATGACTTTTGGTGAAAAGTTGGTCTTTAAAAAAATTGAACTTTACAGCCAGCCACATGACACAATTGGCAAATTGGACGTTCCAGTCACATGAACCAGTCTGAATGAACATGACATGTTGGGCCAGTATAAATATAGATTTTCAGCCACATGGCACTGACTGATATGAACGGGACAATTTGGACTTTGCAGCCACTTTACACTAGTATAAATATGACCAGTTAGACTTACTAGCCGCATGGCCACATTCTAAATGAACCTTTTTAGACACATAGCTATCATATGAATGTGTCAAGATGGACGTTGCAAAAGTGTGACTCGAAGGACGTTTAGTCGCACGGTACTTATATAAATCCAACAGTCGCATGACTCTATCTGATAAGTTCAAATCAGGCTCTATGTAAAGCTATGTGGTCATCAGTAGTTTGTTAAATTCCTTAAAAATAAATGTATGCAAGGAGGCAAAATGCCAACATTACTGTGGTTAGGTTTTCACTATTAATACATATAATATAATTCACCACAGACGATGCTAACGTAGCCCACGTGGCACCAAGGTTACGCAACACGAGGGTGCAGTGGTGGCCACCACAAAATTGTGTATCCAGTTTGCTGACGCTCTGCTCAGAAAACTCTGATGGAGTCTTTTGGAGACCTAGTGTTTACTGTGGGAGACCTGGCGCCGATCTCGTCCAGATGGTCCCGTCCTGCATCTGAGAGCCCACCGCCCACCCACCCTTTCCCCCTCCCTCCCCGTCCTCCTCCATCCTCTGTCATCTCCTCGACTTCCTCTCTTCTGCCTCCCTTCATCTCCCATTCAAACCCAAATCGCTTTCATCTCCCACTGCCGCCCACTTCTGACTTCAACTGGCTGCTCGCTCAGCTGTCTGCCTGCCTCAGTGCCCTCCAAGTTCCCCCACTTTCTCTGTTACTGCCTCCACTTCAGTCGCACACTACATGAGGACTACGATTATGTCCCCAGATACAGACTCATGACTACATAGCACAGCTTATCAGATCAAAACGAGTGCCATGTGGCCAATAAGTCCAACCTGTGAGATCAAAACTAAAGCCATGTGGCTGCAAAGTCCGGCATGTCACGCACATACTGGTGTCATACATCCGTAATGTTCAGCTTGTCCCAATTACACAGGTGCCAATGGCTGCAGAGTAAAAACTTGTAAGATTCACACTAGTAACCATGGGATTGAAAATGTGTATTCATACTAATGGCATAATATGTCAATTAATCAGATCCATACTAGTGTCATGCTACTAAAAAGAGCTAAAGAGAAAGAATCAAACAAGTGTCATGTGGCTGAAAATTCTACTTGTCGATTCATACTCGGACCATGTCTAACTGGCATATTCTTAATAAGCCTTTAACATTCAATTAGTTTTCTACTATGGCCATGTGGCTGCAAAGCCAAACTTGTTGGATTCAAACCAGTGCTATGCAGCTGTGGATTCATATTTGGGCCATGTGGCTGAAAATTACAACTTGTGAGATTCACACTGGGGCTATGTGGCTGCTGGGTAAAATGATATTGTTGGGCAATATCGGAATTGGCACATAAAATTCACAATGTGGTATATTTTTTCATACACAGCATATTTGATGTTACTGCTGTGTTTTAAAAAAATAAATCAGCTATGTGGTACTTTTTTTTTCACTGAATAATAACATACAGTTACTCATCCGGAGTACTACTTTTTACTTTCATATGAGTCAGATTTTCAAAGTAAGAGTAATCTTACTTGAATAGGAATGAATATATTTGCCTACTCCACCCGCCTGCGGCACCATGCGGCTATAAAATCCAGCTCATCAGACTATTACTCGAGCCACGCGTGCGCAAATGGCTGCACTCGTGTGTTATTGTGCCGGTGCATGTAACGTGCATGTGGGAGCATCTGGAGCATGTGTGATGCTCTCCTGGGTGACAGCCATGCAGCATATGGTGAAGCTCGGTGAAGGATGGCCGCTGTCAGCTTCCAAAGTGCTTACCAGCGAGCGAATGGAGGAAACAGATGAACGCTGGCATCTCCCTGGGAGGCAGCGAGGGTGTGCAAAGGGTGCGTGTTTGGTGAGTGCGTGAAGAAAATCACTGGCGGTTCATTACGTTAAACTGTGCCGATGTTGGGGAGATAAACCAATCAGAAAGACAGTACGAGTCTTCAGCGTGACGGTCACAACAACCCGAAGCACTTTTTCACCACTAGGCCACTTTATGTGCAAATCAGGAAGAGGCAAACTCTCCTTTTAGGATGTTTGCAAGGAAGAGTGTAGAAGAATCAATGCCAATCTGCTCATGATTTGCTGTCCAGGGAGAAACATCAGCTTTATTTGGAAGATTCTCAAAACACAAGCAAGAGACTCCATTTCTACATTTAGAATAAGCATGCATCACCCATAAGAAAATGGGCCATTTGATTAGATTTGTACTCTTGCTATGTGGCTGCAAAGTTCAACTTTTTGGGTATGTACTAATACCATCTGGCTGCAAAGTCCATGTTGTTGGATTACTATAGCCTCATGTCCAACTTGGCAAATTTGGCGAGCCCAACTTGTGAGAACAATGCATGCTATTTCCATGCAGCTTAAAAGTCCAACTTCTTGGAATCCTACTAGTGCCATTCAGCTGTAGAGTCATACTCGAGCCATACGGTTGCATACATCTGGTTGGATTCCTACTTGCACCATGTCCAACTTTGCAGATTCCTACTGGGCCATTCGGCTCCAAATTCTATCTTGTCAGATTTACACTAGTGCCATGTGACTGCCCAGTCCACTTTGTTGACTTTATACTAGTACCATATGTAGCTTTAGATTCATACCAAACTATGCCGCTTCAAAGTTCAGCTTATTGAATCCAAACTAGTCTATGCAGCTGTTGATTTATACAAGTGCAATGTGTTTGCAAAGTCCAATTTGCCCAATTCCTACTATGGCCATGCAGATGCAAAGTCCATTTTGTTGAATTTATACTAGTTCAATGCAGCTTTAGATTCACAACATAGCTATGTGGTTTTCAAAGTCCAACTTGTTAGATTCTTCCTACTTCCATACAGCTTTTGATTCTTACTCTGCCATGTGGCTACAAAGTTCAAATTGATGGACTTGTACCGCTGGCCTTTAGAGTTGAACTTGTCATATTCAAATTAGCACCATGCAGTCCATCTTGTTAACTTCATACTAGTGCTATTAGCTTGAAACTCCTAGTTGATTCAGACTAGTGTCATGCAGTTATAGAAACCTAACTTGTCAGGTTACTTACTACTGACTGAAAATGTCAACTTAAAGGTTTATACTTGTGCCATGCGGCTGAAAAAATAACTTATATTACATATTTCTAATATTGCTACGCAGGTACAATATCCTAATTTTTCTTTCGCTCGTGTACTTTTCATCACTCATTTCCACTGATAACTGACAGATGAGCTTCTTCCTCCTCTCTGCTTCTGTTCCCCAGAGGCCTATGCGACCTCTTCCACGTCTCTCTGCCCGGCAGGCAAAGTGGGGGGACGCAAACTGGCTGAGATTTCCCAAGTTGCAACTGGATCCCTACGGGCCTTCCTGCGGAGATAGCAACACTGTCACCTCACAGAAGAGGTTAGCCGCATGCTGGAAGGCAAACACAAAAAAGATAATTCCACAGACACTTAACTACATTTACGATATGTAGGAAAACATTTCACCCAAATGAAAGTAAAAAACTGAAGTCGGCACCTCGGTTTTGGTGATTAATCCCTTCCGGAAAGTCTGAAAATTGAATCATACAATATCAAGGTAGTATTTACCAATGGAAATAATATAAATCTGGTTAAACTATTTTATAGAGGATGACTAACATTTTACATACAGAACAGTTTGAAAATATAAATGACTAATGAAGTGGATAAATTAACATTTCCTGTATCACTTTTACCTTTCTTTAAAACTCTTGATGGTGTATGGAAGCAGGAGGTTGGAAGAGGGAGGGAGCCATTTTCTGACTTTGTTACAAGTTCTTGAATGTATCGTGTTTCTTACTTTCTTTATTGAAGGGCTGGAACTCAGAACTTTTAGTATTTTGTGTAAAGGGTTTAATTTGAGACAATAACAACCCACCTGGTCTGCTCAGAAACACCCAGGCAAGTTTGGGCAACACTGGCATAACACATCCTGCCATGCTGCCAAAAGTTCACTTCAGTCTATCACAGCGAAATGGGCAAAGTATCAACATTATCGCTGCAAACGCATCGCCCAACACGCAATCGCACCCACTGCATTATCTATATTTGGAAACGTGCTACCATAAACACTATACTTGCGTTCGGTCTGACCGCACCATTCCAGGCTGTTACGTTGAGGTTGTGCTAACATGTGATCTATTGAACCCTTAAATAAACACGATTCTGGAAATGAGTGACCGAGTCACACAAGTCACAAGATACAAATACACATTAAAAACCTTCGTAACTTGTCAAGTGCAAACTAGTCTAATCAAACTTGACAGTGGATAAAACCAACGAAAGTCATTGTTATCAGTACTGAATAAATATAATAATAATAATAATAATAATAATAATAATAATAATAATAATATACGCTGTGTTTAACTCTTTACAAGGTGCAGCACAAAGAAGAGCGCTGTTTGTCAGTAATGAATTAATCTTTTCTTAATGATTATTTATTGTCCTCCAAGGAGTGCGTGTGCTGTGACTATTTTAATATTCATATCTTTTCTCAGCCTTTGGGACTCAGAGTTTGTTTATCTGTGACGGGAAGAAATGAGATTTGACTTTAATTACTCTCAGCTTTTAATCAGTCATCGTTAAATACATCATGGCAGGTTCATACTACTGCCGTACGGCTGTGAAAGCAAACTTGTCGGAGTCCTATGAGCGCTATGCAAAGTCCTATTTATCATAACTATCATATTAGTGCTATGTCCATCATTTTGTATTTATATTGGTTCTATATGGCAGCAAAGCCCATCTTGGCAGTACTGTAACATGCTTGTGCCATGCGACTACAAATTCCAGCTATTCATATTTATACTTAGCCAAGCATCTGCAATCGCCAACTTGCCATGTGGCTGCAAAGTCATCTATCTATTAGGTATCCGTGAGGCATGCCCAACTTGGTTTCCCACTGGTGCAAGGCAGCAGCGAAGTCCAGCTTGGCAGGTCCGTGCTTGTGCCATGCTATTGAAAATTGTAACTTGCGCTTACCTCCTAGTGTTATGGGGCTGCTAAATCCAACAGGTTACATACTATGTCATGTGACATGAAAGTTCAACTTGCCAGATTCACACTAGTGCCATGCAGCTGCAAAGTCCAACATGTCAGATTACAACTACAGCTATGCAGCTGCAATATCGTTAGTGTGTATATTAGTAGAGCCATGCGTCTGCTAAGTCCAACTCAATTCGCACTAGAGCCATGAGGCTACAAAAAACAATTTACTGGATTAATGCCAGTGTCATGCCGCATTTCATTCTTTCAACAGACTAGCATCTCAAAGCTTCACCCAAGAAAGCATGTGGGATCAAAAAGCATGGGGAAAAAAAACAAAAACTTGGGCTTTGGGGCCATCTGCTTTGAGCAAAGAATGTTTGATGATGAGCGAGAGTAACCAAATGCGAAAGCGTTAATAGGAAAGCAAGTGAATAATAGAAGTGAGTCTAGCAGGAGCACCTGCTCCGAGCACAGAAGATGCAGAGTAAGTAACTAAGATGGATGGAGGATGAATGTGAGCAGATGGTGAGTGGTGTGGTGGGGGTCAGGTGCATTATGGGATATCCCCCAGCAGCCTCCTCACCCTGTAGCAGCATGAGGCGAGAAGTCAAAACAAAAGTACCAACTGACGCCACAAACTGAGCTAAAAATGAATAGTGATCTTGCAACAATAGAGATCTGTTGGTATCGTACACAAGTCAAAATCTGTTAGCCATTAGCAGTGAGCTGTTACTATTAATTAGCAATTGCTGGGAAAATAAAAATCAAACTATCATTCTTACTATTGCCGTGTGGCTGCAAATTCCAACTTATCATATGGCTATGAATTCAACTCATCAGATTCAGATGTGGCAGTATTTAGCATTTGCTAATTCGGCTATGGGAATTTCTCCAAGTGCAAGCGAAATATTAGTGTATGTGTGTGTCTGCAGCATGGTAGATTTTTATTTTTATTTTTTTGTACGTTTTCAGCACATGGCAGTGGCACTAGTGTGGATCTGCCAAGGTGGATCTTCCAGCAATAAGGATATGACAGTAGGACTTTGCAGCCGTATGGCCTGGTATCAACGTGACAAGCTGGACTTTGAAGTCCCATGGCGTGAACTGGTATTTGACAGATTGGACTTTGCAACCACATGGCCCAAGTGTGAATGAAGCAAGTTGGATTTTGTAGTTGCATGGCTTTATTATCAAAGTGGTAAGTTTTTTTTGCAGTCACATGGCATAATATGAATATAATACAATAGATTTGGTAGCCACATAGCAATAGTAAAAAACCGGACATGTTGGACTTTGTAGCCACATGGCACAAGTGGGAATCTGACAAATTTGTCTTTGCAGCCACATGGCTCTAGTCAGGCAACTTAATGTGCTTCACACAAGCAAAGACACAACAACCTATAAGCATCAACAAACGCAACAATTAACCAATGGTTAACAACATTCAGAAGCAAAACAAAAGTAACATACAAAAATTAATGAAAGAACATACATTGACAATGTTAAAACACTAACAGAAAACTTTCAAAACATTTCAGAGTAGTGTGAAGAAATAAGAGTCAGGGCATAGGCGGACTAGGCGGTTGCCTAGAGTGCTACTTGCTGGAGGGGGTGCTGCTGCAAGGCCTCATTTAAAAAAAAAAAATTCAAGTATTAAATAAAATAAAAATAAATAATAGTAATGATTTGCACAAGCACCCTGTCCTCGTGCTCTGTCTTGAAGAGGAAAAAAAAAAAAAGGCACGCCGAAAAAACCCAAAAAAAACAAAAAAAAAAACAAAAAAACCAACAGCAACAACCCCGCCACCCTCCAGTTGACACTGAAAAGTGATCATGCAGTGTCGGAAGAGTGAGGGCGGTGTGACAGGTTATCAGTGCTGTAGTGGTGGACAGGTAGCAGTGGACCGTGGCTGTAAGAAAAAGTAAAATGTGCCATATATTGCAATATGAAAAGCCAAAACCTTCTGGTGGTCAGAAAACAAGGGAAAGCAGACATATACAGATATGTTTGTTTTCTGTCATTAAAAAAACAAAAACAAAAACAAAAACTGTTACTTTTTGCTTATAGTATCGAACAGATGAAATTGAAATGAAGCAAAAATAAATAATGAACCAGTTCAGGGTGTACCCTGCCGACTGCACGAAGCGGGCTGAGAGAGGCTCCCTTGTGAGGAGTAATGGATTAAGAAAATGGATGGATGGACAAAGTAAATAATGCTGCTGTATTGTGGGCTACACTAAATGAGGCTGCACTACACTTGGACTCTCCGTCATGAGCAGGTAGCAGCTAACAGGAACGTAAACAATGATCATGAGACGCCAGGTGCGTTCAAATGCAGTCGGACACTTCAAACTCAGGAAGAAATGCAACAATTTATTAAACGTTAAAATTCGCAAATATCTAAACAATGTGGGCTTTTCTATCAATTTATAAAATCTTACATAGCAAGAAGCATGATGGGGTGAAAGATCACTTTGCTATTCTATTAAGTCACTCAGATTAGATGAGATAAATCTTTCTTGTCCCCGGAGAGCGTGTGCAACAGTGCCTCAACAGCTGTTGGTACAAACAATCTCAGGTATCAGTTGGACTTCGTCTTCTTCGAAAAGGCCAACCTCGTTCCCGATGGAAATAGCGAAACGCAGTAAAAAGTTGGTCTGTCAGGATGGCCTTGACCCTTCGACTACAACTAATCTGGTAGACCTGGCTGAGAATAATAAAATCAACCCCACTTATCTTTCAACACTGCTATAGGAGCATCATGTGTGACGTCATTGTTTATGTTTCGCGCGTTTCTTCACGAGAAGAATCGGAAACTGTGTGGCAAGAAACAGCACATGTAGTTCAATGGTTTTGCAAATTTGGAGGAGGATTTAGAGAAGTGGTTGATTCATTCTTGTTGTGCCATCAATTGTACGGCCCATCGGGTGCCAGATAAAATAAATTTAAAAAAAAGTTTTATCGCATTCCCACAGAAAGGGGCCGTGAAAAAAGATAGAAATAGCTGTGAGCAATCTGGTGGGTATAATGTGACGCTCAAAGACAGTTACTGTAAAAACGGCTCAGAGAACGACAATGTTCATATGCAAAGCATTCTATAAATACATAATGACTAACTCTCCGTAGTTAAAAAAGGACAAAAACACCATTCACACAATGGTTAACAAAAAACAAACAAACATGAAAACAAAATCACACAGACCGAGCTCACTGCTGCACATCGCCGCAGGTGCAGCGCCGGAAAAAAGGGTTGGAATTCCCGAATCAAATAACTAGGCTTCCATCCTCCATTCCAGTAGTTGGTATGTCAATCAATCAAAATAAAGAATAAACTTGCCTTTCTTATCTATAATTCTTGTACCATTTACCATAAAAAAACTGGAAGGTCTTGACATTAGTTGCCTTTAAACACATTAAACAAAATACAAAAAAAATATATATATTCAGTTATAGTAGTGTATAGCAGTTTTATTTTATTTTATTCATCATCTGAGCCTTAATGAATCTCCACATACCTGCTATAATGAGCTCACGTACACCTGGTTGAGAAACACTGATTTGATTGGTTATGATGTTAGGCCGGCTGTGAAGCTTTGCGTTTCCAAAGGCGAAGAGCGATGACTTGGGAGGCCTCACTGTAAGAGCTGGGCCCTTTGTCTTGAACAAACTAATGTTCACATGAAATAAAAGCCTTTTTTCTTTCAATTTCTTCTTTTAAAGTTACATAGAATAATTGAGCTGATTTGCCAGCCGCTGCTTGTTGCAGGCAGTTCTTGTTACAGTAAAATACTTTGTAATGTATCTTGAGTCACTGTCAATCTTTTAGCCATATGAAGCTATGTTATGCAAATTGAGATGACTATACACCATAAAAGGTCTGACCAAATCCTGTGCAGTGCAACCGACTGAAAAAGTTAGCAACACCAGTGCTACCAGTGCAAAAGTTAGAGTAGAGAGTAAAGCAAAGCCCTGACCCAGAGGACTTTGTGTCAAAATGACCAAAACTATCCAGAGTACAGGGAAGAAATAAAGAGGAAGGAAGAAAAAAAAGTGAAGGAGAAATGGAGGTCAAGTTGTTGGTCCTTTTGGTTTGTCCAATAAAATGAGGTATCGCAAGAGCAAGTCACTCGCGTGATTTTCTTGACAGTACTGAAACAGTCATGAAAAGAAGAAAATGTTCCATTTTATATTTTAAATTGTATGATGTTATCTTATACGTTATAGACAATGTTAAAAATTCAATTGCTCTTTGAAGCTATATAAATTGCCGATAGCTAGAGCCGGATAAGAGTAGAGAAATATGAGGGCTTTACATTCTAGCCTGTGTAAATGTAACAAGCTTAACTTTGCAGCTGAATGGCACGAGTTGAAATTTGACAGGTTGGTTTTGCAGCAGCATGGCTCTAATAGTAATGTGCATAGTTTTAGCAATTAGTTATTGCTTCTGTGGCACCAGGGAATCCCTCAATTCCGGATATAAGCGGATGCTTATTATTATTTGAGTGTGTTTTGTAAGTAGGATTTTTCCGTAATTAATTTACTTGGACTTGTTTTTCTTTTCCGCTTCCACAAGTAAGCCCACGCGTGGCTAAACACAACGCCATCCATAAACAAACGCACAAACAGATGGAAAAAAGATTGATGCAATACAATAAATCATGCAAAAAAAAAAAAAGAAAAGCCAATCTGCGAGTGCCTGGAGGGACGAGCGGGAGAGCTTTACCGCCGATCCATCTTTCTCTCCCGCCCGGTAACCGGCAGGCTCTGGTCCACACTCATCCCGCTGAATTTAATTAGCACAACAAAAGCGTGATTGCCGTGATAGAGAGACCATAATTCTTCATTATGCTTGTGATTTACTTCAGGTTGGATGTGCTTGTCATCATCAGCATCATCGTGATTATCATCAAACTTCAGCTAATTGGCATTTGTTGAAGGAAAAACATACATCATTAGCACTTTTCTTTCAGTAACATGAGCGCATGAGAAGGCAAGGGTGAGGCTTTGAGGATGTGGGAGCAAAACGAGATGAGTATGTGATGGTGAAGATGCAATTACATCAGGAAGGTTGAGAGAGATGAGAAAATGAGGATGCTATGATGTGATATGAAGATGTAATCACACAAAGATGTGTACAGGGGTGCATTTTAGACATAAGGCAATAGGACAATGCAATGGTTTAAGGGATGACATGAGAATGCGACAATATGAGGTATAATGTATGTGAATTTGAGGCAACAAGGGGAGGAGTAGGTAAGGATTCAATAATATGAGAATGCAGGCTCAACAAACTGTGAGATTAACCCTGAATGAGTTGACATATCCTCAGATAGGAAACTGGGGCCTATTCACTAAAGGTTTGCGTCGCCTTTGCATCGCGCTAACCGGCAAAAATTGAGCAATCTGGGAGCGCCCAATTCACTAAACACGCGCAGATGGGGAAATCCGTCACTAAGTGCGCGGCCAAACAGATCATGGTGCGCCGGTGTTATTTGCACGTATGTAAATTAGGTAATTTGCATACATTTGGCGCAAAATATGCCCACCCCAATGCAAATGAGACTCATTGATATGCAGTGTCTAATGCACTAACGCCAGCGCAAATAGCAACACCGCGTTTGCGTGACGCAAATAACGTTTATGGAAATCATGTATTAACCTGATGCAACCTCGATCCCGGGATCATGACAGCAGTGCATGGCACGGTGCACCGTCGCTCTCTGGCTGTTCACGCAGAGAGGAGAGGAGAGGAGAGGAGAGGAGAGGAGAGGAGAGGAGAGGAGAGAGAGAGAGAGAGAGAGAGAGAGAGAGAGAGAGAGAGAGAGAGAAAAGAAAGAAAAGAAAGGGGACATTCCTCAATGTTGGTTTAGGACACATAACGTAACCCGGGCTGATCGGCAATGGCGGGGAGGCATTTTCCGATCATTCTTACGTGCCAGATGCATACTGTACGCCCACGCCAACCTCTGAGAATATATTTTTAAAAAATGATCGCACCAACAATTTGTACTTTATGAACGAATGACGTCGTTGTCGTCCTCTCTGCTTAATGGCGCTACAACCGCTTACTCTCGGTCCAACCTCGCTTTCTGATAATGTCATCTTTCTCGCAACTGTTACTATAACAACCATGTTGTTGGCGCAAATCCATTGCCATGTGTGGTAAATCAGGTGCAAATTTGCTCCAAGCTGTCAGTTTTGTGGGCGTGTTTGCGCCGGTATATGATTCGAGCAATATCCTTAGTGAATAGGTGGGTAACTGGGCGCAGACTGCAGGTGCAATTGTGGTGCAATATTTCACGCTATGACTGGACGCAGCGCATTCTTAGTGAATATGCCCCTGAGTAGTGTTGGAAGTACTCTACACTAGTCTCAGTGTTAATCATTTAATTCTGCCAAACTACAATTAACTATGGTGTTTCAACACTTATGAGTGCATGGAATTAGAAGAGCATAACCTGAGAATGCAAGAATTTAGGATGCAAAAAAATCCATCCATCCAACCATCCATTTTCTTGACCACTTATTCCTCACAAGGGTCGCGGGGGGTGCTGGAATCTATCCCAGCTGGCTTTAGGCAGTAGGCGGGGTACACCCTGAACTGGTTGCCAGCCAATCGCAGGGCACACAGAGACGAACAACCATCCACACTCACAAGCACACCTGGGGACAATTCAGAGCGCCCAATGAACCTGCCATGCATGTCTTTGGAATGTGGGAGGAGACCAGAGTACCCGGAGAAGACCCACGCAGGCACGGGGAGAACATGCAAACTCCACCAAGGAAGGCCGGAACCTGGACTCGAACCGGAGTCCTCAGAACTGGGAGGCGGACATGCTAACCACTCAATCATCGTGCCGCCCGGATGCAAAAAAATGAGGATAGAAGATGAGATCAATTTCTGATGATATGCTGATGTCAGTATATGATATGAGCATGTGTAATGAGATGCAAGGATGGAATGAGATGAGAATGTGATGCAATGATATGAAGTTATCAGTGTGTGGTGATATATATGGAATCAGTAGGGAATAATTTGAGGTTATCGGGTATGATAACATACAAGGATATGATGATGCAATGCAGTATGTGACCATATGATGATAGAATGAGATGATATAAGAATTGAATGCAACTGCAAGTATGACATTAATGAGGGTCTGAACGTAAGAAGGAGACGAGGACATGAAGATTTAAGATCGCAGCGACTGTGGAATGTGAGAGGTGGACAAAGAGCGAACATGGAAAAAAAAAATGGAGACTAATGAGTGGGCCTCCTCATGTATTTAATTCCTGCATACATGTGTTTGCGTGGTTGTGTGTGCGTGAGGAGATCAGTGTATTGTATGTTCATCCGTCAACCTTGCATCGAGTCCTGCAGTGTGACTAATAGAGCCAGATGTAGATACTACACACATACACACATAAGCAGGCACGCATGCACACACACCCAGAACGAGGTTGATTGAGAATGCTGCTGGCTCGACAAAAGTCAAAATATGACATGAGAATGCGTCTGGTATTCTTCCCATCTGTATTTATTATCCATTCATCTTCCCTCTTTTGCCATTTTTATCATCCTCCCTTTTGTCTGCGCGTCGCCTTCAGGCAAACACTCCCAGCTCCTCCGTCAGGAGCAAACAAGAGTCCTTGACATTCAATTTCCTGCTTGCTTCGCACTTCTCCATTGTGCTTCCCTTCTGTCTTTTTGGGTGCCGAATGGATGGATGCACATTTGAGGGTCTTTGATGTTTCAAGTCTTTCTTTTTTTCTTGTTAGGGCTTTTTTGGCCATCATTTTAGAGGTGTCAAGGTCGAAGCTTAGACACACTTTAAGTGTGTAGTGGTTGCATTGTGCTCTCATCTCATGCCATTCATCCATCCATCCTCATTTCATTCATTCATATCATCTTGAAGACCTTTACATGTGTATCAATCACAAGCTGACGCCTTTCACATGACAAATAAGCACAATTGATCCAAATAAGCCTCACATTAGTCAAAACATCAATGTGTTGTTCTGTGGTAAAGAACAATACAACTACACCCCACTTAGTTAGCCAAGAAAGGTGTGTGCGCATGCATACGTGCGTGTGCGTTCTGTGTGTTTGTGTGTGTCCTGTGGTGAGATAAATGAGTCTAGTTGATATTGTCTGGAGCAGGTGGTGAAGACAGTGGGGAAGATGACGCACACACACGCGCTTTAGCTTTATCAAGTGTCTGTTGTCATAGTGTGTTGGTGTTTTCTGCAGACTCATAACGCACAATGCATGTTTTATATATCATGCCGAGAATGATAAGTGACAAAAACGGATGGAGAGTCTAGAAAATCACGGAAGCACCCCGCTGATGTCCTGTTCCCACTCGCCATGTGGCACGTCGCTAACGTGCTAACACGCTAACGGGAGTGACGCACATGGACAACAACAAACCAGCAAGATTTTGACCTGGTGAAAGCTTTGATTCACTTTGTCGCTACATACAGTAGAAATGATTTTTGCTCAAATAAGAAAACCTTTAAAAAAAAAAAGAAAAAAAAGAAAAGATGTTTCTTGTCTCAGTTTTAGCACTTTACCATCATCAACATTTTGGGATCGTACTACCAGCACTATCAATTTTCAATTGCATCGGTCGCCAAAAATAAATAAATAAATAAATAAATAAATAAATAAAAATCTAATACTTATCACACAAAAGATGCCAGGTTCCCATTATGTGACACATTATTACCGCCACCGAGGCTTTTTTTGCGTTGCTATTTTTTCCCAATTCTCTCCCTTTTAAGACCACCCCCCGCTTTACTCTCCCCACTGCCCCGTCATTTTGTTGCTGCAGTATGAGCTCACCATGTTGGAGCTGCGGCGCAGAGATTTGCTGTTATCATAACATGAGACTTGAGTGAGAGACTAGTTGGTTGAACTTGAATTGGCTATCAATTAGCCATTCATTTGCAGTAATGGGTAAATGCTAACTCATTTGTGACCTTTGGACAAGCAGTTGGGGATCCAACATATTAACGTTCATATAAATAATAATTCAAACTGGGCCATCTTCATCGATGGAATAATATGAATTACAGTAAATAGACAGTATGCAACTGGCATAGTAATAATGATACTAAGCAACAAAGATGAACATGGCAATTATAATGAGTCAAGCTGGACTACTACTACTACTATAATAATCATAATAATAATAATAATGATAATAATAATAATAATAAATGATGATGGCGGCATGTTGGTCAACTTCTTAGCATATATCTACCACACAATTCAACGTTTGTGGGTTCAAATCCATGCTCTGACCTTCCTGTGTGGGCAATAAAGAAAAGAGGATTGCTGTTAAAAAACAGCTTGAGTCACTGTCTTTAGAAACTAAAGACCAAGTTCGAAATCTTGGGGTATTAATAGACTCAGATCTGACCTTCAGCAATCATATTAAATTCATCACTAAAACAGCCTTTTACCAGCTGAAAAACATATCCAGACTGAAGGACTACATGCTTCAAGCAGACCAAGAGAAGCTTATCCATGCTTTTATCTCCAGCAGACTAGATTACTGTAACGGTCTCCTGACTGGACTCTCTCAAAAGAACATGAGACAATTGCAGCTCATTCAGAACG
Source organism: Festucalex cinctus (assembly GCF_051991245.1). Lineage (NCBI taxonomy): Eukaryota > Metazoa > Chordata > Actinopteri > Syngnathiformes > Syngnathidae > Festucalex > Festucalex cinctus. The sequence continues at coordinate 53,473,445 of NC_135411.1, forward strand.
CTGCAGCTCGAGTTCTGACCAAAACAAAAAGATCAGAACATATTACTCCAGTACTTAAGGATTTACAGTGGCTCCCTGTCAGCTGTAGAATCGATTTTAAAGTTCTGCTACTCGTCTATAAATCACTAAATGGTTTGGGTCCTGAATATATCCAAGAAATGCTGATTGAGTACAAACCCAGCAGGGCTCTGAGATCTACAGACTTCGGCCAACTAGTGGAACCCAGAGTTCGAAGCAAACATGGTGAAGCTTCATTTAGCTATTATGCTGCACACAGATGGAATAGGCTGCCAACAGAAGTGAAGTCAGCCCCGAGTGTAAATGCTTTTAAATCCAGGTTAAAAACTTTGCTTTTTTCTTATACCTTTGATTAGGGACTTTTAAACAGCTTTAATTAAGTGTTTTTTTTAATTATTATTTTTATTTTTATTTTTATTTTTATCATTATCATTTTAAACTTCCTTATGTTAAATTTTTTAAAGTTTGTTGAATAATGTTTTAAGATTGTTAGTTTGTAACCTATTTTCACTTATTGTTCTTCCTCTGAATGTTAACTACTGTTTCTTGATGCTTATGTGTTGTCTTTCCTCGTGTAAAGCACATTGAGTTGCCTTGTGTATGAAATGTGCTATACAAATAAACTTGCCTTGCCTTGCCTTGCCTTGCCTTGTATCTTCTCCCCATGCTTGTGTGAGTTTTGCTCTGGTTTCCTCCCATGTTGCAAAAACATGCACGTTAGGTTAATTGGTTAATTTAGGACTCAAAATTGTCCGTAGTGTGAATGGTTGCCCATATGTGCCCTGCGATTGGCTGGCCACCGGTTCAGGGTGTGCCCCGCCTCCCTCTCACCCAGAGTCATCTGGGATCTGTTCAAGCAAACCTGTGACCCGAGTGAAAATAAGTGCTATAGAGAATGGATGGATGGATAATCACAACAATAAGAATTAAAGCTACACATAATTACAATGGCACTGAGCCCTGTGGCTGTGCCCTGTCATTCCTATCAGTGTGAATTAGCTCCCCTCGAGTGTTTTTCCTCACATGGTTTCTCTGTGCCCCACCATATCTTTTTACATAGTTCTCAGGTTGTGTTATATAAATAAAGTTTGATTTGATTTGAACAATAATAATAAGATGAATTTAAAGACATACATAATATTAATTATATGCTGGACATACTAATGGAATGGTCATAAAAATGAGAATGCTACACCTAAGAATTAAAGCTGGACATTATGATATTAACAATAATACAAGTAAAGAAAGATGGACATAATAATAATGATACGTGGCACGGGCACACGAGTGCACACGCACACAGTGTTTTGAATGTGAATAGCTTTTTCTGTATGTGTGCGTGTGCATGCGTGTGGTGTGTACGTGCTATAATTGCATGTGTTCAATAAAGCGGCTGAATTCATTGTCCTGTTAGTGGCTGAAATAACAAGCCTCAAATACTCTCGTCTCTCCTCCCTCCTTACCTCTTTTACCCAGAACCTTCCCCACGGGCAGATAAACAATCTCAGGAAGCAACGGCGAGGGACTCAAAAGACAGTAAATAGAAAGTTCACATAGCTTTGACCATGCTAAATAATCACCATGTTAGACACTTTATTTATTTATTTATTTATTTTTTTTTTAACTCAGCAATGTTACATCATCTTTGCCAAGTCAGGTGTTGCCTTGAGGGACAGTTTGAAATCGTAACTTTCTTTTAAGTCTTATCTCCCATCCATCCATCCATCCATCCATCCATCCATCCATCCATCCATCCATCGTCAATTGTTGTTTTCAGGGACAGTATGCATTTAAGTTTGTTAAGTATGTGTTTGTATGTCCATGTGTGATGCCGAGGGCCTCTTTCCTGCACGCACGCACGCACACACACACACACACCTTCATCTGATGGGAGATTTAGCCGTCACGTCAGCGGAATATTGATACCCGCGCGGCTCAAACGGGGAAATTATAACGCGGCGGGCCCGGGAAATGCATCTTAATTGCTGTTTAAGTGGGCGTCTTCATCAGAAAGACAGACAGCGAGCCCGGCCAGCCGTGTCCCAATATGACGCCGAGGAGGCAGATAGACGGCTGATCGGTCGTCGGCAGCGATCGGTATAAATAATGAGCTCATAAAGCCAGTGTCTAATCGAGGCCTGCTCTGTAGCTACAATGCTCTTTATTGTTGCCTTTTATGAGGCACTATTGCGATGCCATTTCGTAGTGGTGTGACGCCATCTCCTTTATTAATGATTTCAGGCGGACCCTGAAGGCTACAACCGGCATCAAATTTCAGCTTTGGTGTTGTGTAACGCGACCAAACAAAAGGACGTAGTGTGTTCTAGTGGCCCAGGGACCTACTTTTTATGCAACTACAGAGAATAGCAGGCGCTTATTCGAAGGTTTAATTGCGAGGAGGCCTGTGAGTGTCTACATTTGCATGCAGTCAATAACCATGGCAGGCTTACATCCGCAAAATTTTGAAAACCCAATTAGGACCCCTGGGTTGCTGCTTTGTTAACCCAAATATTTGGTCATTTAAACGCGTATCCGAATATCTTCATTGACAGTGACATTCATTTGTGTTCTTCACAGTCTATACTCACAAAGAATCTTGGTCTTTTGAGTACAGGAACTACTTGTATGTTGTGTTTATAACTGTACATTGTTTTCTAATCATTGACAATTTTAGAGTCAAAAACGAACCTATAGGTCCGTGTTTTTGTAAAATTCAAACAATTGCAACTTTAATAATTATCGTAAATAACTGTTTTTTTTAACATCTGAGACAATTTTTCATCTTTAATGACATCAAAGACAGTGTAGTCTTCAGTGAACGTTGTAGGTATTTTTGTGAATATCAAAGACAATGTACGCCTGGTTGGGAAACACTGATTTGATTGGTTATAATTCTTGGAAGGCTAGGGGAAGAGGTTTTGGAGGCCTCACTATTAGAGCTACAAGTAACGTTCACATAAAAGAAAAGCCTTTTTTAATGTCTTCTTTTAAAGTGATATAAAATAATTCACTTATTTTGTCAGACGCTGCTTGTTGGAGACAGTTCTTGTAACAGTAAAATATTTTGCAAATATATCTTGAGTCACTGTTAATCTTTACTTCATATGAACCTACGGTATCCAAATTGAGATAAGCATCCACCCATTTTCTTATCCCCTTACTCCCCACAAGGGTCGCGGGGGGTGCTGAAGCCTATCCCAGCCAGCTTCGGGCAGTAGGCAGGGTACACCCTGAAGTGAATGCCTGGTAATTGACAAGGCGAGGTAAGGTAGGACTCAGACGCAGGCGTAAGGTAGGCCACCAAGGCAACAGGTTTATTTCCGGCCAACAGGTGTCTCCTCTCAAACTGAGAGGAGAACGGGGACTCAAAAAAGTGGAGAACAAAAAGCGCTCCACTCGGGAGGAAAAAACAGGCAAAAGGTACTGGGGACAACAAAAGGCGCTCCACTGGGGAGGAAAAAGCACAAAAACAAGGCAAAACCACAAGGCACCGTGAACGAGGTCATGAGGACTGTGGGACGCTTCCATGCACTGACTGTGACACTTCGGCACTGAGGGGAGAATGCAGATGGCTTTTATTGTGAGTCTTGATTGGTGGCAGGTGTTGGTAATCATGGGCGGGGACCGGTAATGATGGAGCGGCAGGAAGGGCAAGTGGCCTGGGGTGAGAGGAGAGTTAGGATTTCAAAGCAAGACAGGAAACATGGACACAAAAATAAAAGCATGGGCCGTCACGCCGGTGGCGGCGTGACAGTAATTGCAGGTTTTAGATAACTATATACCGGCAAATATGGTCATGCTGTACCTCACCAAAAAAGGGTGCAACCAAATCCTGTGTGGTGCAGACACCAGTTTTCTCCAGCAACCGACCCCCCACAAATTAATGTCTGACGGCCCCCGCCATCCCGGCATGATGTGGGAAAAAAAATTTATTCCTCAGATTTTTCTGTCAGTAGATTTCATGGTTTCGTTGTCTTTGCTGTTTTTTTGCAAGCACTTTTTGTTAATCTATTGTTTCCGCAAATTTTTTTACCCCATGCCATTTGGTAAGCATTTTCTGTTTCCACTTGTCAATTGTGAGCAGTTTTGTTTTGTTTTTGTAAATAATTTTGAAAACCGTTTTATCTGTGTCTGTGTTTTTGCGATCCGCATACCTCATATATACCTGACAGAATAGTCTGACCAGATGGATCCCGCAGACTCAGATCAAATTTGCCACACCCTGCTCACTCAAGGGCAGCTGGTGGGTCGCCACGAGCAGTCCTTGAAATAACTCAGAGTGGTGGCAGCCATGCTGGCTGATCGATTTGACACTTTGACCGCTAGCATTTACCCGACGGGTGCTTCGGGGAACGCCCCCCCACCACCCGCTGCAGTAGCTTCCAGCGCAGTTTATTTACTAGTGATGTGTCGGTCATGAACGAATCGAGTGAACGATGGGAACCGAGTCTTTATCGAGAGCCGTTCATCCCCCTAGTGTTTTAAGTGCGCCGGAACGCACCGGTACGGAGCTCCGGCACTTCTAAAATTCTCCCTTGAGCTTTCTGGTACTTGTCAAAGTGCAAAGAACGTACTGACACAGTCTGTCAGCGTTCCGGTACGCTTGACAATACATATTTTGATCCCAAAATGCTTTTCCGCCGAGGGCTGTTCGTCCACTGACTTACATATAATATAGAAGTCCGTGCGCTGATCACCAAGCGCATGATTACTCCAGTTGTGATATATATATATATATATATATATATATATATATATATATATATATATATATATATATATATATATATATATATATATATATATATCAGTGCTGCAGGAGAGAAGCGTGCTTGCGTCATTCAACGTGATGCTAGCCTAGTGGCTAGCCCAATGCTTTTTTTTCTTTTTTTCTCTTGCTCGATACTCACCGATCCCAAAGCGTGTGTACAACCATAATTCTTGAGTTAAGAAAATGTTTAGAAAATCGCTACTGTGCTGTCCTGGCTCAAAGTTTAAAAAAAAAATAAAAATATCGTCAGACTCTGAGGTGGATTCGCAGGCTGACAACACGGACGTAATAAATAAATAAATACATAAATAAATAAATACATACATAAATAAATAAATAAATAAATAACATGGATTGCTCATGCCAAACAAGAAGTGAAGCCGGCGGTAAGGTGGACAAGGCGTCCGTATGTCATGTGACCAGCAGTTGACCAATCACATCGTAGTAGTTCTTCAACGAGTTGGCCAAACGCTCTCTCAATACGGCTCTGATTCAACAGCGCCCCCTGCTGTAAAGTATACTGGCTTTGCGCGTGTGGATCATGGGTTTTCGGCATGTAAAACTGCTCGGCAGAATATCGCTGCCAAAAGTCACGTGAGTATCCGTAAATGTAGAATTGCTTTTTACCTACGCAAAACATTTTGTTGTAATTGAAGATATGCATCTTTGTGTACGTAGATCAGGTTTTGTTTACGTAGATCACGTTTTTTGTACGTAGAACAGGTTTTGTGTACGTAGATCACGTTTTTTGTGTTTACGGGGTTTTGGCATGATTCTAACTCCATACTCTACTGTCTGTCTGTCACTAAACAGTCAAAATATCGCTGGAGCGTTGTACACATGCACGTGCTGGTCAATGTATGTAAAGTGTTGTACACTACACATTTATATTTTCTTATGTTCTAAGAGAATAACACACACTAAATGTTATTTATTAGACTATTCCATATGTCATTCTTTGAAAATGTGGCTGGAGTAGACCCATCCGGGTCTGGACTTAATAATCAGTCGTTCCATTTAAGCTTATGGGAGGAGAAAGGAATTAAACACCTTCATCATCTTTTCTCAGATAATAAGTTTATATCGTATACAAACTTGGTCCAGAAATATGAAATAAAAAATGGAAATTTCTTACATTATCTGCAAGTTAAAAGTATGGTTAAGAAACAAATCCCAACACTTCAGGATACGCTCCAACTGCCTGTCTTAGCTAAAGATATTATAAAGCTTTCTCCAACAACAATAAAGAAAATATAAAAAATATATAAGTTATTTTTATACACAAATAAAACGTATTTACCGACTTTAAAATGGGAAAAAGACTTGTCTATAGTTCCGGAACCAGACTTTTGGACCCAAATCTGTGAGAATGTATTTAAAATGACCAAACAGACAAATTTGCAACTTATCCAATATAAGATACTTCATAGAACATATATTACACAATATATGATGAAAAAAATGGGACTCTCTGACTCCGACATTTGTCTCCAGTGCTCACAAAACACTGCCGATACTTATCTTCATGCTTTATGGTCATGTACTCCAGTGCTGCATTTCTGGACTAAAATCTTGGAAAAGCTCGCTGATATATTAAACTGTAGGCTTCCTTTATCTCCAAGATTGTGTTTACTAGGTGACTTAACAATAACTGAGCTACCATGTAAACAATCCCAATCTATATTTATAGCCCTTACTATTGCTAAAAAAATAATCCTTGTCAATTGGAAAAATAAACAATCTCTGAATATCGACCACTGGTTAAACTTACTAATAAATTATATCTCAATGGAAAAAATCTCTGCCTTAAATAAAAATCAAGTATCAAGATTTAAACAAATATGGTCTATGTACATAGAATATTTTAATCTTAATTTGGCAACTTAATCCTGCCAAGATTCTGCCTGTTAACGAGAGCCACCACATCGTTACAACTTCTGTTTTCGCTGCTTCTGTATTTGGTATTTTGTATCTGATTGTTTTTATTTTTATATAGTCAGTGCTAGTGGGCTCGAGCACACCACACTATACGACACTATACTCACTAACTCCTTAAGATTTATTTCTAGTGGGCACTAAGCATCAACACTTGGTGTTACTGCATGCTAATTAGTCAATTTTCTTGACGCCGTCCCCCGTGGTCAGGCGGGGGTGGCTCTGCCCCCCCCCCCCGTTGTCTGCTCGGTAGCGGTTGCTTCTTGGCCGCTCCCTGGGCCCCCTGTGGGGTGCGGTGTTGGGGTGCTTTCCCTGGTGCCCGGGGCGGTGCCGTCCCGGCGCGGTCCGCTGCTCCGTGCCCGGCGGCGCGGTTCGGGGCGGGTGGGCCTCTGGTGTGCCCCGTGGCTCCCTCTCCCCTCCCCCTTCCTCCCCCCCGTCGCCTCTCCCTCCTCGCCTCCTCCCGCCCATCCTCCTCTGCCTCCCGGTCCCTTTTCCCTTGTCCCCCCCCCGTCCTGCCCTGCAGCCGCCCTTTCGCCTTCTTGTCGTCTTCCCCCCGCTCCCCCCCTCCTTCCCTGTCTGCCCCCCGCCTCCTCCCCCTCCCTCTCCCTGGGCCTGGGGCTCCCTCCCCGGCCCGGGCGTCGGGCTCCGGGAGCCGGGCGGGGGTTTGAGGCCTGCCCCGCCCCGGTAGAACTCCTGGCGCCCCGGGCGGGCTCCGGTGGCCGGTGGGCTGTCCAGTAGCCCTGCTGCGCTGGCGGCCCGCCTATTGTGGTGCCAGATGGGTGGGGTTGGGGCGGGTGGGGTGGGGGGGGGGGGGGTGCTGGGGGGCGTGCGTGCCACCTACACCCGCCGGGTTGGGTGAGGCCCCGCTGGTCGCTCCTCTTACTCACTTCACTAGTTTTGCACTATACACTTTGTAAATATACACATAGGGCACACAACACATTTCTTGGTGGGGTGGGGAAGGGTGGAAACACCGTCTTCACCCTTCAACTCCCCTCCAATTTTAATGCACTTCATGTCCAAGGTAAGTTGGGGCGGGGAGCCATCAGAGGGGATGGACTGCAGTGCCTGGCAGCGCTGTGGTCCCCCCCATCTGTGTCCCTGCCCCACCACTTTGTCCCTCCATTTCCATTTTTAATGCACCACACGTATACATATTCATTTTTTTGGGGGGATGCGGGTGTGTCGGAGTAGGGGAAATTTTTTCCCTCTGCTCCGACTCACCTGCTCCCAATTTTAATGCACCACACGCACACACTTGTATATACACTGGGTGGGGGCCACATTCACGGTGTAAGGGTAGAGCTCGCCAGTCGGCGAGCTGGCGGACTCAGTAACAGGGTTAGGTGTCACTAGTACGCTGGCGTGACGACCGGGGCCTCTCCCCACCGGGCTCGGTGTTCTGGTGTTCCGCCTTTTCCCCTGGTGCTTCCTCCTCCGCTTCCCCCCTCCCGCCGCTGGGCTACTCTCGCACGGCTGGAGGTGGGGTGGGCACGTTTTTTTGGGGGGTGTGGGGGGGGGGGGGGGGCTCGCGGGGGGCCGGGTTCGCGGGGGGGTTGGCGGTCGTCGGAGGGGAGGGGCGGCTTGTTTGGGGGGGCCGGAGGTATGGGTGGGTGGGGTGTTGGGTGTTGGGGGTCGGGGTGTGTTCGGGGGTTTGGGGGCCGGGGGTGGTGGGGCCTGGGTCGTGGCGGGTGGCGGGTTTGGGTGGGGTGCGGGGGGGTCGTGGGGGGATGGGGGCTGGGGACCGGTGGGGCGCTGTGGGGGCCCGCTGGGCCTCGTTCTGCGGCCTTGGGCTCGGGGGTGTGGGCCGGGGCTGGGGCGGGGGTGTTCCGGGCGTCTGGGTCGGCTCGCCGACCGGTGTCCGCTCGGGTGGCTTGGGGGTGGCCTTGGTGCTGCCGCGGCCTGGGGATTTCGGGGAGGGGGGCGGTGCTCGCTTTGCTGGACTGCGGTTCACGGCTTCTTTCTTTGGTGGTGGTCCTTATGCATGCCAGATCCGTCGCACCATCATCTACTGAAACTCAACAGAAGTAGCCTCTCCCTCCCACAGCCCCTTGAATCAGTGGATGCTGGGTCTGTGGATCTCACTTTGCTTTATCTATCCTTCCCTCCTTCCTCTCTTTAGTTTTTCCTCTGGTCACTTGAGATCTCAATTTATTGGAAGTTTGAGGTTTCTGGGGTTGGCATAAGACTGGTTTTGTAACCACGCAGGAGGGGTTTTGTTGGTGCTGGATTTCACTTTGATGGATTGGATGTACTGGCTTCTATGGATCTCACTCTGCCTTATCGATCCTTCCCTCCTTCCTCTCTTTAGTTTTTCCTCTGGTCTCTTGAGATCTCGCTAAATTTGCTGGAATTTAGAGGCTTCCGGGGTTGGCGTAAGACTTTGATTTTGTAATCATGGGGAAGGCAGGAAGTGTTTGGTCGGTGCTGGATTTCACTTTGATTTATCTTTCTTTTCTCCTTATTTTTTTCTGACCTTTTCTCTGGTCTCCTGACCATTTAAACTTCACGACTCTGGCAAGATTCTGAAGTACCTGGTTAAGGCGAAGGGTAATGGGATATTTATAAGGCTTTAGGTGAATTAATGAGTATAAATGTATACGTATTTGCACGCACACGCACGCACGCACGCAAACGCACGCACGCAAACGCACACACGCAAACGCACGCACACACACAAAAAAAAAAAAAAAAAAAAAAAAGAGCAATGATGATAAGACGTTGAATCGGTAAGACTACCGAATGAACAATTCTGAGCTCTACGAAAATAAAAAAAAAAAATAAAAAAAAATGAAAATGGCAATGTCCCCCCCCACCCCCCCAAAAAACAAACAAAAAAAAAACCCATAAACGTGCTAGCCGTGAACGGCTCCCGAATGAACGGCTCCCCTGAAAGAGACAAAAGTCCCATCACTATTATTTACCACTGTTTGTTAATTTTTATCCAACATCCCCTTACATATTCCAATGACAATTTAAAAATATAATTCATGATGAGTCTGCTGAAAGATAAAAGTGCTACTTGGGGGTGAGTAATTCTAATCTGGAATTGCGCACATCTATTTCCTTGCTGAACTAAAGAGTTTTTGATCATCTGGTCAAGGGAAAGAAAGCCAGAAGTCAATTGTTGGAACATACACAGAGAAACCTGTCCGTTGCTCAATTGAGTTTCGTGTCCTGCTGAGAGCGGCCCTGGCGACAGAGCATTGTGTATTGTTTTTCATTGTGGACTCAATCCGCTCATAAAGGACGAAGCGGTGTGGGACAAAACGACAGATTTGGAGGGACTGATCATCCTAGCCATCAAGCTAGACAACCACATTCTCAGCCTCCAAAGAAGATCCTCCATGTCCGGCCCTCCAGGGACTGGCAATGCCAGCCATGGAGCCGTTGGCAAACCCTGCCATCAGTGATGAGCCCATGCAGATCGGTGGTGGACGATTGAGACGTGGACCAGGTCCTGTTTATCTTGTGGTCAACCTAGAGACTGAATTGTCCAGCTACACCTCCCTGCCGATCCGAGCAATCACCGGCTCAGCTGGGTCAGTGTCAGGAGGTGGCAAATACGGCTATCCGTTCCAGCACAAGCAATCAATGTGGGTACTATGAGGACAATTCAGAACTATTTGAACTAGTAATGTTACCTAACCATCAGAGACATATGTCATTTTACGGTTGACACTTTGCAATTGTTAGTTGTTTTGGGTTTTTTTTGTAAATAAATTTTGCAAACCATTTATCTGTCTGTGCATACGTCTTTTGGGAAACATCAAAGACTAGAAATGTCACTGAACTTAAAACTAAATTATTTGAAACATCCGACTTTGACAAATCTACCCTTTGTGTTTGATCAGGCACAAAAACGCGAGTCTTCATTGAATGTAACTTCATTTTGTAAGCAAAGACAACTTAGTCTTCAAACAACATCTGTTTAGACGTTTTTGTTAAGATCACAGCCAATTTTGTCCTCAGAACATATATGAACATCAAAGTCATCGTAGTCTTTGATGATGACGATTTGTAAAAATAAAAAACAAAGACCATTTAGAGGCTAACATATTATCCTCTTTGTTGTCATCAGGCTTGTGCTACTCAGTGAGGCTTTAAAGGCTTGCTGGTCCGAGTGTTTATTATCGCCTCTCGTCATCTTCCATCTGCTGTGAAAAAAAAAATGTTTGGCTGCTGGCAGACTTCACAACCTCATAGTTGATACAGGAAAATTGAACTAAACTCCCAAGTTATCAGCCGAAATAATCTCTATATTTGTTTTGCATTGTTTGGCGGCCATAGCGACCAACCCAAAGCCGCTGCGTTATCTGCAAAAAGGCGCAACAACTCCTCAGACTCGCCGCCATTATGTCGGCGTGTTTATGTGCGCTAAGCCGCCCGTGCATGGGGGCCGACCTGCCACCGGTCACCGTGGAGACGATAAAGCGCCGTCATAATTGCTTTAGCGCTTTTGTTGTGCCCGCCAGGCGCTCGCCAGGGAGAGTTGCGGGTTAGTGCAGATAAAGCCGACTCGGCGGGATTCGCTCGTGTGCCACTCATCTGGAAAGAATCAAATAAATGTAATAGAATGTCGTTCTGGCCAGACGACGTGTTGAGACTGTTCGCCAACCCACCCCGTGACATGTCCCTGAACTAGATGATGGCTGTGCATAAACATCAAGTTACACTTTTCATAATGTAAAATATGGCGTCACTTTTTGTCAACTTTGAACAGGTGTAACCTTCACGGACAGTCTAAAATCATAGCTTTATTCTATCTGTCTATCTGTCTGTATGTCTGTTTGTCCCACTGACCTGACTTTGTCAACTTTGACGTTTAGGTCTGTGTTGTCTAGACAAATGACGAGGAGCCAGATGTCCATAACGCTGGTAAGGCCCCCCAACCTGGACAAGATGGCTGACAACCCACTGGCAGAAGCTGATGAGCACTCGGGTGTGATGTTTAATGGGATCTAGTACAAAATCTTTCAAAGTCTTTTTACCATAATCATGGCCGGGTATTATTATAAAGAGCATCCTTGTGGTATTATAGTTGAAGTTTGCAACTGAGAGCTGTTCCTGCAAAACATTACACAGTTCTCATGATGTAATGTACTATAATCCAAAATCTGGATAAAGATCTGCGGCCATTGGTGTACTAGTTGGAATTCCTGAAAGGTCTTAAGTGACCTTGACAAAGACAGGCTGTGGTTATACTGTAACTATGCGGATGTCTGCATATTTATTTGAATTCCCTGAAAATATGAAGCTAAAGCTAAGCAGATATGGCAAAAATAATTTGAATTCCATAAACATACAAACCAACCCAGACTATCTCTGGATTGTGGATAAAACAATGCAGAACTTTAATTTTGTTGTGCCTTCTGTTTTTGAAACATTTTTTATTTTTATCTGTATACACCACAAGTCTGGCAACCCTGGCTACCAATGGCTCCAGGTGAATTGCTGATGCCAAAGTGAGTAGGACGGAACAATTTCAAGAAGGACAATGGCAATATGCAAGGTTTGCAACACAAGGATAAAAGACACCTTTATCTGCCACGATGAGACTCACAGATCAGCTACTAGTCTGGTTAGCCACATAGTTTAGCTTATTGAAGGCTCGTCGAACTAAACTTCATCAGTTTTACATTTAACTCATTCACTGCCAATGACAACTAGACGTCAAAAATCCAAGCAAACGACAAAAAAATAAATAAATAAATAAATTTAGTTTTAGTTATAGTCTTCTGACTAAATTTAATTAAAGCCTTAGTCATAACTTAGTCACCTAATTGTATTTGAGTTTTAATCCAACTTTAGTTGACAAAAATAAGGAGCAATTGACTTCTGGAGGTCGAGACCCAGTTTGTGGTCTCAGTAAGACCAAGACCAATCACTATGCACGATGGTAGCACTTAGCAATGAAATTGTTGTCATCGTTGTTATTATAACAATGAGGATTAATAACTATGAATGAAAACAATGAATAACTAAAACTAAATTCAAATTTCTTGTCAAAATTTGCACTGGCTGTTTGCTTGGATTTTTGACGTCTATAGTCGTCATTGGCAGTGAATGAGTTAAAGGTGCATTGTGAAGTTAAAAATGTTAATGTTAAAGATTTTTCTACATGCTTTTTACTCCAACTGTGCCTATCAGCTTGAATCTTCCCTTAAGTATGGATCACTCCACAGTTTCTTGGCGGAGGTGAGAGGTGGAGGGTGATGTCCTGCTCGTCCCCGCAGACATTTGTTAGCGTACAACGTCGAGCACAACTCAAACTCCATCTTAAGACTCCAAGAAAACTGAAAAAAAAAAATAACAAGAGTGTCTTCGAGCGCACGTACTCACAAGAGCTTGCACAGAGATTGCAGTTACTCTTTTAGGCCAGAGGTTGCAGTCACGAGTAAAAAATAAAAAAATCACAAACTCCACAAAGCACCTTTAATTGACAAGACAAAGCGATGGACAATATGGAGAATGGAAACTATACCATTGAAATCATGATTGTGAATGTGTTGGCATAGACATACTGTATATACTGTACATGGACTCTGCTCATAAACTAAAGCTAAGTGGGCTGAACGTCTTTATGCTACAACCTACAAATTGTACAAAATTAATACCTCTCATTCACCCATTAAAACACACATTATTATTATTATTATTATTATTATTATTATTATATAAACGGATAGGCAACAAAAACTGCGCAAGTAATTTTCCATCCATCCATCCATTTTCTTGACCGCTTATTCCTCACAAGGGTCGCGGGGGCTGCTGGCGCCTATCTCAGCTGGGCAAGTAATTTTCAAATCTGATAATTCCATTTGTTAAATCCTGTATAGTGTATACAGTATGCATTTAAAATATCCTATATAGAGTATGGGATATTTAAAAATATATATCATCATAGTAACCGTACATGCATTGGTAGCTGTAGACACTCATCCGAACATAAACACATAAAAATATATATGTTCCTCTAAACAACATAAGTTTTATTTCATCATCTAAAATGCTATTCATATGTAAATATACTATTTTGTGTTATCAGTAAAACAGCATTTAATTATTATTCCACTATAAATTGTGAACTGAGCAAGACTTTATGCTGACTTGATCACTTGACTCGACTCAAAATTTAGTGGCAACTTGAAATGACTTACAGTACCATGTATTTTTTTTCTTTTCAAGAGTAACCTGGGACTTGCTTGAAACTTAATGGTTAAGACTTGAGACTTACTTGCGACTTGTGACTTACTAGTACCTCTGTCGCTCACGCAATGTTGACTTCATCCAGTGATGAGTTATGAAATGCACTTATACTATTCGTCTTCACAAGGACTCACTTGGGCAAGCTTCTCCCACACATGCACGTTGTGCCATAAAAGGAAGTCATTAATTTTCAGTGGGAGCCATTTTTGCCTCCTGAGGAAACTTAATTAAATCCCCAGATCAGAGCGTTTCTTCGCCGTGTTCTATTGGGCCATTTAGCAGTACAGTACATCTCACGTTAATCACCATTCCAGCTAACGCTCAACTTATTACGGTCAGCAGTGGTGTCGTACGTCTTAACTGGAAGAAAAAGGCAGATTTTCATCCGTTACAGAGAAGCGAGAATCAATGCGCATGCTGTTGAAAACATAAAAAGACAATGTTGTGTTTTTAAAGAATCAACTACGACTTTTGAAAGCATAAAATATAGTTTACTCCTCAACATATCCAACATATGTTTTATAAACATTAAAAACAATTTAGTGTCTTTGATTAAGCAAATGATAATTTTTTTAGCCCTTTATTAACCAAACATACAGCAAGAATGCAATATTTAAAAAGCCTGAATTAATTTTTTGGTGAACATCAAAGACAATTTTGAGTCTTTAATGAATATAACGTTAATTTTTATGTAGACATCAAGGACCAGTTGGGCATCTTCAGCAACCAAGTGTTATTGCCAAACATATGCAACAATGTAGTCTTTGATTAACAATAAGATTTTTTTTTTTGTTAAAGGCGTATTCAAGGATTTTTTTGTGTCTGTGTCTTCCGAGTGGATCATCTTAATGATTGTTGCTCAATCCTGTCAACCAATCTGCCGTAACGACGTTGTGTGTGCTCGTTTCTAGCTGCACATGCGCACTTCGAGTGTTTGTAGCGCGAATCCGCTGCGCTTCAGACTCCGCCATTCATCGTTGTGGCTCCACCGAGTTCACCGCGTATTTTAAAAATAGCTGAGAGCTGCAAGAGGACATCCATCTTGGCTTCTACTCTTAATCCTTGAATACATCTTTAAAATGTCCAACAAAGATGAAATGTGCATATTTATTAGGGGTGTTAAAAAAAATCGATTCGGCGATATATCGCGATACTACATCACGCGATTCTCGAATCGATTCAATAAAAAAAAAAAACGATTTTTTTTTTTAAGAGCTCAGAATTGTTCATTCGGTAGTCTTACCGATTCAACGTCTTATCATCATTGCCTCTTTTTTTTTTTTTTTTTTTTTTTTTGTGTGTGAATCGATTTTTAAACTTCCATTTTTAATGGAAAAATATTCAACAAAACGTCTGACTTCGGGTTAGGATTCACACCTTGAGCATGGAAGAATGTTATATGAACGGAACATTAAGCCTTAATATTTTATTTTAATGCTGTTCAAACATTAAACAGATTACAACCTCTATAAGACTGAAATTTCAGATAAATAAATAATACATTTTCATATAGATCTTACACTCTACAAGCTTACTGATTAGTATTTTCTAAATTTGAATGAAAAAAAAATCGCAACAATCGACTTCTAAATTCGTATCGGGATTAATCGGTATCGAATCGAATCGTGACCTGTGATACTAGGTACTAGGCAATTCACACCCCTAATATTTATGGTAATATCAAAGAGTTTTCAACACACTTAATGTATGTTTTGTTTTGTTTTTTGTTTTTTGTTTTTTGTTTTTTTAAAGAGCTCAGAATTGTTCATTCGGTAGTCTTACCAATTCAACGTCTTATCATCATTGCTCTTTTTTTTTTTTTTTTTGTGTGTGTATGTGTACGTGCGTGCGCGTGCGTGTGCATGCAAATACGTATAAATTTATACTCATGAATTCACCTAAAACCTTATAAATATCCCATTACCCTTTGCCTTAACCAGGTACTTCAGAGTCTTGCCAGAGTCGTGAGGTTCAAATGGTCAGGAGACCAGAGAAAAGGTCAGAAAAAATAAAGAGAAAAGAAAGATAAATCAAAGTGAAATCCAGCACCGACCAAACACTTCCTGCCTTCCCCATGGTTACAAAATCAAAGTCTTACGCCAACCCCGGAAGCCTCTAAATTCCAACAAATTAGCGAGATATCAAGAGACCAGAGGAAAAACTACAGAGCTACCCCCGCCCGACCACGGGCACTTAATGTATGTTTTTGTCAACTTCAAAGACAATGTAAAGTTTATCAAAGACGCTGTTTATTTTTCAATGAGCCGATACACTCCTACACATTTTTAACCTAGCAAATAAATTTTTGTAACATAAAACAACAACAAAATGTTGTTTGATTATAAAGACAACAGGAGTGTTAAATTTTTGTTAACAAAGACAAGTTTGAATCTTTGATGAAACAAATTGTGAGCAAGTGAATCGATTACAATTTTGAGTTTCCAATGAATCAATATTTTTAATGAACAGAGAATAGCATTTTAGTCTCCCAATGGTTTCGCCTTTTTGTAAACATCAAATAAAATGTGGTGTCATTGAACCTAACGTACGCGTCTTTGTTGCTGTGAGGCAGCTTCATTCACTACAGTGTTACAAAAAGGCTGAATTGATCATGAAAATCACACGCTCCTGCTCTCTGCTTGAGAGCCCGAAGGTGCTCACCCATGCAGATTCCAGCGCCTGATCCTGCTCATTAATTGTCGTTATGGCCGTTATGACAGTTTAATTTGCGGCGGCGAAATTGGCCTCAGGGGAACCGGCGGCCCCAGCGAAAGCGTCATTGAGACGATCAACTGCAACGAGATCAACAAAGACAAAATCATTGTTGGAGGACGAATACAGTAAGTGGGGGACAGGGACCGAGCGCTGTCGCAAATAGCGGGTAATTGACGCCCCCTCAAAATGGTTATAATTGCAACCATAATTATACAATAAACTATCAACCCAAACTACTTCGGTATCATTTCAAACTCATCTGACATTGCCATTAAACATAAATGGCGTGCAGAGTATTTTATTTTTTTATTTTATTTTTTTTCTTAATGCACTAGAAGTGTGCATGTACAGTTAGGCCCAGAAATATTTGGACAGTGACACAATTTTCATGATTTGGGCTCTGCATACCACCACATTGGATTTAAAAGGAAACAACTACAATGGAATTGAAGTGCAGACTTGAAGCTTTAATTCAAGATGTTGAACAAAAATATATGATTAAGCATGTAGGAATTGTAGCTGTTTTATGCAAATGCTCCTTATTCCAGGGGCTCAAAAATAATTGGATACATATACAGAAAGTAAAATGGTACTTTTCAATCTTTTGTTGAGAATGGTTTGCAGGCAATGAGTGCCTGAAGTCTGGAAGCCATGGACATCACCAAACGCTGGCTTTCCTCTTTTGTGATGCTTTAGTGCAGCTGTCTTCACTTGTTGTATCTTTGAACGTCTTTCTGCCTTAAGTTTTGCCGTGAGAAAGTCAAATGCATGCTCGATTCGAGTGATGAACTCCACCATTAAAGAATATTCCACTTCTTTGCTTTCAAAAACTCCTGGGTTGCTTTTGCAGTATGTTTTGGATTATTGTCCATCTCTACTATGAAGCACCGTCCAATCCACTTTGCTGCGTTTGGCTGAATCCGAGCAGAAATGATATCCCGATACACTTCAGAATTCATCGGGCTGCTTCTGTCTTTTGCCATATCATCGAAAAACACAAGTGAGCAAGTGCCATTGAAAGCCATGCATGCACATGCCATCACACTAACACCACCATGTTTACAGAAGATGTGGTGTGCTTTGGATCATGAGCTGTTCCAATTCTTCTCATCATTCTCGTACAGGTTGATCTTAGTCTCATCTGTCCAAAGAATGCTGTTAACATATCATTATTCAATGAGGGAAGTGCCCATGTTTTTATTTTTTTGCAGCCTTCTGAGTCAATTGTCCAATTACTTTTGGTCCCCTGAAAAAGAGACAACTACATTTTAAAGAGCTGTAATTCCTAAACCCTTGCTCCAATTTGGATGTCAATACTCTCAAATTAAAGCAGAAAGTCTGCACTTTAATTGTATATTGATTATATGATTGTATCTAGGATGGACAGCTAAAATAACAAAACTTGTGTCACCGTCCAAATATTTTTGAGCCTAACTGTATGTGCACATGTGAAAGAGACTCACTGCAACTCCCATTACCAACCCTGATTAAACAATTATTACGGTGATGCCTCGAGATAAGAGTTTAAAGAAACACAATTAAACTCAAATCAAACAAGCAATACAAACAAAAACAAAACAGAACAGAACACATCAATTAAAATGGCAAACGATATGAGAAACCTTATAGTCTGGATTTAAAGGTTTAATGAGTCTGTGTTCATTGCAGCTACTTTTGGCTCCTGAGACACAGTAGAATACAGTGAAGCAGCCAAATGAAGAGTTCCAGTCAACTTATAGTAAGTGACTCAGTCATCTGTAGTATTATTGTGTGAAGGCTGGAGGCACTTGTGTTATTCTACACCTTCAACTTTATATTTTATTCCTCATGCTTTTTCGACGCGCTACTTCTTCCACATTTTTCAACCGATTCTCACCGTTCAAACGTATTCCAAAAATTCACGCGACGACCGCTTCCATTTTTCTCAGTCCAAAAATTTGCGGATTACCCACAATTCCCGATTTCGTACCCGATTTTTCCCCATGTATTCTTATTGGGAAATTCTACATTTCACATTTACTTCCACATTTTTCATCCGATTGATTGATTCATTCCAACTTCAATATATTCCACCAATTCACGCCATGAGCTCTTCCAGCTTTTCAGCTCCAAAATTCACAATTTCTGATTTTGTACCCGATTTTTCCCATGTATTTTAAAACCCTTCATTGACAATTTTTTTTTCCAAGGATTAAAAAAAAATTGTGTGTGTGTGTTTTTACTTTCAAATAGATGCTAAATTAAGTTAAAAGTGTTCATTTGAATATAGCACATAAAATAGGCATACATTTAGGTATGATGCCGATTCACAACAACAGTCAACTAAGGTAAAACAAATAGCAAAAAAGGCACATGTTCCCATCTCAGGTCTGGACATGCTTTTATTGATCCATCTGTTTTCAACACTTGTGAAATACAAAAAATCAATTATTGTTTTTGTTTAAGCACAGATGTACATCACATTTGGCACATGTGAAAACGGACTGCCCCTTACAGTTTGGGAGTTTGCAACGTTGCCATGCATGTTCCACAACTGGCCAGTCTCACAGTTTTACAGTCCTCCAAGGTATCTGTGTTCTATTTCTTTTAGCTGTAGTAGCTCTTGCAGGTGCAGCACTGGTGGTTGGAGGTGGCCCATCAGCATCTTCCTCACTGCTGCTCCTGTCCTCTGTATACTCGCTGCTGCTGCTCTCATCACCTGGTGTAGAAAACAAATCACTTTAGAAAAGACCAAACATTTTTATCTTTTCAGCGTGTACATATAGTTACATCCATAGATGTCAAACAAGCTCAAACTAGACACAAACTCACTTTCAGCTGGTTTATTAGGAGTGTACTCTTCATCGCTGCCATCACTATCACTGAGAGCACTCTCATCACTCTCCACAGGAGGAACTTTGGCTCGAGGTGCTTGCTTAGCGTAAAAAGCCTCTGTGTTCATTTTTAGTTCTGCAGAAAAATAAGGAACAGAAACTATGGTTATAATTTCAAATTAAAATGTGTGGAAAACCGTCAAGATACACTTGCTTCTGTTGGATAGTTGCTGTGTTCATTTTTCATTATATAGAAAAGTAAACAACAGAAATTACATTGTTTATGCAAAACATTATTTTTGTAATGTCTACATATGATAACGAGTGTGGCATTGTCTAAATAAAACGTGTCTGTGTAGAAGGACCAAGATACACATCTGCACAATTTGCATACAAAGGATGTGCTCATATTTTGTTCAACAGAAAAATAACAGAAATGACCTTCTTTATGCAACACGTTATTTTTATAATGCCTAAGGATGGTAAAGAGTGTGACATGCTATTAAGTTAGCATGCTAATGCTAATGTCAAGTTAGCATGCTAATGCTAAGTTAGCATGCTAATGCTAATGTTACCTGATTTCAGCAGAGCCAACCTTACTTCATTCTTGACTCGATTCCTCAATCTTTACCCCATTGCTTATTTAATTCGTCACTCCTTACACCATTACTACTCGATTTTATGCTACTTACTTCATTGCTTACTTAATTTTTCTCACTTTACTCCATTGCTTACTCTATTACTTGCTCCTTCCTCCATTGCTTACTTGATTTCTTCCTTGTTTTCTTGTTTCTTTGTTTGTTGCTAATTTATTTCTACCTTTGTGCTATTTTTCTTCCTTCAACTGCTTCTAGATTTCTGGATGAATTCAAGCCATTCCAACTTTAGCATGTTCAGCTCATTCCAGGTCATTTTATATCATTCAACATCATTCAATATCGTTCAACATCATTCAACAGCATTCCATAGGTTTTCATTCAGCTTTCCAGCCTTCACACGCCATTTCCCCAGAAATGGCATTTTCTAGTTGTTATTGTTATTGGTTGCTTTTCACAGAGGATAAAAAGTATATTCACACACACCCACACACACAAAAAAACATGTATAAGTGAATTTGTGACTCGTGAACCTCAGATAGGCGGGTATTCGATGTATGTATAGAGACTCCTTGAAGGCCAAACATGGATTCATATGATTTTTCTACAAAAATTCAAGACAGATGTAGACATCTTCATATGAATCCATGTTTGGCCTTCGAGGAGTCTCTTTCTGAGAGTGCTGCTTTTCCTCATTATTCCTGCTGAACGGAGGTCAAAAGGCACACACATACACAAGCACGGTTGTTTGCTTACACTGGATAACACGACAAATGTCACTAAAGGCCAGCCTGGTGGTGCGCAGCCCAGCACCCGAGGGCGTCGGGAGGGTGACCAGCACCACGGGGGGGGGCAGCTAGCGGATGCCGAAAAGACCATCGCCACAAGGGTGATGCATCAGCAGTTACTCAAATAATGCAGAATGAATGTGCTTCAGAGTGGTTACAGGCGGATCTATCCAAATATTGATTTCGTATTGGTATTGATATGCAGTTTCATCAAATACTATAATAAGCAAATATTTCTGTGGACTCACTTCTTTAGGCTTTTTGTTTAATCTTAGAAAGCTTTCTTTTAAATGCACTGAAGCAGAGTCATGCTTTCAATCCGTTCATTTTCTATGCAGATTATCTTTATTTGGGTCAGTGGGTGGCAGCCAGCTGACATTTACAGTACGTGGAGTGAGCATTTTATGTTCGGTTTCCGATATGACCGGAGAGTGGATCCCAAAATCACAGAACACAGAGGGAAGATGCGAGTGGTTTATTCAACAAAACACGTGAATACAAACACAAAGTGCTGGTCAAAAACCTCGACAAAAAGGTTAACAAAAATAACCGAAGGCTGCAAACCGCAAAGACAAGAAACCGACTCAAACACTAGAGCTATATAAAACGCGCCACTCAAAGGTGGGAACAAAAAGAGCAAGACTTACATATACCAGTGACGAGCGGTGACCTTGGCGCGAGCTGAATTATTATTATTTTTATTAATTTTAATATTAAATATTATTTAATTATTGTTTTATACCACTTTGTAGCTATAAAATTAAAGCAGAAATATTCACGACTGACCCAGGTTGATATGCAAACACTGTAATGTAACCAGCTCCGTGGTGAATGAAATGACAAAAATCACATGCCCACAAATTTGCAAATACATTGGAATTTAGAGTATTCGGAACTGGCTCATGCCCATGAAGTGGGCTCAATCCGGGAGAGGAAAAAAATGACATCGCAGACGAGCCGCAAAAAGCTTCATCCATTCATTTTCTGAACCGCTTGTCCTCACTAGGGTCGCAGGGGTGCTGGAGCCTATCCCAGCTGGCTTCGGGCAGTAGGCGGGGTACACCCTGGACTGGTTGCCAGCCAATTGCAGGGCACACAGAGACAAACAACCATCCAAACACACAAGCACACCTAGGGACAATTCGGAGCGCCTAATTAACCTGCCATGCATGTCTTTGGGATGTGGGAGGAGACCGGAGTACCCGGAGAAGACCCATGCGGGCACGGGAAGAACATGTAAACTCCCAAAAAGTTTCAACCAACAATATAATTTGCTAACTTTGGACAGCCAGCTAACCATTTATGTTTCTCGGATGTCCTTGCTTTAAGGTGAGGGACAAAATTCTTCCCCGTTTATTATCTTATCCTCTGTGAAAACCAACCAATGGGCTATATGCCACGGAAGAGGCGGGACTGCTTTTGCACATCAGTTTGTTTCAGGTTTGGTTTGCGACGTGTGGGCTGCATCAAAAATACTTGTGCTTCCGACTTTGTGCCCTTCAGTTGCGCGTTCGCAACCCGGACCGTAAACAAACTGATATGCAAAATCACGTCCCGCCTCTTCCGTGGCATATACCCCATAATACTACACTGGAGCCTCCTTGGGCATGAAATCTGGTATTTGCCGGCCCTCTACCTACGGGACGCAAGGCCGTGGAGAGACGGGCCATATACTGTTGGAAACGTATACCCAGAACGAGAACTTTAGAATAGAACTAGTAGTGAGGACAATAACAAGGAATAACACGTGGCTGTGAGCAAGCGGATTAACAATCCGACAGTGGAAGCTTGGAATCCCAGTCCTCTTGTAGTCTTAATGGTTGATGCACCACAGGTGCATCGCAAGGGGACACGCCCCCCTCGTTAACCAGGCACCGCGAGACATAGGAAAAACACACTAACCCCGGGTTTTCACCGGTTGCGGTGCGGTTGCGGTGCGGTTGCGGTGCGGTCCGGCGACGCAAGCAATTAGATTCCATTCATTCGAATGGTGCAGTTTACACGGCGTGCCGCAAGCCTTCCGCAAGGATAGACCTATTTTCTATTTTTGCCGGACACCGCAGCGGTAGGCCTCCGGCAAATGGCAAGCTAGCACAAAACACATCGAGCGGGACAGGAAGACCGAGGCAGTTTCAAAATAAATTTCCGGTTACCTTTCAGAATAAAACACTCGCCAGCTCCTATTTCGCAAGTTTTTCAGCAAAACGTGACGTGGGCGTCGCCGGGCCATGTGCTCATTCACGGTTTAGACACCAGCGAACATGGACGAGGAGAGGTTTATATTGGAGGTGGAAAACCACAAAATAATATATGACACGGCACATCCTTTTTATAAGGACTGTAATGTATTGTGAGTTTGATGTTCGCGATTGCTTGTTGTGCCCGTCTCGCTTGCCGTACTGAGCGGCAGCCGGACGGGGAAGACAGAAATAAAGAGTGGACCCGCACTGACCCGACTCTCGTTATTAATATACTTTACAAGGACAACCAAAAAAAGGATGCTGCATGGAATCTCATATCTTTCTGCTTCTCTGTTGAGCAGACTTTCTGTATGTTTGTCGTTGTGAAATGCCACATGATCGCGCGCGCGCGGTCCCGCGAGACACGTTGGGAAGTGGGCGGCGACGGAGCTGCCGGACCGCAGCTGTGCGGAGCCGGTGTGGATTGACAAAAATATTGACCCGTCCGGAGCACGCAGTCAAGACGCACCGCACCGCAACCGCACAGCAACCGCACCGCAACCGCACCGCAACCGCATCCGGTGAAAACCCGGGGTAAGAGGCTCTCAGTGAGAGCCTAGTAATATGACATTTTTCCAATTGTTAAAAACTTAGGGGAGAAAAGTGCAATTAAAAGAAATATTTAACTGTAGTTTTTGCAAGGCAATTTTAAAAACTATTTTTATTTTAATTTGTTAATGAGGGATAGTTCATACACTTTGTATATTTAAGAAAAAAAATTCAGTCACGATAAGGTTTTTTTTGTTTTGTTTTTTGTTTTTTTTACTGTTCTGTTGTTAGCATTTTATATTTTGCAATAAAAATGCCCAGAATATTTCTTTTGGTTTAACTGATTAATAATCTAATGGCAAAAAAATTACAATAAAATAATAATACAGAAAACTCATTTAGGATAAAAGCAAATAGTGGTATTGATGATACTGGCCTTTGTGTTTACTTAGTCTGGATCAGTACCAAATCTTGTAGTACAGAATTACAATCAGTTGTGCAAAAGTAGTAAACCTTTGCTCATCTACAGGAAATAATTGAAATAGAAATAATAATTTTTAATTTGAATGTTCATACATATGCAAAAAGAAGTTGATTACTGGTGGAATGCTCAGTACTTTTGCTGATGATGTCACACGACATAAGGCCGTGTGATGAAGTGACGAATCGCACGCCAGCCGACTAGTTGCTGTGTGTTTTGTTTAGTGTTATCGTGCACGTCAAGTCAATAGCGACTTGGCCAGCTGGTAACAATGAGCAAGCCTTCGTGTGATGTACTGCCTTTCCAAAGATGCTATGTGTTTGTCTCCTTGTGCGTTAGGTTAAAAATGTATAGTGGGTTAATGTATCACTCGAGCAGGATACATTACTATTAGTATTGTTAGGTGTCATGAGTCACTGTTCTCCCACCACAATGTATGGTACATGTTTTATTTTTCAATCACTGTATTGTAAGGCTCCAATGATACAGTATCAAATCCAAAAATTGCAATAAGAAACAAACAGCCCCAATCCAGATACAATGTGAACTCAAAGTGCTACCATATTTAATATAGTTACTTATTTTTTAATAATAATTAATCATTATTATAAGTTAGTCTAAAAATGTACAAACAATATTATGATTATGATTATATTGTATCGTGAGCTATGCTGCGATTTCCCACCACTGTGATGCTTTATCTTCCAATTATCAATTATCATCTAACTGCCATTTTGTAATATTTTTGGTATTGTTAAAAAGCATCGGATTGTGTTTGACTCTGTTTACCATCTTTATTGGATATTGTGATGTGGTGGATGTACATTTCCCCCCAAATAGCGATTATCACACCATGTCTGTACCATGATACAATCTCTGTATTGGTTACTCTGTGATTCTTATCCCTATTAAATGAACTCACATGATATAGAATGGATTATGCAGCACTATCAATGTATCATTTTTTGGACCAATGCTTTGTTAACTGTCTGTCTGTCTGTCTTTGTCTGTCTGACCTTCCTCACACTAGACAGAATGTGAATTTGGTAGTCAACGTGTCTGTCTTTTGTGTGTGCGTGCGTGTCCATGTGTGTGCACGCTCGCTGGCCTTGCTTTGCATGCTGTACAAGCCTGTCGCTGCCTCCCTGCTCCTCGCCTCACCTCCCCATCATTCACTTGAGGCACTGGGCTGGCGGCGTGACGAGCCCCCTGTCTCCTTGTAAAGGAAGAGGAGGAGGAAGAAGAGTTTGATTTTTTGGGGTAGGGAGGGAGGATGATCTCAAATTTGACATTTTTTTAAATAAAAAATAATAAAATAATAATAATAATAATAATAATAATAATAATAATAATAATAATTGTCATCTACCTGCGATTGGCTGGCGACCAGTTCATGGTGTACCCCGCCTACTGCCCGAATGTCCTGTCTTTTACAACTTATTATCTGCCTTCAGTGTTCGGTTTTACGAGTAAAGATGACATCAGCTGCCCTGTGTATTTTGTTGCTTCAAGCCCATGAACAGAATTCAGTCGTAATTAGGAGTGTCCGGGTGCTAAGGTACATCTTAGTATAGTATTGAGCGCACATGCATCACGATGGCAATGGTCAAATGACATTGTGCAGCTCGAAATATCACTGTCGGTAGCATTTTTCAGTACCTCTCGACTTTTGCAGAGGGCTAATTTAGAGTTTGAGTGTTACGCATTGCGAGAAAATATTTTTCCTCAAGTCTGTCGTTTATTAACTGAGGTTCCACTTTGCTAATAATGCACCCTAGGTTTTATTTGTTCACGTCGTAAAGTATTGTCTAAATATATGAGTGCATTAATATTTTTAAAACTAAATTTTAAAAGGATGAACTGATGAGATTTTCAAAAGGTCGAAGGGTCTGTCATGCATTTCTTAAAAACATTATTCACTTTTTTTTTTTTGGCAATGAGGATGAAGCAATGACATTTCACTGTTGTTAAAGGTCAAAGACTCCTGCTTCGCTACTAATAGAGTGTCTATTTGTGTTCCAGGTCCAGGTATTTGGGGTCCAGGTTGAGTGTGGGCAAACTACAGTATATACTGTAGTTTGCCCACACTCAATTCAAGACCAAATCAACAGTTCTTGAGCTGATACCTTCCTTTACTGGTGTAATTAAACAGAATACCTTATTGCCCCGATTGGTAGTAGTGCAAGCAATAAGAAAGAATATCCAATTGAAAGCACATTCTTTTATAGCAATAAACACAACAAAATTATGTCCCAGTAGCAGAACACAAACGCTACAGCAACACATGTAGATAGACAATGTAATAATGTCTGTGTTACAGTATATGTTTCCCTGGTGGCCAAAGCACCCATGAGAAAAAGCACATCAATAGTACAGATTTAGGGCAATAAAACGTGAAAGATAATTTATATCTTTTTAGTGACCAGATTGATTATTGAACAAATTAAACACTGAAGTCAAGGCACCACTATATGAGCAAATTTACTATCTTGTGCACAGAAGGAATTAGACTTAAGTCAATGGAGTAGCAATATTACAAAAAGTACTCTCAATAGTCTTGCCCACATACTAAATGTTACAATTTCAAGTCTATTTGTCATCCTCAGAGTGAGAGACTATTACAGATACGCGGCCCACACATCCGTCACGCTAACCCCAGTCATCCTCTCGTATTTGACAGGTGAAGGGTGCTCGGGCCTCGGGGGCGGACGGATAGCGGCGTGAAGAGCGATCGGGCGTCACAGAAGCGACGACAGATAGCGAGCCAAAGCGGGGAGATCAGTCTCGATCGGACTCCATTTGTCACAACCGAGTGAGTTATACATTTTTTTTTTTAAATAAAAAAGTCTTGACTGATTTAGAGGTGATACTGTACCTGCTTGCAGACGCCATTTTGTGGCACTTCATCCCTTTGCTCGAGGATTGTCATAGCGATTAGGGGAGCGAGGCACAAACAAACAAACAGTAATCCACAGTGAACAGTGTGCTAATAACATCGGATGCTGATATTAGTGGAGGAAAACACTCACATACACACGCACACAGTCAGTCTGCTAATTGCTTTGTGTGCTGAAAAGGCGCCCGAGTGATATTGCCATGCTGCGGGTGTTTGGCCGCCTCGTAACTGCCGTGCAGTGTGGCGGAGACAAGCTCGTATATTAAGATAACCTCCAAACGGAATGGAATTGTATTTCCCCGGCGGTTCAAACCGCATCCGCGCTTGTAAACGTGGTGCGGATGAAATTTGGCTTTAATGAAGCGCGACTTATTGCACGCAGTGCGACCACAGGACTGTGAGCATCAGGGCCGAGTGCATGCGCTCTTCTCTTATATGTAATCTGGCTAAAAATGTTAGCTACATCATGAAAAAAAATTGTTACAAGAATAAAAGTGGAATACTATACAGAATTTGTTCCAAGTAATACAAATGTTATGTTAATTGTGCAAGAAATAAAGTAAAAAAATATTACTCGAAAATGAAACAAGAATATAAAACGTGAGTGGGGGAAAAATGAGATATATATATATATATATATATATATATATATATATATATATATATATATATATATATATATATATAGGGTCAGACACATTTGTTGGTTTAATAAAAGACAAATAAAGTAAAGAAACAAAAAAGTGTTTTTCTTTTTGAAAAGTACATATCATGCCATTCTGTTTCATTAGGTTTTGAAAATTGAATCAGTCAAATGGGGGAATCGTTATTGTCTACACCAGAGGTGTCAAACATAAGGCCCGTGGGCCGGATCAGGCCCGCAAAAGGTGCTTAATCCGGCCCGCGAGATGATCTTGTAAAGTAAAAAATAATTTGTAATGTCGGACCAATTAATCAGCTGGCTACAATCAAAACATACATTTATAAATTCACAAGCAGTCCTTAGATGAGCAGTGCAACTTGTACGGGGAATCGTCCTGGATATCATTATTTTACACACAAATCAAAGTTACAGTGTATTTATTATTATTATTATTATTATTATTATTATTATTATTATTATTATTATTAAATCATAGACCGACATAAACGTGTTAAATACGGCACAAATTCAAATACTGTATTGGTAATACAAATAGATATGACAAGGATTAACGTCCTTATAACATCATTAACTCATTTGCTCCAAATAAAGTATAAATATGTTCTATTTTAAATATTAACAGTGTCCCAAAGACGTATTTATTCTTTTTTTTTAATAATAGAGGATACAGAAGGCTTCGATAAGCCTCTGAACTGAAGAGAACTGTTGAAGCAATGGTAGTTATTACAAAAACGGCCAGCAGCTGGCAGCAGAGTATAAGAGATCAACAAGGGCCATGTTGCAACAAGCTGTTTTTCCCCACAGTTTTAAACAGATTTGTGAATCATGATGAAACTTAGCTATATTCTATATATAATTTTACAGGACAAAGTTTTAATTTTATTTAAAAATACATAATGTGAAGAAACTTAAGTTACTATTTTTACATAATTTAAGTCATATTACAATAGGTTTTTTTTTATAGTATGGGAAAAATAATAAGTAGTAATTCTGGTGACACAGCAAATAAAAAATAAAATTTTAAGGGAAAAAAAAATACACAAAACATTTTAAACAATTATTTTCGAAAGGAAAAAGATATACAAGAAAATAAATACGTACACCAAAAAAAAATAAGAAAAAAAATAATTTTAAAAGAAATCATTATTTTGAAAGAGAGGTCAATAATTTTACAGGAATAACATCATTTTAGAAAAAAAATCAGTCTTTCAAAAAAAAAAAAAAAATCAAAATGGACAAGAAAAAGGGAGACAAAATAAGTCATTTTTGTCATTTACGTTTTACCAGAAATTAAGTCATAATTTGTCAAAATAAAGTTTTAATCTCATTTAAAAAAAACACACACACACACAAACACATTTATTGAATTTGTTGTATATTTTAATTTCAGAATTTCTCCTCCTCCTAAAATATATATATATATATATATATATATATATATATATATATATATATATATATATATATATATATATATATTAAATACATTAGTTTACAGGAATAAAGTATACTAAAAAAACTAAAAAAAAAGTGTGAATATTAGCAGATTTTTTGTTCTTTTTTTTAAGATCTTGCTGGTTTATCTATTGTTATTTTCCCATCTTGGAGTTTACGGTCTGTGAACTCTTGATTTATTTGGGCCAAAATAATTTGGTCTCCTCAAGGTTGAGCATGTTTACGTAGAAACTCGCCGTCTTGGTCTGTTTATTAAAACGCAGCCTGGCCGGCCTTCCTGTAATGAGTCTCTGTGATGGACTCGCAATTGGAACTCTGCTCATTAACAGACGCGAGGAGGAGGGGGTTGAAGGCGATAGATGCCAGGTGATGTGAGAAGGTCACTTCTTTAAAAATAAAAAAATACCCACTAGGACTTCAGCAATTATGCTCGCCCTTTCATTTGTAACTGATAGACTGACAGTTTTTTTTCTGTGATTATTGCTTGAACTTTTCCAGCAAGGAATAAATGTCATGTGTCAATGAGAGTCACCATAAGGCACTTGATCTGCTGTTAAATATTTATCAATGTATATTTTTGCCACAGGACATGAGCTGACTTTCATGCTAGTTTCCAATTCATTTCAGTGGGAAAACTTATACTCAATTGACCAACGTTTCGGGTTACAAATGGGGTCACAGAACGAATTAAGTTTTTGTAACCTGAGGTTCCACTGTATAAGTTTATGTAAAGATACAAATAAACCTTCTACTCCCCTTTGTCAATGTTGAACCCCTATTGGAGAAGTTTTTATCACTTGGACCTCAGCAGAATTTATCTGCATCGACAATACCCCGAGCTGTTCTAAACATTGCAGTGAATGAAAGCCTCGTTAAGCACTTTGCACGTCTTCGCCCGATTAAAATTCACCCTCTGGACTTTGGAGTAACGGCTAGCTGAAGCCGTGCTCTCCCAGCAAAAGGGCGCGGCTATGCCTTATTTATTTAGTCTTTGACCTGGTTGGCCTCATTGAATATTGACTTCATGTTAGGCTAATCTATCAAAATCTCTTGCTGTGTCGATGTAAAACATTTGTGGATGATTCGCCATGAACAGCCATAAGTTTGCCAGACTGTTGTTTAGATGTTAGCTTTGGTGGTGTTTGCAAGAGTTCTTCTTGTTTTTTGTTTTGTTTTTCTTTTGTTTTTTGTTTTTTTGACACTTGGCAATAGTTTGAAAACAACACTACTGACGCCTACAACAGCAATTGGACTGTGAACAGTTGGGCCATTTAGAGAAGTTGAGTGCATTGCCCTGACACCTTTTTGACCATCGCGATATATAAAAAACAATTCTATAATGGCAGGACACGAAAAAGTCTCAAGTAATCAATTTGTCTGAAGGTTTCATTTTGGACTGGACTGCTTTTTTTCTGTAGGGCCCTTTAACTACACCATATGGTGCCCGAAGTGCTTTACAATTTAAGCCTCACATTCACCCATTCACACATACACCATTGGTCGTCATTTTGGGTAAATTCACTGTTTTGCCCCTTGGAAATTGACACTCCTATGCCAGCGCAACATGAAATTTAGTTGAAAAGTATAAGGTGGCCTCCATCAGCGACTTGGAAGTTGTTCGGCCGTTTCACTTTCAAGCATGCATTTTAGGTGAATTCCCTTGGCGGACTGCCTGGAAATTAAAAAAAAAAAAAAAAAGTTTTCCAAATCAAACACAGAATTGAATGGACATGTTTATCATAACGAGGTACGAGAATGTCTGGATCCATGGGTGTATTTCACAAAGCATGTTTACTGAAAAACCTGGGTAAAGAAACCCTGAAAAGTGAGAAACTATGTCTTCCGTTTCAGAAAGGGAGGTAGCTGAAACCAGAGGATAAGAGAGAACTCTAGCCTGTTTCATGAAAAGAGGTCATTTAAGCTCTCGGTCAGTTACCGTATCAACCTAACCTGGTCGGTAGCAGGTTTTTCACAACGAACCTCGAGTTTTTCAATGTACCCGCATGACAATTCATTTCCTCATTCATAAAATCCTCTGCGTTGACTTTTTGCGTAAATCCGCCTGTAGTCTATAGCATAAAGTCCACTTTTGTCACAAACATGGCATGTCATTTTGACAATGAAACTATTGATGAAGGTGCCGCCTAATTGCGCAGGCAATTAAATATTTGTCGCGAGAATGTTATCAGACCGCAAATATATGTTGGCACGTCCGCACAGTTGCCTTTTTGAGCGGTACCGTTTCCCATCACAGTCCATCATCTACATGCACAACTTATTCCGACGTAATCATATGCGCTCACATCGGAGCCGGATTGCGCTCCATTTTTTTTTCTTATACCCGTTTGAATAATGTTTTTACATTTCATCTAAGTGTTTTCTATTTCATATTAAATCAAGTGCGCTTCTCCCTCACAGGATTGCACCTAAATGAAATATGAATTAATGAGCTAATCATTCAACAGGTTTCCCCTGTAATATTATTGTGATTACAAAGGGCTACATTTAAATTTACGCATTGACCCGAGCAACAATGTTCTCCCACGCCGCCTTCCTCTTTGGGGAGTCGCTTTTTTTTTTTTTTTTTTTTAAATAAACACATGTTCAAATTTGACATATGATCGCATTAATGTTTTCGGTTGCAAGGGGGGAGGGGAAAGCAACTCGGAAACAGAGGGCGGCGCGGCGTTCGGCTTCCCCGTTGCCATGGTGACTCGACGAATCGGGGCTCCATTGAGGCGGTCTTTTAAGACTGGTAGGAAGTCCAGTTGATATAGCTCACTGGAATCAGCTGGACTGGAACCGAAAACGCAGAGTTTCCTATCTGAGGCTATGTCAACTCGTTGTTCAGGGTTCATCTCACACTTTGTTAAACCTGCTTTGTGAAATACACCCCATGTCTATAATTGAACAGGATATTGACCCTTTAATTTTCAAACATTCATTTTGGGCAAATTCCTTTATTAATGGCTTGAAAATTAGAAAGAAAATGGCCGGAACACCAATTTCACATATCAACATGAAGTTTTGTGGGACATGTCGACTGTTAGGGGACATAGGGTTTATTCTACTTTTGAGGATTTGTCATGAAAAGGTAATTAAATCTACTCCTCTTCACAGGATTGTGTCAACATTGTACAAGATTTTCCACGGAGAAAACGCTCGCCTGAGTCGCTGTCGTGTTGGCAACACTGAGCAATTAAGGCCAAACAGTGCTGTAGCTTGCCCTCTATTAGTAAACTGGAGTGTTTTGTTGACTCGTCGGCCTCGACCTTGGCGTGCTTTTGCTCTCTCGCACCAAGGTTTCCGCACAGTTGCGCTGCTCGGAGTCGTCACACGTCGTCACCGGAGCGTCTCGGCTTTTCCCCCCGGGGAGGTGTCTGACATTGCATTCCTCTCGCCTCTGATAAATCCAATTTCCCCCGGCTCGCTTTCTGTTCTTAACACCTTCGTTTGCGTCGCATCCATCCGTACAAGCACCTCACCCCCCCACCCCGCGCACCCTCGCACCTCCGAGACAATCTCTCCTTCGCCGTCCTTTCACCGTCTGTCGTCGGCGGCCTTTTCTCTGCGGCTGAGCTCCCTCAAGCCTCCTTCATCTTCATTCTGCCGTCTTATTTCTTGCTCTTTCGATGGCAGCGCGGGTCCGGCAAGGTGTAATTGAGTTGCACTGCCGCTTTAATCCGTAGTCTGCTTGTAAATGTAAAGTGAAGCCTGGAGGCTCTTCATTCTCTCCCGCTTACACACAAATTTGAATATTCCTTATACTCGGTCACATATTTTCAGCTGAATGTGCGATTGGCGCAACATTGCGTGTGTGCCATCCCACAGCTCTGTCCACACCGGACGAGTGGCTTCAGTGCTCTCCAGGTGGCATGTCGGCCAGATAATGAGCCTTGAGCTAATTGATTGGGGCTTCAATTAGGCTTTAGCTGTCCCTGATTAATCACACTCCACTACTTGCGCACTTATCATCTTTGGCGACTGCCCTCCTGCTGTTTGATTCACATGCCTTGGCTGGAAATCTTGATGCTTCTGCTCCTTCTAATATATTTGAAAGCATCCGTCCATTCTTTAGACTTTATCTTGTTCAGTTTTGCAGGGAGATGAAGTCTATCTGAGTTGATTTCAGCTGGTCCAGGCAATTAACTCATTCACTCCCAGACATTTTCACAGCCCCCTTCACTCCCGGCTGTTTAACTGGATTTTGGCCAATTTTGCAAGGCCCACAGAATATTGTGTTCTGGTGCTATAAAAACATGGAACCTACCAAAAGAAAGAGTCTCTTCTTTCATCATAAAAAAAAAGTATATTTCTGTTTCCATTTTGCAGCAATTAGCATTACAATATAGCTAAATTTCATCATTATTCACAAATCTGCTTAGAATTGTGGGGAAACAGCTGGTTTTCATTATGGCCCTGGTTGATCACTTATACTCTGCTTCTACCAGCTGGACGTTTTTGTAATTACTACAATTTTTTCACCCGTTCATTGCAGTTGGGAGGCTGCATCCAAGCCTTCTGTATGTTCTTGCGGTAAAAAACAACAACAACAAAAAACGTACAAAAACGTCTTTGGGACACTTAATGCATTTAAAATAGAACATATTTATACGTTTTTGGGAGCAAATAGGTTAAAAGGCACAGCATTTCACACTCACCATCACCTACTCACTTAATGACCTTTTTACATTTTGTGGGAATATCTTGGAAAAATTGTAAGACTAGTCACAGTTTTGTATTAGGAGGAAAATAGCATTAGGAGCTAATGTATCAGCCCTCAGTATAGCATACTTAACCCACATTCACTATTTGTTTACCATTTAAGCAGCAAATCAACTCAAATGAATTACAAATTGTACCTCTTTTTTAAACATGTCAGCTCTGCAGCGTCAACGTACTATATAAAACCGGTCCATGGTGCAAAAAAAAGATTGGGGGCTGCTGTCATACAAGGTCTGTTGATGATCCCAACAGGGGAAACTGATGGTCAAACATGCGGGCAAGTGTGGAGAAGCTTCAATGTGTGTGTGATGCCGGCTCACATTTGAGGCGAGGTGGGCCACCAAATCCCTCATTTCGCCACCGTGGGCAGGATCGCAAGCGGGATGTATGAGGTGGCTCGCCCTTCAACAAGCTTTGCCCGACCTGTTCTCATCTCTAGAAACACGCACGCACACACTAAAAGGCCACAGCGAGGACAGCAGCCAGTTCCTTCGCTTAAGCCAGCGACTCCATGAAATCGCCGTTAGCCGCCAGACGCATCCTTCTTTTCCCAATGCCTTCCTCAAAAGTCATCCGGAATTCTCATCACACCTGAGCCCAGCCAGATTGCACATCTCTTTATTGAGCATCTTTCACAGACAATCACACACGAACACCTAGTGAGGAGAAACAAACAAACAAAAAATCTATCAAAAGCCCAAAGTGACACCATGCCGCTTGCTCTTTTTCTTTTTCCTTTTTTTTTTTTTTTTTACTTCTCGTGCTCTCCAGCATCCCCCATCTTCTTTTGTTTGTTCTCCAATTTTGCACCTCATGAGAATTGTCCTCAACTTTCTCTGATTTATTATTATTATTATTTTTCCCCCTCTCTGTTGTTGCTGCTTCCCCCCAGGGGGTGGGAGGTGGGGGCCGTGAAGGGCCAGTTATGTCTCCATAGGGGGGTAAATAAAAATATCTCTGAAGCACTAATTAGTCGACCGTTTCTGTGAACTTTCATGGCTCCTTTTCACCTTTCAGCAGGTAAAAATGAAAGCCAAACAAAGTGATTCATCAATAGTAAAAGTAATGCAATAACAATAAAGTAATTTGTCTACTAAGCGGTCATTGCAGCATCTTATTTGTTAAATCCTACTACATTTGGCACAAAAAATAAAATAGTGTCTAAACAAATAGGTAAGGCAAGGGACAAGGTTACAAGCACAATGTGTTGACGTTAGCGTTGCTTTAGTTAGCATTAGCTTTTAAAGTCGACTGACTTCTTAAATGGTTTTGACAGTCGGCAAATTGAAATCCACTCTCCGCACGTCAACAGGATTTGTGTTGAACTGCAACAACTGCTTTAGTTGAGCAGGGTAGTACTTTTGTGCCAAGCAACACACTCAATTTTTGTCTCCCACTCGGTTTAAGATACGATTAATCAATTCCACACATTCTACAATCGAAATCCTTCGCCATTATTGTGTGTATTAATTAATTCACTGTCCCTGTCATCTCTCCCTGTTCTTTCTCTGCTGTGTGTTGCAGCAAAGTCCTTTGCTACTTCTTTGTCTCAGGTGTATCAATTGTACTTCACATCTTCTACCTAGCAACAAGTGACATTTTGAGGAAAAAATGCAACAAAACCTCCCGGGATAATATTCTTCTGCTACTTTTATGCTTTTTGGCACATGTTGGGTGTTATAATTCTAAAATGATTGTTTCTGTCCCTTTTAAAGCATTTATTTATTACAAACACGACCACAAAGTGTCATAAAGCGCGAAAGTAGGTTGAACAGTGGCGGTCGTCGTGGAGTTGTGCCTCGCTGCTCCAGTGGGAATCCATTAAAGGCTGACGATGTGAGGCGCATGATAAACAAGCAGCACTGGAAGTGGTGACTGTGGCGTGAGGCTGCCGCTGATTATAATGAAGGACTTGGTGAAAGACACTTGTTAAACACTTGTGGTGATGGTGTATGTTCAAAAGAAGAATTCACACTGTGATTTGGAGCACTGGTCATCAGCCGCCAGTTGCCTCGTCCTTCTGCTTTGGACATATGAGTAAATAGGACAAAAATAACCACATAGGCTCGCAGTTTTAAAGATTTTAGCGATACACTATGCACGTCTAAATCTGTGGTTTTTTTTTTAAATTCCAATTCCATTTGTTGTAATTTGTTCCATAACAGAATTACCTTTATTGGCCAAGTATGCCAATACCGTATTTTTCAGTCACTCTAGAGAATAACTCACACCAGTCAAAAAATATATCATGGAGAAGATAAAAATATATATGTTGCTTTGGATTAGTATTACGTATTTTGTTTTTTAGGGTGGTGGTGGGATAGAATTTATTATGCAAAAAAACCCCAATGTGACCAAGAACAGTAAAATCTCCAGTTCCCTAATCGTGGGTGCTAGGAGTGGGCGATGTAGCTTAAAATTTATAACATGATACAGTATTTCAAAGAAATTTGTGATGACAATATTATTGACAATATGGGTAATGATTACTGAACAATATATTTGTGATTGGTGTTTTGGAATACCATCACTTTTATTGCGCACAACAATAAGCCACCTTCTTCCACAATTGAAATGTAAACAAAGTGAAAATATAGTGCTCTGCATAAGTGACAGAGCTTGCATTGGGGGGGGGGGCTATGTGGTTTTCCCTGTGAGGTCTAATTGTAACATAAATGCTTAAAGCTTATTTTGCCATGACCAGCAACTCTCGTTTTTTTTTTGTTTTTTTTTGTTTTTTACATGAAAGACTGAATGGTCAATCAGAGGAGTGAGAAATTCTTGGCCTGTTCTTGAATAGAGATTTAGAGATCAGTTGTGAATAATACAAATGTGCACGTTTAGGACAATGTGCAGTAACAACGTGCACGCCTCGCGAGCACGGAGCTTAGCAGCTGGTTACCACCACAAAGTTTCGTCAACCAGGTGGTGAGCACAATTCAGAAACTACAGAAGACTGAAAAAGAGGGTGTCTTTTAACCACAATGTTGAATTCAGTCATGTTGGAGCATTAAAATGTATTTGCTTGCAGGAATGTGACCAGATGAGATTCTTTATTGCAAGTACAGTCGCATATGCGATCATTGTGGTTGCAGTCTCGAACCGTGGTTGTTATGTGTAGCTACATTTAATGTATGAAACCCTCACTGTGGATTCTCTGTTAAACGGTGGCCTTTTGGTTATGTTCGCTGTATTACACTATTAGCTGGTAGCTAACCAAGCGTGTACGTTGCTGTTGCTCATGAAAGCTGCTTCTTCTGCAAGCCACAAAAAGCCTCTGTTGCCATTATGCAATTCAGCCGCACCACGATATAAGGTGAAGAGAAAGAAACTGCAAAGGACACCTGACTTGCAGCAAGGGAAATTGAAAATGAGGACAAACAAGAAAAATTAAAACAATATAAATGACAGAGGCTTTAATCGAATGAAAGATGTTTTTATTTCACACCATGATGTACATTATTGTATTGCGCATCTTTAGGTTTTCCATTTCGCAGTTGCCTTCTTTAGATAGGGGCTCAAAGTACAGTCACGAAAAGTGAGTGAAAATGTTTCTTCAGCTGTCATTCTTGAACCTTGCGTTATTTTGATGAAAGCATGTCACATACAGTTATTAAGACACCTGGGAGCTGTATTGAATTCTGAAACAATTAATATGTCTGATTGCGCCACGATTAGCGTGTCTGCTTGACAGTTCGGGTGCTCTTTGACAAGGCGGGGTCAAGTAGGACTCAGACGCAGGCGTAAGGTAGGCCACCAAGGCAGCAGGTTTATTTCCGGCCAACAGTGGTCTCCTCTCAAACTGAGAGGAGAACAGGGAGGGGAAAAAGTGGAGAACAAAAAGCGCTCCACTAGGGAGGAAAAAACAGGCAAAAGGTACTGGGGACAACAGAAAGCGCTCCGCTAGGGAGGAAAAAGGGCACAAGGCAAAAGGGGTAACTAAAGGCGCTCCAAAAGGGAGGAAAAGGCACAAAAACAAGGCAACAACGCTAGGCAACATGAACGAGGACATAAGGACTGTGGACGCTTCCATGCACTGACGGTGACACTTCGGCACTGAGGGGAGAATGCAGGTGGCTTTTATTGCAGTAGGTGATTGGTGGCAGGTGGTGATAATCAAGGGCGGGGACCGGTAATTATGGCGTGGCAGGAAGGGCAAGTGACCTGGGGTGAGAGGAGAGTTAGGATTTCAAAGTAAAACGGGAAACAGAGACACAAAAATAAAAGCATGAACCGCCACGCCTGGTGGCGGCGTGACAGTACCCCCCCCTCAACGGCCGGCTCTTGACGGCCCAGGAATGTCAGGGTGATCCTCATAAAATTCATCAATTAACGAGGGATCCACGATGAACCGGGAGGGGACCCATTGCCTTTCCTCCGGGCCGTATCCCTCCCAGTCCACCAGGTATTGTCTTCCGCGGCCCCGATTACGAACATCCAAAAGTTTTCTAACCTTGTAAACGGGGCCGCCTTCAATCATCTCCGGGGGGGGTGGGTCGGGTTCGGAGGGCACCAGTGTGCTTTCATGAACAGGCTTGACTTGGCTGACGTGGAATGTAGGATGAACTCTGAGGGATAGTGGCAGACGGAGTCGAACGGCGGCAGGTCCTATGGACTTGGTTACTGGAAAAGGCCCCACAAATCGCGGGGCCAACTTTGGACATGGTACCTTGAGCCTGAGGTGTTTGGCTGATAGCCAAACTCGCTGGCCTGGACGGTATTCAGGAGCCGGTCTCCTCTTCCGGTCGGCGGCCCTCTTTACCCGGTCTCCCTGGCGTTGAAGCGCCGTCCGGGCCGCCGACCAGACCTTGTGGCACCGACGGATCATGGCTTTGACCGAGGGGACCGTTACCTCCTCTTCCAGTTCGGCGAAGAATGGGGGATCGTAGCCATGGACACACTTGAACGGGGTGAGACCTGTGGCAGATGTGGGCAAAGAGTTGTGCGCGAGCTCGACCCATACTAGATACTTGCTCCAGGTTGTCGGGTTCTGGGAGACGAGGCATCGGAGACCGGTTTCGAGCTGCTGGTTCAGCCGTTCTGCCTGCCCATTGGCCTCAGGATGGTACCCAGAAGTCAGGTTGGCTTTGGCACCTAGGGCTTTGCAAAATTGAGTCCAAAATCGGGAGACGAACTGTGGTCCACGGTCGGAAACGATGTGTAAGGGGAAACCATAAAACCTGAATATGTGGTGGATCATGATGTCGGCTGTGGTCTTGGCGGATGGGAGCTTGGTTAATGGGATGAAACGAACCATCTTAGAGAATCTGTCGACGACTGTGAGGATTGTGGTTTTACCATGGGATGGTGGTAGTCCGGTCACAAAATCCACTGAAATTTCCGCCCATGGTCTGGATGGAATTGGTAGTGGCTGGAGTAGACCCATCCGGGACTGGTTTGACGTCTTGTTGCGGGCACAGGTAGGACAAGCAGCTACGTAGTCCTTGATTGTGGTCTCCATTGCCGGCCACCAGAATCTCCGGGCGACAGCATACACGGTCCTGCGAACTCCAGGGTGGCAAAATAATCGTGAAGTATGGGCCCAGTGTATTACCTGGGCCCTCAGTTCCTCAGGCACAAAGAGTCGGCGTGGTGGGCATGACGTGGGGGGAGTGACGTTCCGTAGTGCCTCTTTGACGTCGTCCTCAATTTGCCACCTCATGGCCCCGACTATGCAGTCCCGGGGCAGAATGGTCTCAGGCTCGGCTTCCAGTGGTTCGGACTCGTGAATTCTTGATAAAGCGTCAGCCTTGATGTTCTTACTGCCGGGTCTGTAGGTCAGAGAGAAAACGAAGCGGTTAAAAAACAAAGACCATCTGGCCTGTCGAGGGTTGAGTCTTTTGGCCTGGCGTAAGTATTCCAGATTTCGGTGGTCGGTCCAAATCACGAAGGGGAGTTCGGCGCCTTCCAGCCAGTGTCTCCATTCTTCGAGAGCCACCTTCACAGCTAGGAGCTCCCGATCACCGACCGAGTAGTTGCGTTCCGCTTTTGATAATTTTCGTGAGAGGAAAGCGCAGGGATGTGTCTTGCCGTCCTCTTGACAACGCTGGGACAGGACTGCCCCAATACCAATACTCGAGGCGTCCACCTCCACCACGAACTGGCGCTTGGGGTCAGGGACTCTGAGGATAGGGGCATTAGTGAAGCGAGCTTTTAAGTCCTTGAATGCCCCTTCAGCTTCCGTGTTCCACCTAAATCGAACTTGCGGGGAGGTCAAGGCGTGCAGGGGGGCAGCAATGGTGCTGAAGTTTCTGATAAATCGCCGGTAGAAGTTGGCGAATCCGAGGAATTGTTGTACCTTCTTTCGTGAGTCCGGCGTGGGCCAATCCCGCACGGCGCTGACCTTGTCCGCTTCCATCTCCACTTTTCCGGGTGACACGACGAATCCCAAGAAGGAGATGGAGTTGACGTGGAACAGGCTCTTTTCTGCCTTCACGTAAAGCTGGTGATCCAGCAGGCGTTGCAAGACTCGGTCCACGTGGCTTCGATGGCTTGCTTGGTCAGGAGAGTAGATTAGGATATCATCCAGGTAGACATACACAAAGTGGTCGATGAAATCTTTGAGTACTTCGTTAATCATGGCCTGGAAGACTGCGGGAGCGTTCGTGAGGCCGAAAGGCATGACCAGGTACTCGTAATGTCCCCGGGGAGTGTTAAAACCAGTCTTCCATTCATCTCCCTCGCGGATCCGGATGAGGTGATAGGCGTTGCGGAGATCGAGCTTCGTGAAGATTCTAGCTTGTTGCAGCTGGTCAAACACAGAGGACATCAATGGCAAGGGGTACCGGTTCTTAACAGTGATGTCATTCAGGGGACTGTAATCAATGCATGGGCGTAGGGATCCATCCTTTTTACTCACGAAGAAAAAACCTGCGCCTGCAGGTGAGGAAGACGGTCGGATGAGGCCGGCCTTCAAGGAGTCGTCAATATAATTGTTCATGGCTTGGCGTTCGGGTCCTGAGACCGAGTACAGTCTCCCCTTGGGGATGGTTGATCCGGGGATCAGGTCAATCGGGCAGTCATACGGTCGATGGGGAGGAAGAGTCATGGCCTTGGTTTTGCTGAAAACCTCCCGCAGGTGGTGGTAGCAGGAGGGAACGGTGTGCAGGTTCGGGTATTCCTCTTGAGCGGACGAGGCGAGGGACACCTGGTGAACCTGGGCTGTGGTGTTCCGGGGTGCGGGTTGTTCCAATCTGTGAGTCATGCAGTCCTTTCCCCACTCCAGAATGACTCCAGAGTTCCAGTCGATTCTGGGATTATGTAGACGCAGCCAAGGGTGACCCAGAACCAAAGTGGGGGAAGCAGAATGGAACACATGGAAGCGAAGGGTCTCGAGGTGCTGTCCGATGTGCACTTCCAGAGGTTCAGTGATGTGGGTGATTCTGAAAAGTTCCTTGCCGTTCAGCGCTCGAGCCTGGATGGTTGACAGAAGTGGCTCGGTGGAGACTCGTAGTTGCCTCACGAGCTCCCAGTCCATGAGGCTCTCGTCGGAACCGGAATCGATGAGGGCTGACAGATTTGTGGTGACATTGTGGTGGTTTATCTGCATTTGCGTGAGCCTGTGGTTCTTGGCGGGTCGGGGTGACGGAGGACTCACCGGTGACCCGCTCTTCGTGGTGCAGGATCCCACTAGGTGGCCAAGACCACCACAATAGAAGCATCGGCCCTCTCGGCGGCGGCGCTGTCGCTCCTCGGGCGTTAGCCGGGCCCTTCCCAGTTGCATGGGTTCCTCTCTGGCGAAGTCCACCTCTCCTGGTTCAGGTCGGGAAGGAAGGATGGGTTGCGGCCTTCCGGGCCCCGGTGGTCGTGACCAGGGGGTGGGTTCCTCCCTCCTTCGGAGTCCGCCGATCTTAGCCAGTTCCCGGCGACGATGATCGGTGCGGATGGTGAGGGAAATCAAGGCGTCCAAGTCCGCGGGGAGATCTACGGTAACCAGAAGCTCTTGAATGGCGGGTGAGAGTCCTTTCAGAAAATGGTCGTGAAGTGCGATGGCGTTCCAGCCACTGCTCGTTGCCAACGTTCGAAAGCGAACTGCATAGTCGCTGACAGATTCGTTGCCTTGCTGAAGTCGGCTCAGTGCTCGTGCCTTCTCTCGGTCATTGTTTTCTGGATCAAAGACTTGGCGCAAAGCGATTCGAAAGTCCTGTACGCTTTGGCAGACCGAGGAACCCCTGGCCCATTCCGCGGTCGCCCAGGTTTTGGCCCGTCCCGTCAGGTGAGACAACATGAAGGCCACTCGGGATCGGGCTGTGGGAAATGCCTGTGGTAACTGTTCAAAATGAATGTCACATTCTGTGAGGAAAGTCTGACAGCGTCCGGGTTCACCGGAGTATCGTTCTGGGGAGGCCAGTCTCAATCCTACCCCGGTGAATGGCGTGGTCGGTACAGAGAACTCAGGGTGAGGAATCTGTCCAGTGGGAGCTGGCGCTCGACGCCGTGAAAGGCCTACCAGCTCGTGGACCTGGCTGGTCAATTCCTCCATCCGGGACAGCATGGTCTGTTGGGTCCGGTCCTGGTTGTTGAGCCGGGCCTCCTGGCTCTGCAGTGCGGCCTCGACCATGCCTGCTGGGTCCATGCTGGCCGAAGTGTACTGACAAGGCGGGGTCAAGTAGGACTCAGACGCAGGCGTAAGGTAGGCCACCAAGGCAGCAGGTTTATTTCCGGCCAACAGTGGTCTCCTCTCAAACTGAGAGGAGAACAGGGAGGGGAAAAAGTGGAGAACAAAAAGCGCTCCACTAGGGAGGAAAAAACAGGCAAAAGGTACTGGGGACAACAGAAAGCGCTCCGCTAGGGAGGAAAAAGGGCACAAGGCAAAAGGGGTAACTAAAGGCGCTCCAAAAGGGAGGAAAAGGCACAAAAACAAGGCAACAACGCTAGGCAACATGAACGAGGACATAAGGACTGTGGACGCTTCCATGCACTGACGGTGACACTTCGGCACTGAGGGGAGAATGCAGGTGGCTTTTATTGCAGTAGGTGATTGGTGGCAGGTGGTGATAATCAAGGGCGGGGACCGGTAATTATGGCGTGGCAGGAAGGGCAAGTGACCTGGGGTGAGAGGAGAGTTAGGATTTCAAAGTAAAACGGGAAACAGAGACACAAAAATAAAAGCATGAACCGCCACGCCTGGTGGCGGCGTGACACTCTTGGTTGGAATCTCGGCTCTGACCTTCCCTTCACTGGGAACACCAGCTTTCTCCCACACTAAAAACTAGGGGTGTGCCAAAAAAATCGATTCATAAAAGAATCCAAATTCTCATGTATTAATCGAATCGAATCGATATTACTATCCAAAAATCTATTTTATTTCAATTAGAAATGAAGAAGAAGGGGAAAAGGCGGTTGTAGCCCACATGCTGTTTTTGTGGAAAAAGTCACTTACAATCCAAAATGAATAAATGTTTAAACAAAAAAACAAAAAACAAAAAAAAGACACTTTAATGTCTCTGTTTGTCATTTTGTCTTGCAAAACAAACTGGAGTAGATCATGTCAATGTTGTGCATATCTGTAAATTGAAGCAGAAATCATTTGTCAATCAAATAATTTTAAATCGAAAATCGTTTGAATCGAGAATCGAAAATCGATTCTGAATCAAATCGTAGACCCAAAAATCGTAATCGAATCGAATCGGTGAGACAGTCAAAGATTCCCAGCCCTACTAAAAACCATTTATATCAGATAAATTGAAGGCTCTTATAAGTGTAAACGTGAGTGTAAACGGTTGTTTGTCTCTATCTGTCGTGCAGTCGGCTGCCGACAAAGTCAGTCGTGATCGGCTTCAGCTCGCAACCAACCCACAAGAGAACAATAGAAAATGGATATTTACAATAATTTAAAGCTGAATGTCTACACTTAGATTTAAAATACTGTGTGGTGTATACATGGAAAAGGTAAAAAAAAAAAAGAAAAAAAAAAGTCATTGTTATTACCCAAGTACTTGTGCATCTTGTCTTGGGAATTAATAATTTCCTGCACTAGTGTAAGAGAGCCCCCTATGTGGCACTTGCACTATTTTGTGCACCGGCTGGCCTTCAAGCCCAAACAATACTGGTCCACTCTGTGCGGGTCTTAGGGGTTGCTAATAAATGAAAGATGAGACTGGGCCAGTGCTATTTACACGCGGAGCGGGCGATTAAGTGCTGAATGCTGGTTTTCGGCTCGCGAGAGGAGGATATTAAACTCGAAGCGTTTTGTAAGAAGGTGGCCTTTTCTGGCCTCTCCCGCTTCCCCTTGCTGTAAATAAGAAAGTGGGATGATGAGAAAGCGAAGGAAGGTAAGGCGAAAGTACGTCCGTGAACTATACTGCGAGTGAATGGAAAGCGGGGAGAAATGAAGGATGAAGGACGGCATATTGAGAGGGCCCCGCCGCTCTGTATTCGCTATGCATGTTGGGCCGGTCAAGTGACGCTCAGCTGCCTCGCATGCACGCGCCACAAATTAATTCCACTTTGCTTTAAAGCCAGAGCCTCTCAAAATGAAAAAGAAAAAAAAAATCATCACGAATGCAATTGCGTCGGGCCAATTCTTTCATATGTCGGATGTATTATCCGTTAAGGGTTTATGCTCTGAAAGCTGGAAGACTTTTAATCATCAGCCAAGTCCAAATGGAA
Source organism: Festucalex cinctus (assembly GCF_051991245.1). Lineage (NCBI taxonomy): Eukaryota > Metazoa > Chordata > Actinopteri > Syngnathiformes > Syngnathidae > Festucalex > Festucalex cinctus. Next base: position 53,517,851 of record NC_135411.1, read on the forward strand.
GCGAGAGATAATAAAACAACAATATAAGAGCCCAGAATGGCTGCCGTAATATGCTCACCTACACAGTTCCCATTGATGCTAAATGGATGAAGAAGCCGTGTGCTTAAATCTCAAGAACCCTCGTGTGAAAATTAAAATCTGTCTGACTTTATGCAGCTGTGCAGGGACATAAAAGGTCTTAAAGTTGATTTTCCAGAACCAAGATTTGAACTTGGACCTCAGTCAAGGACTGTGACGCAGCTGTGCGAACAATTCGCCTGCTGTGCTGCCCAAAAGTTTAGTATTACCGACAATGTTCATGCTATGACCATCCTATTGTGGGAAGCGTTGGGCACCTACACAAATTTCCTTCCTTCTTGTGTTTCTTTGTGTTTACATATTCAAACAGAAATACTGTATATTCCTAAGCCCTTCCTGAAACATTTATGTAGGATTCATGACAGTGTCATGTTTTGGTTTATTCATCTTTTATCAGTTTGATTTATGTGAAAATAAAAATGACATTTTATTTCATTTTTGTTGTTTTAATGAAAAGCCCATTTTTGTTTCAAATATTAACACGTGGCCTGACTTCAATAGATGAATCTTGACTAGGGTTGCCAACAGTTCCTTGAAATACGGAATTGTTCTGTATTTAGAAAAGTAAGTAGTAGTACGTGTCCTGAATTGTCAAGGGATGCACTTTGAGAATCAAAGAGTCCGTAAAATGTCAATGGAATTAATGAATAACAGTGCCTTTTATGTGACAACTTAACGGTAACGTTCCAAGGACCTCCTGTTCTGTGACCAATGAGTTGACAGCACATTCAATCACGTGTATGACGATACAGAATCCGCTGATCATATTGGTCGACATAATGTTGCTTGTGGAAGTACAAAACGACCCGCAGCAGAAGTACTACACCGAAAAAAAAGGCAGAAAAATACAGAGGACTGGGAAGCAAAACACATGGGTTAAGCAAGTGCGAGAAAATATCTATCAAGCACACTGTACTCTCTGCTGGCGCGCTTTTACCATAGCCCCAATGTTGGACTGATTGGCCTCAAACAACATGCGGAATACTGTACAAGGTACAACAAATCTAGGGGAGCTCTAGAAAAATGTGTTGTCCACTAGGCAACGCCAGCGATATATATGATATGTAAAGAATGATTCTTTAATCCTCTGATCAAGGTTAATATGGAAATTTGCAATAAATATCTGTGTTGAATGGAAAACATAGTTGATAGGAACGAATCCAGTCTTTTGAACGGCTCTTCAATGTTTACGATGGGAACCAACCGAGTCTTTATAGAGAGCCATACAAACCCCTAACTAAGTCTCGCTAACCGCTCCTGTTAGCTGCTCTGGCTAATTCGGCTCGCTTGGTCTTTTGGCCGGCTCACGTAAAATATAAAATTGATGGTAGGCTTGAGAAATTTGGTCTCTGAAGCACCCTAGTGTGCATTTTCCTGCCTGCTTCTAATGCTATTCTTTGACCACTACATTGGACCCTGTGCCTCAGAATCACGAGGCAGACATGCTAACAACTCGTTCACCATGCTAGCTGAAACTGTAACATTGTGAACAGTTGAGGCGGGAACTCGGTGGAATTATTTAACAAGTCGCTCACCTCCCCTGTTGGCGAAAGCACCTTGTCGCAAACACTGCCGTCATAGTTGCAGTGACAGAGCCGAGCCACAAGCGCTTCCAAACACACACAACACACGACACATACACTTGGGCAGCATCTCCAGCCTCTTGGCTTCGGCGCGTCCTTCCTCCCTCCATCTGTCCGTCACTGCAGACGCACGCGCCATTCCAAGCAGCGGTCGCCTGGCAACATGGCTCAGCCTCCAAAGCATATTTCCCAGTTCGCCGGAGATATACACTTCCAGCCCACTGTAATTTCATTACAGCCGAGAGCGGGCGCCTGCGTGGGTTTTGAGGTTTGGGTTTCCGCGTGTTCAGTCTCCCGCCCCCTGCTTTTATTGTAGCCGCCTCCCCCCCAAGTAGTGTTTACCGGGGGAATATTAAAGAGATCACTGCCAGTGAATGGGACATTATAACGTAATTAGCAGGGGTTCAGGGCTGGCACGTCGCACCAAAAACAGATGGCCCTGCTAATTTTATTTGCTGTGCATAGATGACCGACATCGCTTGTAGCAGCTATAGAATGTTGTGACTTTGGTCTTGTGCTTGGGCCAAGGAGCTCATAATGATTGACGTGGCTATCATACAACTGAAATGGTCCATACTGCTATGTACTTTCTGTACCCATGATGGTGGAAAAATACATTTCAACTCTCAAGTATCTTTTTTTTTTTAAGTAACACTTTATTGTTCTTATTGTCATACATGAAAAAAAATAATAATAAAATAGCAGCATTCATATTAAAAACAATACACCACTCAGTCTTTGATGTTCGCTACTTCTTCTCTTGGGTATGTTCCTTCTTTTGGAAGAAGTGGCGCATTGTTAATCCTTTGATGTGTACACTGAGGTCTCGTTATATCCCGGCATCATTATGAAATGGTCTGACTCCAGGATTTGTGTGTGATTTTTTTTTTTTTTTTTTAATGGGGGTAGTTTTCTCCATAATTACTGGCCAGAGTCCAAACTGGCTAGCTCCAACTTCTTGCACCTCGGGCAGAAGGAAAACGGACAGCTGCTAGTCGTCAAACATTACACAAATAAATAACTGAGCATCTTGGCAAATGTTTACATTAGTCGTTTGCCAACACTGTAGGACTTTTCTTCATCTCCTTGTGCATTGGAATTTGCCATCTTACATTCGTCTGACACTTTCGTGCTGAAATTTGTACATTTACAGACAACCTGCCCTACTGTGGACTGATGAATCATAAGAAATCTTGTCGCGATTCTTTGCAGCTCAATTCAAGTTACATATGGTTAAGATGAAACACTTCCAATCCCCATTTCAGTTTGGCTAAATCCTGACTGTCATTAGCATAGGGATTCACAAACTTTCCTCACCTTGCACAGTGGATGCTAGTTTAACTCTTTTACTGCCACACGTTTTCAAGCATTTTAACTCTTCTTTCAAGGCAAACAGAATATTGTGTGCTTTTACTACATATACAATGTCAGTACCAAATGAAAGATTGTATTCCATTCTTTCATTCAAAAAAAGGTATGTTTATACCTTATTACGTTCTTTATTTACGTTTTTTTGTGAAAAGATACGTTTTTCTGCACAACAGTGACTTTGACACAATTTTTTGGGTTTTTGTTTTGTGACGCTCTTTTTTTTAGGTTTAATGCGACAAAGGCTTTCGTTCGATTTCATCCGATTCCGTCAGATTCTGTCATGTTTCATTGTAATTCTATATACTGGCAGCCTATTGAAATGAGATACAATGCTGCCATCTGCTGGCCATCGTTAGTGGCTGTTTTTGATTCCACAACCCATTGACCCATAGACGTTGCACTTCCCAGTGATTTAAAATAATAATAATAATAATAATAATAACTTAGTTGACGTTATTTAACATTTATGGCGGCATACTCGTGATTTTACTCATCGTTATGAAACATTATTTTGGCGGTCAAAGAGTTAGGCACAATGTGTTTTTTTGTTGTTGTTTTTTTGTCAGTTGTATCACACTTTATGTCCATTTCATGCATAAATTCCAATGGGTTGAAATTCTTTTTCTAGCAACTCTTAAGTGGTAACACTGCAGAATAAGCCAGTATAACGTTGCTCTTATCTTCATTTTCTAACTCTTCCTCATTAGCTGTACATTTTTTGAACAAGGGTGCCAAGAGAGCAGCGCTATTTTATCTCCTCAAACATCCGCCTGATTAAATGTAACAAATTGCACGCCGATTAGCACGTCAAAAAAGTGTGGCTATGCTGTCAAATCGGTGAGAGTTTAGCAGCAGCGAGAGAAAAGGGTGAAAATGATGATTTCCTTTAAAGTGGAAGTGTGGAAAGTGATATTATTATTTTTTTACCCTGTTGCTTTGAACATTTTCTCCCACCGAGCAGAGAAACCTGCTTAACTGGATTTGAAGCTTCACATTCCATCTGATGCCTGTCAGTCATCGGGGGAGTTTTGTGGATTAATTCGCCTGATTGAGTCCTCACATTTGCATATTAATGAGAAAGAATGTTTGCAGCAGGTAGCACATGGAGAAGAGCGGCCGGAAAGTTGCATTTTGGGATATTTATCACTTTGTGTGTGCGGCAAGTGGAGGTCAGTGTCTGCTTTTGCATGCATTTACATATTTTTACATGTGAATTTTGTGACTCCTTATCACAGCTCCCTTTCACTTCTTATTACAGCTTCAACTTGCTGTGGTTTGATTTGGTTTGAGCTTAATAGAAACTGTGAAACGGCTTAATAGAAATAGTGTGAATGACAAATGGAAATGGCTTGAGGCCATTGGATTTCGATTAAAAACAGGGAAAGAAAGTGGAAAAGTTGACCGATTAGCCGACTCGACTCTCCTGTGGGATTTTACTGTCGTAGCCTGAGGATACTGAATAAAATATTCCCAATTAAGACAATATTCTGACTGTTAGGCAATGAGTGCTCGGAATGAAGTCTTCCACATCTACCTTTAGTATCTAGAGTTAAGTATCATTTAAGATCAATTAAGGTTTCCCTTTTTCATAGTGAAACTGTGAAATGTTTGTTAGATTCCTGCACTTCAGACCAAAATGACACACTTCCTGTTCATTTCTGTGCATGAGACCTTTTGTTGCGTCCTCTAATAACATCCAATTTTGTTGATCGATGAGTCAGGTGTCTGGTGCTATTTTTTTTTTTTTCAAACTTTCCAGGGAGAGGTACTCAGGGAAACGGCCCAACGTGACTACTTCAGAGCAAAATGGTTGACGTCCTATCGAATTTCAGACATAGCTACTTGAAACTTTTTTTTTTTCTTTTTTTTTTAATATTCCTGTTCTGATAGACACATCCGGACAATTTTGTTGCTCTGGAACCTGGTGTCGGGATTTAATGTTCTCAAACTGCGTCAATGTCAAAATGTGTCCAAATTGTAGCTCACTTTCCCTTCCAAATGACCTCTGCGACGCTCGACATGGCCGATAACTTCCGGAACCCTCCAGAAAACACCTCCCACTCCCGCTCGGGTCAAGATTGTTGTGATTTCTGACACTTTCGATGACGGACCGACAGACATGCTCATGCAAAGCAAAGTGGTGTCTCGGCATTGCAGGGCTGCTGTTTGTTCTTGCCGTGGGCCTCGGCTAAATCACAGCCACTTTATGGGCCGCACGGACAGAACATTAAACCCGGCGCTCTTTTTTTGTAAAGGTTGTCTGCCTCTTAAACTCCGACAGCCTTTATTGATGTCTCTCTCTGCTCATCTCGTGTGCGGAGATTTGCGACGCGGCCCTGCTTTAAATTCACTTCTTCGGCATAAGCTGTTTGTTATGTCAGAGAGGAGCGGCAACGAGGATGTGCAGGGGTGGACTCTGCTGTATCCTGCCACCAAATGACACAGCAGATGAATGTGTCACTCTCTCAGATGGCAGACACTTTTTACCATGTAATGTGTGTATTTTTTCATTCATTTTTCGTTCAATTTAGTAAAAATAAATATATATGTATATACTTTTAAATTGATTTGTTCAAACTTTGAATTATTTATTTAACAGAATTATTTTTCATTTTTTGTCTTTTATGTCATCTATTAATTGTATTATCTTTATTATTTGTCCATGGGGTTATCAATTATCATTGAAATATTTAACTTGGTGGGACGGTCAAAGAGTGGTGACCACATCCGCCTCCCAGTTCTGATGTTGTATGTTCAAATCCGGGTTCTGGCCTTGCTGCGTGGAGTTTGCATGCTCTCCACATACCCGTGTTGGTTTTCTCCGGGTATGCTGATTATGCTCCTATATTCCAAAAAACATATGGGATGAGTGTGTAACGATACACTGAGTGCTGATTAGGGATGGGTACCTTTCAAATTTAAACCGGTACTGTTCCAATACTCGGTACCTTAGAATCGATACCAGTACTCAACGGTACCAATTTTTGGTACTTTTGTACTCCCTTGCTTTTTATTATTATTATTATTATTATTATTATTATTATTATTATTATTATTATTATTATTATTATTATTATTATTTTTATTATTTGGGGGTGGTAGTAAATGTTCACTGCGATTGGCTAGCAACCAGTTCAGGGTGTACCCCGCCTACTGCCCGGAGCCAGGTGGGATAGGCTCCAGCACCCCCGCGACCCTTGTGAGGAAAAGCGGTTAAGAAAATGGATGGATGGTAAATGTTCATCATTGTTTATTTAATAGTAAAATCTTGTTAAAATCAATTTCACAATTACCTTTCAATATATAAAACTTGGCCAATAAAAAATTTAATTTCATTCAAATGAGCCAAAGAGGGATAGTAAAAATAAAGGTTTAACATTTTACAATTCCTGAGGTATAATTAACTCATTCACTACCTTTGACAAGTATACTTGTCAATTATATATTTTTTAGAGCGGGGATAAATGGGGGAGAATCTGATTATGCTCCACTGTAAATGTCAAACTTGGAAACAACTTTACTGATGCCCAACCACCGGTAGATGACATCATTGCCCCATTTTATACGAAATAAACACAGTTTCAGAGTCCATGGCAGAAATGGCAGACCTATATTTTTCTCCTGTCAATTATAAGAGAACGGGACGGGACAAAAAGTAAGGAGTCTATGCTGTCATTTGGTAGATTCGGTTTATATATAATTATTGAACGTAATATCGCGTGGGTATTGAAAATTGAGAAATTTTCTAAAATGGCTGGCAGTGAATGAGTTAATAAGCATAAGTTAATATTATAAAAAAAAGAAAGTTTGAATCAAAGTTCTTTGCAGTTAACATTGATTGATTTTACGTGAATTGGTGCTCGGCAGTACCAACCCAAATCGGTCCATACAACAAAAAGTACCATCTTTGGTACCCATCCCTAGCACTGATACACTCTGCCTTTTTTCAAGGTATCACTATCTAGTATCGGCCTCACCTTTCCGGCCATCTTACAATCAGGAGCTCGAAATTAGAACAATGGTAAAGTACCATTAATATCATGCAATTTTAAGAAAAATGCTATATTGGGACATATAGGTCCTTCTTTAAAATGATCTGTCTTTGCTTTTTGGGAAATTTTATGTATCGAAAGTACGAGTAATATTGGTATTCACTATAAACTGTGTCACCTTGGGTAGAGCTTATTGTGTGTATGTGTACCTAATGAAATGTCCGGCAAGCGTGCAATAGAACACGCTGTGGAATGACCACAGGCAGGCCTGCGTATGTCCCCTTTTTGTACACTCTCACTTCCTCTCTGTTCCCCAGAGTTTGCTGCTAAGTGCTAATTGTAGCATGGCGGGGGGTGTGCGGGATACATGCTAAAAACAAATAAGCGGATATTAGTCACCATGCTGGGCTGGCACTGCTGTTGTTGACCTGTCGTCTGTGAACTCGGTCTGGCAGGAAGTTGACTCAACATGACACAGCATGGCAAAGAAAAACAAAAACTTCATGCTACAGTCAGAACTGATTACATAACAATAATCATAAGAATTAAAGCATCACTTTTAGTAGTTAAAACTCACTTTTACAAAGACATAATTATTGATATAGCTCTGGTAACTGATGAGATGTTCATTATGTCCCATGCATTGCAGCTCCCAGCGAGGACTAATGTACGTATAGCTCATTTCCTGGTTCCACCAATCACTTGCTCGGTCAGGTTTTTTGTCATTATGATTTAATCTTTTTTTTTTCCCCATTACGCCATGTGGGCATATTATGGTGTCCAAATTTGAAGATTATTTTGATGTCTGGAAAGTAAAAGAAAAATAAAAGCCAATGAAACGGATTTCACAGATCAACATGAATTTGAGTGGACATATCTGTCAGAAATTGAACAGGAATCCATTTCAGTTTTTTTTTTTTTTTTTTTTTTTTTAAACAGGCGTTTTAAGCCATTTTCTGTGCTCGTTGGATAATCAGTAATTTGTGAGTATGTGCTGTTAAAAAAAAAGAGTGAGTTACTTCACTATTATTAATATTAAAATCCACCTACAAATCTCATCTTCTGTAGGTCACTTCACGGGTACCCGTTCAATTGACATCTTGTAACTTCTTACATGTCTTTTCCTGACTCAAATCGTCACATGACTGTCCGGAGGCAGAAAGCAAAAGCTCTAAACCTTTTTCTATATTTCATCTCATTTACCACCGTAAATCCCTTGTTAAGCTCCATCCTTCATCCTTCAGCCACACTTTCACCTTCCCAAATCCTTTTCCCTTTTCCCAGAGCTTGACTGGCCCTATGGATGTATGCAGTCTGTGTCCCGGGGCATGAACCCACACAATTATAGTGTCACCGCATGAGAGATCAGATGCCAGGCAAGCCAGTGCAATGGGAGGACTTTCTCTTCTTCATTTCATTCCAAATAGGAATTGGCGGAGGACCGCGGGAAAGTGTTTCATTCATTTGTGCTCACCTGTTGTTTCATTACTAATTTCAGTGAGGACATTTCCATACTTATTTAAAAACCTTTTTTTTTCTTTTTTTTTTTTCCTGTGTACCCTCCCACACCAAAATAATTTGCATGTTTACGGTTAAATGATCACATTTGTGCAAAAATAATAATAAAATAATATTTGAAGAGTAACTAGCTCGAGCCATCAAAGCTAACTGCTAGTCTCATATCCAATCATCTGATTTTCATAATCTCTGACATGTGAAGATGGAGATGAAGAACGTGTTGCCTTGTGGGCAGGACAGTGGTGGACATTTTGCTGCTCCGCAGAGCAGTATTGTCCGGCGGTGGCAGAAGTGCTCTGTAAATTGGCTGATTGGAATAGGAATAGGAAATGTCAAAAAAAAAAACATGATTTGTGATTAGTCGACTACAAGCTTAAATAAACATTGATGCAGAGCAATAGTGTCAACTAATTGGTTCAACTCCTAATACTTCGAATTAGGACAGTGCAATTAATTGAAATTCAAGTACAATTTCAATCAATTATTACACTCCACAATTCTAAAATTGCCATAATCATAAACAAAAATAAAATTTTATTAATGCACAATAACATTTAAACATTTTCTTGTTTTGCACAAAAAAACAAATGATCGTCTTAATTGTGATTTCAACTATTACCAAATTAGTCATGATTAATATTTTCTTCATAATTGAGCAGGCCAACGTCGAATGGGCTTTGGGAGACGCCATGTAGACCTTTTGCCATCAAGGAGAGGGCACAAGTAGAGTGACCAAGTGTGCACGTACAGCATTTGAAGCTCAATTCACGCGTCACGCAAATTCCTTTCCTTTCCTTTTATTATTTTTTGAACATATAAACAGATGAACAGCAGAGATAAAACAAAAAACAACAACAATCAAAATAGAAGAAAATCCCAATAACATAATCATTCAATTAATCATAACTTACATGTTCAAAAGGGAGTAAGAAGAAGTTAAAAACTTATCTAGTCCTACCCCTTTTACTAAATATATTTAAACTTATTTCATTATTAATACAATTTTAATTTACTAATTATTAAAAATAATAATAAAATAATAAATGATATATATAACCCAAGTTATATATATATATATATATATATATATATACACAAGTGCACTTAACATATTCACATTTACCAAAAACATATATACATAAATTTACTAAACATATACCATAATACCTATCTAGATCATTTACACATACTCACATGTACATTTTTCATATACTGGTCTGACATAGATATTTTTTTTTAAATTGAAGCTGTATCCCGCAAAAGCAATGCTTGCTTCTTTTTTCCCATTCAAATAACATTAAGTTAAAAAAAAACACACACACACACACACAATTACAACAAAAGTTATACAAAGGTGGTACTCAAAAGGAACAGGTCGAAGTTCAGAGAACTTCTAATTTAATCTAATCTTATTTCCCACTATTTACTTATACATATTTCTCGAACAACAGAAGCTCAAACTGAGGACAAAAACAAAACATCAAGATATACTCCCTCAGTTCAGAGTCAACATGTTTCGTCTAATCACTATGGGGATTTACAGAAAACAATCACAATTTATGGCATAATTATATAAAATTAAAAATGTACTTATTTACAAGTAGCACAAGAAAACAGGCATCAAATATACAATGTAAGAACAAACAGAATACTCATTTATGGTCATATAGTTTGAACATAACTCAAAGACAAATTGTATAAATTGTACACACGTTTGCAGTCGTACAATACAAGACAAACTGAGAAGAAAAAATAATCTCAAGGAAACCTTACGAAAACCTTTGCCGCAAGGAAAAAAAGGTGATACTACACCTCTTGCTCATCAGCTTTTCAATTCCTCTGCATATTTACGCATAAAGAAATTTGTATATACCTTTTTAAATTGCCTCAAGTTCATACAAGTTTTAATATCAGGTTCAAGGCCATTCCATAGATCCACTTCAGCAATGGTGATACACGTGATTTTTAGAGTCGCTCTCAATGGTTCTTTATTTAAGTTCATCTTTCTTCTCAAGTTGTCAGTTCCTTCTCTGGTACAGAACATTTTTTGGATACACTCTGGTAGTGATAATTTTGTCAACAAAAACTAAAAAAAATAATTTCATCAACATACATTTTTCACCAGACTCAAACTGGACTAGACTAGACTAAAACCCTCATTAATAAACAATAACTAGCTCTAAATCAGTATGCATTTTCGTCGACTAATGAAGACAAGATGAAAATGTCCTTCACTTAATAAAAACTGGACTAAAATCTATCGACATTTTAGTTCATGAACAAAAACGAGATTTAAAAAAAAAAATGATTTTGTAAAATCTTGTCTCTGCTAATCTGTCACGTTTGTGACACTGTCATGTGACACACAGCACAAACACATACGACAGACAGGAAGTGGATTCACAGTGAAAGGTTAAAAAAAATCCCCATATATTATAGTTATAATTTAACATTAATCCAGTAGCTGTAATGTTCCAACAATAATGTTAATGGGACTTACTAGCTCATAGCATGGAGCAATTGTGTGTGAAGTTGTTTTTCATCAAAAAGATGAGAACATTTTATATGAAATAGTTTTAGTTCCGAAAAGGTTCAATAAATCTGCTGACAAAAAAATATACAGGGGTAAAATGGTTGTCCTGACTAAAACTAGACTATAACGTTGATAGTTTTTGTTGACTAAAATTAGATGAATAAAATTATGTTTTCTTGGACTAAAATAAAGACTAAAATGCTAGATTTAATAGTCAACTAGAAATGGACTAAATAAAAATGGGATGAGGTTGACTGTGATAAAAACGAGCAAGTCGACACTCTGGGAGAATATTTGTTTTGACTTTGAAAATGAATGAATTCGTCTTGAACTCTATTACGTGCCTAAATTTGACAATTTTTGATTAAAGAAGCAAGGCATTTATTTGTGTGATCAGGATAGCCTGCCAAATGAAGGATCCTGATAGCTTTCTTTTGATATTTTACACAAAACTTCTGTGTTGCTCTTATATACATTTCCCCAAACTTCAACACAATATGTTAAATGAGGTCAGACAAGAGCACAATATATGTTATACAACGATTTCTTATCAAGGAGGTATTTAGATGTATTCATCAGGGCTACAATTTTTGCCAATTTTGTTTTGATTTTTGAAATATGTGGCTCTAAGTCAAGAGTTAAACCAAGAAATGTGTACTCATCGACTCTTTCAATCGGGACATTATCAATTTGAATGTGAGTTTCCGGATTTATGTGACATTTCCCAAAGAACATTATTTTTGGTTTTAGCACATTTAGAGACAATTTATTTATGGCAAACTTTTTTTCTTTTTTTTTTTTTAAATTTACACATTTCAATTGGAATATCTTCTATTGATGTTTTGAGATTCATGCCAGAGCATAATGTTGTATCATCTGCAAATAGGACAAACTTTAGTTTGTCTGAGACTAAATACAAGTCATTGATCTAAAGTAGGAACAATTTTTAATTTAAAAAAAAAAACAAACATGGTCACGATATCACCCGAAGGAACCAAATGAAAATTATTTAACAGTTCGGCACAGCTCTGTCGCCACAACCACCCCTCAGTTGAACAGCTGGTGAGAGTTTCCGTCAACGGCTTTTTATTGTTGTCATGACACACGTGCAACAAGATACACAAGTCAGACACGCTGGAATATGAGCGTGCACGCTTGTGAAGTTGAAAATGGAAAAAGACTTGTAAGTTGAGGCTTTATTTTTTAACTGTTCTTGTGCTTCTTGTTAATCCACTGGAAAAAAAAGAAAAAAAAAACGAGTGCAGACTGTTCCTGCTTCCTGAAGTTGTCTAGACTTGTGATTGTTTATTTATTTAATTTCATGTATTTAAACTTTCCTGGATTGCCTGGCGACCAGTTCAGGGTGTACCCTGCGTACTGTCCGAAGCTGGGATAGGCTCCAGCACCCCCCGCAAACCCTTGTGAGGAAAAGCGGCTAAGGAACTGGATGAATGGATATTTAAACTTTCAGCTTTTCTTGCAGTTGCAGCTCTGTTGAGTAGTGAATCCCCAGATTCATTTTTATATTATATGCTATTCAATTTAATTGAACTTATTTCCCATTACAAACAATTCACTCACTTCAAATAAATTAAGCAACTCTTAAGTGGAAGTGTACCTGTCAAATTATTAAATGTTTAAGATGATTTCATTTAGGGGGAAAAAATGCACTCAGAAAGTGCTTCCAATCTCTTCTGCTCCAAATTTTGGGCTCCAAATTTGTACAGATTTTGAGGTGCTAGAGTTTCAAAATACTGCAGCAACAGATGGTTTTGTCAGAGGTGTGCAGGTAACAGATGCCCCTCATAGCCCCAAACACCTGCCCTCCATCGCCCTCTCTAACCTGCCTTCCACCCATCTAACCCCTCCTGGACCGTCCTGCTGCTCCACCAACTCCTACACACAAAATCTTCAATCTCTGCCTGCTCTTTAGTGTCTTGTCCTCCTTGCTCTGTGGGGGCGCGACTGGGCTGGACCGAGCCGGGTCGAAGATCTCCGTCTTCCAGCCCAGCGGTGGTGCAGGCCTTCTGGACCAAGCAGATGGTAAGAGAGAGACGGGCCTGGAGGAGACATCCTCTAACCTTGGAACAGGGCCATACTCCATCGGGCCAATCAGATGGGAAGTCGTCTCCCTGTGTAACGTAACGAGATAATCTCAGGCTATTTTGAGGATGCCAGTTATATCCCATATACAGCGTGCACTATTTGTTTGCGCAAACATGAGAGATGTAAATAGTCTTTCATATAGAACATACAATGTGGGATTTTGCCATGCCTGTAGTAGTTCTCAGACGGCGACAATTTATCTTGTTGAAGTGAATTTTGGGTGTTAAACTGGCGATCAGCTGTTCCCTTAAACATTGCTCTTCTACCACCTCTGAAATTACCTCGGAACTTGACTCTACCTTGATATCTCCACTCCATGCCGCAATAAGTCAGGAAAAATACAGCTTTGACGGCCATTGTGAAATGGACTTTTGGACAGTCTTCACTATAGCTTGTGCATTTTAAAATAATGATAACTCATTTTTCTGTATGCAATTTGTAAGACGCAATGAAAAATGTTGTCCTTGGACATTTGGACAGCGGGTTCACTTGATAAATGGCCTAAAAGGGTCAAAGTCCTTTCCTGATGCAAAATATCCCAGAATTCCTTTGATGTGAAGCACGAGTTGCACCTTCTATTTTGATCCAGACCAAACAAGCTCTGTCTCCAGTGCCCCGAAAGCAGCATAATTACTGCGTGGCTTAGGTTACACTTTCATGTAATTAGAAAAGTATTGCATCTGTTTCTATAGCAACCACCCAAGACTCCACGCGTGCGCCTATTTTGTATGTGGGTGCTGGTGTACACAAACGCAAAGCCAATCTCGGTGCGAGGCTTAGCTTGATCCTTGTAAGTGCACAATATGATGGATGTGTCGGACGGAGAAAGAGATTGAGATGAAAGTACGCCGCGCGAGTCCCGCAGGAGGAGAATTTTCTACCTTAGCAGCCGGAGAATTAATGTCTCCATCAAATCTTCCTCGGAGAGTTTCGCCATCCTGATGAAGTCTGCGTGTCTGTTCTGTAGCACGCTGTTTAGTTTCAGGGCACACTCATTGTTTCGCTATTTTGAAAGTGTATTAATGGCTATTCAGTCAAAATGGGGGGAAAAAAATCATTTAAAATTCATTAATACCACAGGGAGCAAGTCAATGAGCTCAGCCTTCTCGTTTCCTTCATTGTTGTCGTTTCCCCAACGCCGCTTCCCTCCAATCACCCCACGTTATTAAATATTCAAATCTCAGCAGCCGCAACCGCTCTGTTTAGCCAACGCTCAGGGGAGCTCGCCCAGTCTATTAAGGCGCACATTATTGCCGTGGTTTGTTTTCCAGGGGTCCCCGACTCGGCCGACGTGCTAATTGCTAAAGGTCCCATCATTAAGCGTGTCTATTTTGTGTATTCTGAGCACCGGAATAGATATTGCGTATTTGCGTTGGAGTATTGTTTCCTGGCTCCTTACCAGGCCATCACGTTTGTGCACGTGCGGGCCTGGGAGTCTTGATGCTAATGGGGGATTTTGCCTCCATTTCCCACCTGGTTCCTCCCGTTCCGTCCTCGCCTCCTCTCCCGGCGGCGCTGCAGATATGAGCCCTGAGCGTACACAGGGCACTCTCATTAAGACACCAGTGCTGGTATTAAATTCGCCGTTATTAGAGAGGCCTGCTTTCATTTCACTGGCACAGCAAACCACAGACACCCACAGGAGACTCAGGGCAAAGACTGGATTACACGCTGATGGTGTGCGTGTGTGTGTGTGTGCGTGCATCTTTGTTTTTTTTTTTGTTTTTTTTTAGAGATAAAAGGGTTGTTTAGGAGCATGCCTTCCTTTTCTTAGACCACGCTTCTAGAAGGATGGATTCATGTTGATTGAATCGTAGGTGCTCTAAGTAGATAGGGGGTGGTGAATGGATGGATGGTGACGAGAACTGTGGCTGGAAATACTAATGGATGGATAGGGAGATTTGGTTGCATAATGATGTAGGATGAGAAAACTTAAATTGAGTGACAGATCATCAAAAGTTGCAGTGGTAAAAAGAAAAAATATATACAGTCATCGCCTATTACTCTGGTCCACATACAGTACTTCAAATTGGGCAATAATCAGACAAAATCTGTAGGACAAATATTTCTTTCGAAGTCTTTCTGGGGGAAAGGACAATGGCTGCAAACCAAAATAATAAACTTATTTTTGTGCGTGACATCTCAAGCATTTTTTTTTTGTGGGTTTACTCATAAATATGCATGCCATGTTTTACGTTGTAAGTGAAATTGGCTTTCTTTGGGGGATTTTCAAAACATTGCAGGGGACACTTGTGATCACTGTAGGTCGGTAAATAGGGAATGATAATGTATAAAGCAGAAGTGCCCAACCAGTTGATCGCGGTCAACTACGAAAGTGTGAGCTGCCCTTAAGTCGACTGCCAGTGTTATAATGGAGAATAATTTATTTATTTATTGATTGAATTTTAATTTTATTTTTATTATTATTATTGATTCGATCTCTGGTGTAATAACCTTATTTATTTATTGATTGAATTTGTATTTATTTAGTTATTTTTATTATGATTATCATTATTAATTCAATCTCTGGTGTAATAAGATTATTTATTGATTGATTGAATTATTTTCCATTTTATTATCTTTTCTCATTGCTGCTGGACATGTAAATTTCCCAGAGGGAGCCATCCCAAAGGGATCAATAAAGTCAAGTCTAAGTCTAATATATATATATATATATATATAAAAAAAATTTTTTTTAGGTGTTTGTGTATGTGTTATTATATATTTTGTTAGTGTACCCTACAGCCTGTGCACTCTCAGTATATTAGCAGTCTTAAACCCATGAAAAGTATTTAAAAAGAAAAAAAATAGAGAAAAAAAAGTTGGTCACCTTTTAACCTCTGGTAGCACATGACCTGCATGACAGGCGGTCAACAGCCACTTACAGCTAGCGAAAGTATTAGCCCACCTTAACTTTTTGACCTCATGCCACATTTCAGGTTTCAAACATAAACATATAATATTGGGGGGGGGTTTTGGTGAAGAATCAACACCAATTGGGAAACTTTTTTTTTTTTTTTTTTTACCCAAAAACAAAACAAAAAGTATGACGTAATGACAAGTAGGATGTGCTAAAATATTCACCCCTCCAGAGTTAACACGTTGTAGAACCACCTCTTGCTGTGATAACAACGGCAAGTCATTGATGTCTGTCTCCATCAGTTTTGCACATCTAGATACTGAAATGTGTGTCCATTCTTCCTTGCAAACCAGCTCAGGTAGATTGGATAGAGAGTGTTTGTGAACAGCAGTTTTCAGATCTTTACCCAGATTATCAATTGGATTCAGGTCTGGACTTTGGTTGTCTTGGCCATTCGAACACTTGGATATGTTTAGTTTTGGACCATTCCATAGTAGATGTTGTTTTATGTTTAAGATCATTGTCTTGTTGGAAGGTAAACCTCTGTCCCAGTCTCAAGTATTTTGCAGACCCCAGCAGCTTTTCTTCCAAAAATAGCCCTGTATTTGGCTCCATGTAAATATCATCTCTGTCCCTACTGGGAAAAAAAGCAGCTACAGACCATAATGCTGCCACCACCACGTTTGACGGTGGGCATGGTGTTTTCAGGGTGATGTGCATAGTTACTTGCATGCCGAACATTTTGCATTTCGCTGAAAACCTTCCATTTTGGTTTCAGCTGACCTGGGCACCTTCTGAAACATTTGTTGTGTCTCCGAGGTGGCTTGTGGCAAACATTTTGCGTTGAGAAATGGATTTCTTCTTGCCACCCTTCCATAAATGCCAGATGTGCGCGGTTAATAGTTGCCCGATGGTCAGATTCTCCCACTTTAGCTGTGGAGCTCCGCAGTTGAACCCACGTGATCATAGTCCTCTTGGCTGCATCACTGATCAGTGTTCGTTTTGTTTGGTCTGAAAGTTTAGAGAGGTGGCTGGTTCATTCATACTGAGGCTAGATTACACACAGGTGGACTCTATCATCATGAGTCATTTAGGTCAATGTTGGATCTTCTAGAGTTCGTTTGCTGCACTGCGAGAAAAGGGGGTGAATAATTTGTCACGCCTTTTCAGTTATTTGTGGGGGGGAAAAAATCGTATGTAATGATTATGTCCCACTTGTATGAGGGAACTCTGGCAAAATGACGGTTTCAAAATGTCAGACTTCCTGATTTTTTTTTGGCATGGCTTCTTGAGACTCTTTTTGTGAGTCTACTTCTGACTAGAGGTGTGCAAAATTTCCGATTCTTAGATTATTCACGATTCGGCCGTGGAACAATCGAGAACGATTCACAAAAGTCCAAATTCCGATTATATAAATATGCCAAGGGAACCGAAACTAAAAGTGGACCGGAGCGGAAAGTACGCGGAACTGAAACGCAGTAGCGCGCGCGGTCTTCGGGACGCTTAATGGGACGGACCGAGAGTACACATCCACAACTCACGCCTCGACATTCAAAACAACAACAAGCATGGCTGAGCTGACCAACCCACCTCTTCGTCCGATCAGACCTGCTCCGAAAAGGCAAACAACTTCAGGCGGAAGTATCAGCTAGCTGGCTGCAGTGCGTCGGTTAGCGTTCGACAGGGCGCCGCGCAGTGATACAAACGAACGAACAGAAAAGTAGTGGCTGGCGGTAATGGCGTCTGACTTTATTCAGAAAAGAGTATTGTGGTGGAAATGTATCACGCTTTTGAAAACAAATAGTTTTTTTTTTTTTTAGAAGAAAAACGCTTTATTTCCGAGACCCCAGCCAGCTTGCTGGACTATTTTCCTCTCGTCCAACGTCGAACATGAACGCGTGTCACCGAACGCTGTCAGAAAGAAGGTCAGTGCTGATCGCACACACGGGAGGTGAGGATCAAATTGAGATTCATGTTAAAAAAGCCGAACGATCCCTTTAATGTTTACACGTTCATGTTTTCACAAGTTAAAAAGCAGAAAAGCACTTGAGGTTTTTTTTTTTTTGTACCTCTGAGAAACTTTAATGTTTACATGTTCATCTTTACACAACTTAAAAAGCAGGAAAGCACTTTTTTTTTTTTAGGCATTTGTATTGAAGTAGTAGTTCACATTGTCTTTCATTTATATCTCAGTGCACTTTTGAGTGGATAAAAATAATATATTTTTGCTCAATGCTATGTTTTATTCTGTTGAAGACTGAATATACTTAAAAGCTGTTGTTACAGAATGAGGACTTGAGTATTTTATTTACTGTTTTGAACTGTTAACTTGATACTGAAATAGTAGTTTATTTAGGCCTGAGAGGACTTTTGTACTATTTTTGTAACTAATGTACGAAACATTAAAAGCACCAAAATACATTGTTTTTTTTCTGCTGCCTGGGGGGAAATCAATAATCGTTTTATAATCGAATCGTAGCCTCTGAATCGTAATCGCAATCGAATCGTGAGGTGCCCCAAGATTCCCACCTCTACTTCTGACATACCTAAACTTCTAATGTCAGGTTGCTAAGTGAAACAGGCTTTTGAGGCTGAGTTTTTCAGAAAGAATGTCGTGTTTGAGGTGTGGTTGTGGTCCCAAACGCAGGGAAGCAGGACGAGGAGGCAGAGGTGAAGTAAAAAAAAAAGAAAAAAAAAAGGAAAAAAAAGGAACTTTAATTAAACAAAACAAATGCAAAGTCCAAAAGACGAACGTAGCTAGACACGGGTCAAAAAGCTATCAGGATGACGGGAGGAAAACAACAATGAATCGACACAGACAGAGGGGAGACAAGAGACTAAATACACACACACTAATTGACACAACGAGACACAGCTGGGCAAGACACAAGTGGCAGAGGGTGCTGATAGGTTGACACACGAGAAAGTCAGGAAAACGCAGGTGGGCAGGATAATGCTTGACAAGACAATGGGAGACACATAAGGAAAGTAGAACATAACAGATCATAACAGAAACTTAAAGGAACATGATGATGAACTAAAACAAAACCCGCTCAAAACTAGAACCCTGACAAAAGCAAAAAATAAAAAACAAACCAAAACCCAACCCAAGCCATGATAAAGGGTGAAGGAAGAACCGGATGGGTTGGATATGACTATCCAACTGCAAAAAAATAAGGAAACTTAGATAGGCATTACTAAGGCCCAACTGTCTTGCGTGCGTGACGTCTTTTCATTGCCATTGTTCCGGTGGTTTTGTAGCACGAATGTTACGTGGCACCTCAGAGACTCACGCCGGCAGATAATAGCTGGGATGGGCCGCACAGGTCAGCAACGATGGCTCCTCTGATAAGCATCAATCAAGCCGGCGGGCCTCTGGAGTGGCCCCATGTTGTTGTTGTCGAGAGGCCGGCCGGAGATGGAGGACGTTGAGGATCTGATAATGGGCTCCGGTGAATCAGCACTGATGAACCCCTGTAGAGAGATGGATGGGGGGCACGGTGAAGAGTACCGAGGCAAGAGGGGAAAGTGATGGAGAAGGTTTTGATGATGCGAATGCTTGTCCCCCCGTTGGCTATTTATCTCCCCGCTCCCCTAGCCCGCCTCTAATACAGACCCTCTGCTCCTCTAATGAGTCACAATCACAGCTGAATACTTGATTTCATCAAAGTTTCGATGAAAAATTCACTGCTACGTTTACACACACACACCATAAGCAATATGATGAGGTCATGCATCGTTATATCTAAAGCAATTAGAAGCTGTGAGCAGTGATGAGATGGCCCTTGCACCAAATTTAAAAGGTGAGCCAGGCAGAAGACTGCATGCAGAGTTTGAAGGAAATTGGAGCATCAGCAGTGGAGTTAGATTGTAACATTTCTGCCATATGTGGGTGTAGAGGAATCTATTCATCACATGCAAGATGTTTGGTCAAGCTTGACCAAAATGAACCTTGCTGCCAAGCTTCACTCCAAAAAGCTTAACTTTCTAGGATGAGTTCATCGTTGTCGGACCTGCTGGAAATTAGCCTAAATTGGCTGTCTTGGGCCAAATTGGCAGTCAGCCGTGTATTTATTTTCAAGGCAAGGCTTACTGAGACTTTTTTTTTTGACTGTACAATAATGAAACTCATGTTAACCAAATTTCTCATTGTTCGATTGAACTGGTTTTTGAGACTGAATTTTCCAAATATAATATGCTGCAGGTCCCGAGACAGAATCTAATCCTTATCTTTGCAGTGCGTGACGTTCATTACTCACAATGTGGTAGTGGATTGTCGCGTTTTATGGCAAGTCATCAAACTTAGTCCCTATTCTCCACTCACATGTAATGACTGAAACTCAGGTCCTTTACAAGTTAGTGCCAGCCTTCTGCTTAGCATACCAGTTTGGTAAGAATCAGACAAAAAGACCATCTCTGAAAGACCCCTGGAAATGGCCCTAAAATGGCACCAAATATCACATTGCTGGGTGACACTGGGATTTTTTTTGCACTCATTTTCACCATCATGAACATGCCTTCAAAACGTATGTAAAATATCTGAATAGACCAAGACTAATATCATAATAATAATAATCCACAACAACTACGCAACCAAGCCATTTTTTTTTGTGTGAATAAAATGTGGTGTGATAATCATTTGAGTCACAAAATGATCAATCTTATTGAGTGTTGTCGTCATTTAATTGTCATGCTGTTTTCCCGAAAGTTTCTTATTGAAGCTTTAACGTGTCCACTGCTCATCACATACATGTGTGTCTGTTATCTGTGCGTCTGGGGGTGAGAACCTTTGGGAGACAAATGGAGCTGATAAATATAAGTTAATTATCAGTCGGTGACACACAGGTTCAGAAGTTGGACCTAATCTGAGCCCGGGAGGGGCTCAGCCTCTTGGCCGTGGTGCAACTCGATTTAATCAGATCTAGTAATGTTCTCACCAACACATAGCCTGCGTGTACTGCCTCCAAAACTCTCAAAAAGCCGCAGCTGAAAAGATGAAAAGTCTGTCCATGTGTTTTGGAGTGGACATTTTCAACATTTCCCGGGGTTCTTAAATGACAAACTAGTCCTACAGATTTTGTCCAAATGCTAAAAAAAAAATAAAAATAAAATAAAATTGCTTGACTAAATAAATGACCAGTGTTAAGTTGTGAAGAATTTAAAATTGAGTCGACTCTTAATCAGATCTCGGTTTAATGCGCTCTCCAGCACTTGGCCTGCACCGCTGAGCCCCGATCACAATGAGAGGAGAGAGCGTGTGGCAAAATAAATATGGTTAACCCACAATTAAAACCCTGTTCTGTGTCCTGACACCCTTTATTGTTCTCATATCTCTGCCCAATTACAACAGGCGGCAGTAATTACGCCGGGCATTAAAAAGTAATGAAGTTATACGAGCGCGGGCCGACCTGACAGGAGGCTGGTGAGCGGGTGGGAATTCGCAGGAGGAGGAGGAGGATGCGCCGCTCATTTGTGCCCGCGAGGTGAAATGTCAACGAGATGTCTCTGCAACTCAACGCCGCTCTCCCTCGTGGTCCGAGCTGGCCGATCAATCACCGTGCCTGCCGGGCGGCCATTATTTTGCGGCTGGTCAACACGCGGTTGTAGCCATGGAGACAAGATCCCGCCCCCGGGGCAGAGGATATAAATGGCTGCCCTCCGTTTATAATGGCTGTTAACAGATTTAAGTTGGGCACTCCGCTCAAGGCCCTGTAAGACAGATGCATTAAAACAACTTGTTTACGGTGTTGTTGTCACTCTGTGTATGTGTGTGTAGGCTGGCCATGAATAGCCCCAATAAGCCTGTTAAACGTGGGGTCAGAAATGAGAGCAAGGCAATTTGAGCTTGGAAATGAGCGATGTCCTTTCTCGTTTGAGGCCCTTGGCCTCTCAGATGCCACGTTCTCTTAACGCGTCAACATCAGCCCTTTGTGTTCCGCTGTTCCTCTGTTGTGTCTCTGTCTCGGCCGGCAGAGCAACGTGTGAGCTGCAGTGATTGGGAAAAGAAAAGAGCAGTGGCAGCCAACAAGGAGGATGACGAGCAGTTATACGAAAACAGGCTGGGATACGTTGTGGAAAAAGGTGGAAAAAAATATATGAGTACGATGGGCAATCATGGACTTTAAAGGCTGCAGCTTTCGAATATTTTGGTATTTGGATATCCTCCTGAAATTTCTATTGAAAAATCTGATATTTGGTTAAAAATTTAAAAATATATATTTTTGTTTTGTAAAAAAACAATGTCATGTTCAATGCTTGCAGGCTGTGCTCTGTTGTCTTGTTGTTGTAATTCCAGTTTGAGCCTGACCTGCGGTGACGCACATGAGACTCTGCACAGCTGCTGCTCATCAGCAATTATGTCTTGTATATTTAAGAGGGTGCTTCTGCTCCTATCTTTTGTCGGACTAATTGCTTGCTCATGCCCCAGTCCAAGATAGCCTCGACTCCTAGACCTTGTTTGCAACCTCAACTTCGATCTTGCCTTTCTGTCTTGTTCCTTATAAGTTCTTCAAGATTTTTGTTGTACTTTGCCCTGATGGCTTTTTTGACTGGCTGACGTGTGTTTACGGTTCCGCGAATATGTTGCGTGCGTTTTTGGTTGGTAAATGTTGTCTTGCCATTGCAGTCTTTCTGTTGTACTTTTGCCTGTGTGCCTTGTTTTTGTTGTAAATTCAATTTATTTGTAAATTCACTTATGTCTGTGTTTTAGGATCCATTGAAAACCTCACACAATTAAATGGATGCTTGACATACTGAGCTAGTTTCAACAGTAAAAGTGTTTTGTTTTATTTTTTTTTTACCGGGTACTTCAAAATAAAATATACCAGGATAACTGAGTATATGACAGGCAGACGGGTGACTATATCAAAAATGGATAGATGAATTAGCCATGTCTGGATGATTTTTATCCATAGGTGGATGGTTTATGATGCACCTTAATCTGATCAGAGCAGATAGTGTTTTTAAGACTTCCATAGTAGGTGACCTCCATGCTGCTTTTGTGCTCTTGTCAGACGCTCCAAGAGCTACTGCATACTGACGGGTGGGAGTCTGAGTAGCCATGACGGGGGGAACTCGCGTCAAATTCTGTGACAGCCACCTCACCAGCCGGGCCTGACACACCGCATGAGGAGATTACTGAATGGGTTTACTGGATGTAAAGAGGAGCTTTCATGTCACTTTCTCATGGGCCAAAAGGAAGGCGCACATGTGATACATTTTGGCACTCCCCAATGCAACAAATGTTTGGCAAAGCCAGCCAAGCTGTCAAAGCACGGCATGAGTCTCGATCTGAAGAACTGACACAAAGAAAACACAATGAGGCCTTCCTCGTTTTTATTCTTAAATGAATCACCATTCTGGGCTGAGGACTATGGAGTTAGAATCATGCCAAAACCCCGTCAACACGAAAACCGTGATCTACGTACACAAAACGTGATCTACGTACACAAAGAAGCATACCTTCAATTACAACAACAGCAAAATGTTTTGCGTACGTAAAAAGCAATTCTACAATTACGGATACAACTCACGTGACTTTTGGCAGTGATATTCTGCCGAGCAGTTTTATGTGCCGAAAACCCATGATCCACACGCGCAAAGCCAGTAAACTTTACAGCAGGGGGCGCTGTTGAATCAGAGCCGTTTTAAGAGAGTGTTTGGCCAACTCGTTTAAGAACTACTACGCTGTGATTGGCCAACTGCTGGCCACATGACATATGGACGCCTTGTCGTTACTTTTTTTTTTTTAGATGCTTTATTGAACAAACTGTTGCAAACTTACAGTAAATAGCCTTGTCGTTACTCTGCCTCTGCGATTACGTAGCGTGTTGTATTGTAACAAACACTTCATTAATCTAAAGTCTTATAAAAACAAAAACAAAAAAAAACAAAAGTAACACAGCACACCACTCATTTGATGAGGTAGAAAGCTGCAGTATGCAGTCCCACCTACATCAAATTGTGGTATTTTACTTACTTTATTTAACCCTAAATCTAATCCTGCATCATAACGTCACTGCCTGGTTGTAATTGTGAACAACGCCATGCTGAGTAACACGGCATAATTGCAATATGTAAGTGATAACAACAATAGAAACGCCAATTGCACCAGCACCATGGTAACAAGGCCTCCATATGTCATGTGACCTGCAGTTGGCCAATCACAGCGTAGTTGTACTTCAACGAGTTGGCCAAACACTCTCTCAATACGGCTCTGATTCAACAGCGCCCCCTGCTGTAAAGTATACTGGCTTTGCGCATGTGGATCATGGGTTTTCGGCATGTAAAACTGCTCGGCAGAATATCGCTGCCAAAAGTCACGTGAGTATCCGTAAATGTAGAATTTCTTTTTACATACGCAAAACTTTTGGTTGTTGTAATTGAAGATATGCTTCTTTGTGTACATAGATCATGTTTTGTGTACGTAGAGCACACTTTTTGTGTACGGAGAACACGTTTTTTTTGTGTGTTTATGGGGTTTTGGCATGATTCTAACTCCATAGAGTACCTTCTAATACTCAAACACTCACCATATTATTTAGACCATTCAGCCTCTAAAACCATTTTGGCTGAACAACATTAAGTTTAATAGACATGTTTCTAAAAGGAACGTCTCAAAATGTTTTCTCTTGAGTGAATCACAATTATTAATCTAGCTTGTGAGGTTACGTCAGACTAACTTCTGATAAATGTTGTCCTGTTCGTAGAAATGGTGTACTATGGGGTTATTGCTTGCAGAGGTGGGCAAAGGTCCGTCAATCTGTCATTGGCGGACGCCCAATTTGCTGAACAATGACGAATGACGGGAATATTGACGGATGCCCATTTCAGAGATGACGGATTGACAATTACAATGTGATTTGGTTTGACATATTGACGATGACGGAAGGAGGCCCCCGCTGTTGACGATTGACAAATGCCGGATGCTCAAAATACATTGACACACACACCTCTGAATGTTTATTTGTTGAACATATAAACGTGATTTCAAAGAAAAGAAAGCACATAAAGATAAACATTAAGCACAGTTTACATGTTCAAACAGGAGTAGGAAGAAGTAAATAACTTTGTATATTGGGCCATATTTCCCATTAATACAATAAGAAGTTATTCATTATAGTATATAACCTGACTGTTTTAGATGTCTCCCTCCTCCAACACACCTGATACAAATTGTCGTTGAAATGATCAGCTCATCAGTAAGATCTGTAGAAGCCTGATCACGATCCTGATCATCATCAGGAGAGAAACATCAAAAACTGGCAGGACAGCGGCTTTCGAGGATCAGAGTTCCCTTACCCTGTGTACAACATTCATACATCATTATGCCCTCATACACATACAATTTTCATTGTGTGACAATAGTCGAACCCTGAAGAGATTTATAGGCGCCCCCTACTGGCAGATGCAATAAATGCTGCTGTTATTACAAGAGTTCTAGCTTTGACAACAAAGGTCTGAAAAAAATTGGTGTAGCATTGTGACAAAAGTGACAAGGATCAAGTAGGAAGATTGACACATTTTCATTGGATGTCATTAAAACCAATAGAAAACTTGTGTTAACATTGTAAAAATAAATCGGGATGATAAGAAACATCCTCAGTTTTTCTTCAGATACATGCACATTTATTTATGGTGTCATGATACGAAGAAACTGAGCTGTTAACATCTTATAGTAAAAAGTATTTGAACAGACAATGACAACATTCCGCCATACACTCGACTTTGTCTACCTCTGCCATATTTGATGCGACGTCATGAAAAATGAATAGATTTTTTTGCGCTGACAAGGAAGTTTGAATATTCCAGGTTTCACGGTGCTTCTTTTCCACCTGTAGCTTGCATACATTTGTGGATGATGACTGAGAATAGTCGGCTAGATTAATATCCTGCCAGAGGACATTTTAATATCCTCCTTACTGCCTTTAAAAAAATAAACGAATAAAACAAAAAATAGACACATGCAGCCTAGTTATTGCCGTGGCCTCGACATGTCATGGTTCACCGCAGAGCACAAGTGGAGAAGACTTAGACCACCCCACAACCTTGTGTTCTGCTCCTTGTTTGCCCCAAGTGTGATGGATTGGAGCTGTGGGTGTTTGTGCCACTTGTGTATGTGCGGAGATTGAAGTGTGTTTGTGTGTGTGCGCGCACAATGACACGCTTCTGGATTTGATTAAACGAGAGCTCTGCCGCCGCCGCCGCCAATGAGGAAGATGATCTGGCTCCCGCGTCGGCGTTATTAGGAAGGCATATGAGCATTATGAAGGCGTCTTCGGATCGGAGACGCCGTGTCGCTGAATATTTGCCGGAACCTCACGGGAGATTTGGGAGATGAGGAAGCAACTGGACTGTGTAGGATGAGCTTTCCCCCACAGTCAATTGAAAGGGTGAATGATTCCAATGCCATCGCTCATTATGTGACACTTTCAATTCCAATCAAGGCACGAAGCATTCCCTGGTTATTTTTGATGAAACTTTATGCTGCTTGGTTGCCAAGGTTACCGTGAGAACTTTACATCTATCAGTCGAGACAAACCATCGCCTGGTATTTTGATGAAATATGCTACTTGGTTGCCAAAGTCACTCTTAAAACAAATTATCATGTCAAGGAAGCTGAAAAATATGCAACATAACACGCTAAGCATAACTTCAAAACAAAGTTGACCAAATACAGTAATACATTGATGGCAATGCAAATAGCCTTAGTATATATATTACTGCTGTCAAACTTAAAGTGTTAATTAAGACAAAAAATTATCACATTTATCATGTATTAACGCAGAATAATAACACTATTAATTTTTAACACAGGTGATCCTTTAGCTGACAGCGGATGGTTACATTAAAGATAACACAGATTGTGTTTGATCAATAAACATAACTACATGCATTAAAGGAAAGCATTTAATACATGTTTGCGTATGACATTGCGAATATTTGTTCATTTGTTTTTTTTCCAGTTTAAATTATACAAGTAATTAACTGATTAAAAAAAAAAAAGAGGATGAGCTTGTGTAGTGAATCAAAAAATGTTGAAGACATCCTCATAACATTAAATGTTAAAAGAATTAACACATAACAGGTGCTCTTTAAATTTGGCGGACAAAAAATGTTGATAAGAAAGCCTTTTTAATTAAACGATTAATCGTGATTAATCTAAATTCTAAAATGTGATTAATCTGATTAAAAATTTTATTATTTGACAGCTCTAATACACAAACACGAACACGCACCCCCCCACATAAATATATATATATATATATATATATATATATATATATATATATATATATATATATATATATATATATATATATATATATATATATATATATATATGTATATAAAATTGAAACCATCCATGGTGATAATTAGAAGATACATAATCAAATAAAAAGGCTAAAATCAAGATATATTTGTATATTTAAGTAAATTCTCACATACAGTAAATTCTCATCAATACAATCAAAATTGCCCTAGTTAATTAAAGAATAAGGTTTCAATCTGTTAGTTTGCTGCGTTTTAACTGGCTGAAACATTCATACCTACATTTCTCTTTTTAAAAGGAATATATAAAATTGTTTGTCCATGACTACAAAGTAGTATACTTCAGACCAAAGCATCATATAACAAAGCTAAAAAATAATCGTCCCATTTAATCAATCAATCGGCCGGGCCCTCGATAAAACTACAGATTGTGTGTGAAAGCAGCACTTTTGTATTCCAATCCAGACAACAACAAAACTACTGCTCTACCCAGTGTTTGCCAAGGTCACATTTCAAAATGGGAACTTTGAATTCCAATTCAGGCAAGGGCATTTCTCTTTTATTGTCATAAACTATAATGTAGGTTTGACATCATATTGAGTATCAATCAAAGTTCGTCTTATTTGCTTGTGATTTGCGTCATTTGGCTTTGATGGGCTGTAAAATGCTTTATTTTCCCAGCATGTCGCGATGATTCCCCGGGAGTGGGCTGGCCGTTCCGCTGGCGCTCGCTCATTAGTTAGCTGCCATTGTGAATCTTCTCCCTGATTAGGGATGCGGGAGGCTGGCCGACAGCTGGGTGGCAAACACTCTATCAAAGTTCGCCCCTATCGATCGGGCCCTCACCGAGCACCTGCTCGGACCTCGGGAGTCTGCTCCCCACACAGTGTCGCTTAAATGTCAATGGTAAATGAGGCTTCCGCTGTCCTCTGCGTTCTTCCCACCCCCTGCATAGCTTCGACTGCACGTTCCTGTCTTCACAACCCTTTCACGGGTCGCTATGAAAGGCTGCTTAGTGATTTTGGTGGTGGTGGGGATTTGTGTGGAGCGGGGAAATGAAACCGTCGTACATTTTTCAATGCACACTCTGGAAATATACAAATGTATTAGTGTCCAAGTAGCCTACATAATGACTGAGAATGTCCAAGGAAGTCTGTTGAATTGTGGACGAGTCAGAAAGGGGAAGTCTTCAACACACCAGGATTTTTTTTTTTTTCTTGGTAAAACAACTTTGCATCATAAAGTACCGTATGTTAAAAAAAAACAAAAAAAAAAACTGTTCTATTCTTTTTTGTCTGATATCTAAAATCAGAGAAAAATCCTTCTAAATTTGTCCAATTTCTAAAATAATTCTTATGAATGGATTAATGCGGGCAGTCGAGTGGTTAGCACGTCCGCTTCCCAGTTCTGAGGTCTCCGGTTCGAGTCCAGGCTCGGACCTTCCTGGGTGGAGTTTGCATGTTCTCCCCGTGCCCGCGTGGGTCTTCTCCGGGTACTCCGGTCTCCTCCCACATTCCAAAGACATGCATGGCAGGTTAATTGGGCGTTCCGAATTGTCCCTAGGTGTGCTTGTGAGTGTGGATGGTTGTTCGTCTCTGTGTGCCCTGCGATTGCCTGGCAACCAGTCCAAGGTGTCCCCCGCCTACTGCCCAGAGCCAGCTGAGATAGACTCCAGCAGCCCCCGCGACCCTTGTGAGGAATAAGCGGTCAAGGAAATGGATGGATGGATGGATGGATGGATTAATGCGATTATGTGACTTTCCGAGCAAAATATCACATGAATTAAAACCCCTTAAAATTCAGATGGTCTCTGGCGGGCAAACATTCTTAAAAAACATTTTTAAAAAAAAACATATATAAACTATGCCGATACTCTAAATGGTTCAGGAACAGCTTCAAACTTACTTTGAAAGCAACTTTTTTTTTAAAGCATTTTCGGCAAAATTGCTCGTATGATAAGGGGTTAATCAAATGAAAATCAAATAATTGCAACAATTTCAAATTGTGCAAAAATGACAGAACCAATTTTCCACCGGACTTTGTAGCTACGACTATCGACATTCAGAAATTTTTTTTTTACAAGGTAACTTGTTACATTTTTCAAGACTTCCCTTAATTCGTCAGGATTAATGTGTTGATCTTACAAATTCAAAACCCTTTCTCTGTTCTCATGGGCATTTTGAGATTTGGAAAGTCTTCACCAAGCCAATGGTTGTCCAAGAAGTTTTGTGTAAAACGGTGTGGTGTGCCTCAGTGTTGGAGTGCTTGTCTGCCAACACAGACGTTTTGGGTTCGATTCTCAACCCAAGTTGTGACCATGTTGAAGTGTCCTTGATCAAGATACTGAACCCCCAATTGGCTCCTGATACCGTATCATCAGTAGGTAAAATGAAGAACGTTTTTAAAGTGCTTTGAGAACCCGAGGTAGAAAGCGCTATACAAGTGAAAGCCCACTTCACAGGTTTCAAAGACAAATAGTACAAAATTGAAAGACAAATCTGTATTTATTTTGTTTAAATATTATTAGCGCATGTACAATTTTGTGCCAAACAAAATCACCTGTAGCCACTGTAGTCATTCTTTACTGTGAATTGTCATGTATTTCCACAGTCAAACATTTGCTCATATTGTTGAAGAATGTTGCAGCATTGCTACAATGAATTATGATTAGCGTTCAGGTGATTGCATCACTTTCCACTTGTTCTGTTTGATTGTTAACAGTGGTCATGATGTCAATAACAGTGCCAGCCGCTCATGGAGAAATTAACGATCATACATATGTGTAAACTCACCGGGTACTCAAGTGTTTCCATTGCTACCCACCTGCAAGGTCGGCTCACCTTCATCCGCCGGGGATGGGAGAAGGCACACGGGGCCCTTTCAGCCAATTCGGAGCCATCAATTAAGCCGGTGATTTGTGTCAGACAGAAAGTACTTTGTGCGCTTGCTCACTAGCAACGCTTCATCCCGCAACGCTGGGAGTACTCAACAAGCCATTGATTGGTTGAGCTCAGACAGATCGATGATCACTGTGCCACTGGGCCAGGACGAGCAGACGCTCATTTGCCAGTTCCCATGGGAACACTTTGGAACCCCACGAGGAAATTACATCTCCAAATCCCTCTCGAAAGTCTTTGCGTCAACTTTTTAATGACGTTTAATTTGGTGTCAAACAATAAGCACTTTAATTCGAGGTCGAGTGTCTTGGTTATTATTGGTTAACTTTTCCCTTTTTTTTTTTTTTTTATTTGAGACGGTACGACAAAATAATGAATTTCTTTTGATTAAAGTTCTCTCTTGGAGAAAACTCCATCCAACGCTATTGATTTCCATTAAAATTCATCAAACTTCTCATGGTGGTCGTGGAAGGTGTTTTTTTTTTTTTGCTCTTTCTCCCTGGCTTTGAAATTACCAACCAATCCGGGGCGAAGAGCCGAAGAGTCGTCACATTCATCAATCAACCGTCGGCCGCCGCGGTATCAGCTGCTAATAGTCTGAAGCATCGGCGGGCGTATTGCCGGAGTCGCGCAAAGTTTAGAGCCGCATCTTCTGATTCATCAATCTCTCAGCCCCATAGCTCTGTTGTTCCCTGTGCCGCAGCCCTTGAATTGTTTGAACCATCAATCTCGCCTCTATTAGATCTGCGCTGTCTGCTCGATGGCCATGTCGACGCCTCGGAGTTATGGCCGAGGCGGGAGCTGATGGAGACGCGTGGGTGGGGGGTTGAGGGGTGGAGTTTAGAGGATGCGCCGGGTACTGTGCATGTCATTTTGAAGTCACTGTCGGTCTGCACCATCCAGTCGGCCGTAAAGAGTCCTGCGAGGCCCTATGCTCGGGCCGTAAAACCAAATTAAAATATTAAATCTGTCAGGGCTTGTCTCATAAATACAGCCATATATTACTGCCCCCGTCCATAAAAGTGAAAAAGGGTCGAGGCATTTTACAAGGGGGAGAGGAGCAGGCTCCCCCCCCCCCCCCCTAAGAGATGCATCGCGGCCCCCCACCTGTGGACGCAGGTAATTATTCAATGGGCAGAGTGATGGCGAGTGAGAATGGGTCGATGCTGAGCAGCAGATGCAACACGCTATCGATGGAAGCTGTCGAGGCATACGGGCCCCATTTCTGTTGACACGCTGATGCTATTAAAAGCAAAGTTTTTAATTTGCAAGACTGAAACGTCCAGAACTCCGGTGATAAGTAAGACTTGGCTTCATCCTTAAGGATTTGGCTTGAAGAAGATAAACCACTTTAGTGAGCCCTGAACTACAAAGCAGATTGGTTGCGGGGATGTCTGATCAGTTCCCAAGCCCTTGAGCAAAAGAACTGGAGCATCCCTGTCCGAAACTACCATCTTCACTCCAGTCAAGTTGTACATTTCACAAGGAATATCTGAGTGTAAGAGACAGTTTAAAGGGATCTTCTACCTGGTTCCACTCAGGTCCTGTGATTTATAAGCCCATTTTCCCCCTGCTGTCTGGTCCGGGGCTCACTGAGATCAGAGCCATTAGCTTTAGCAGATGCTAGCAATGTTGGGACCGGCATCCAGCTGCTCCATCTGCGCTCAGCTAATTGGCTGGCAGGTGGCCATAACATTGCTTGAAAAAAGAAGAGGGGCATTGGGCATTTTGGACAAAAACATAGAGAATGTCCATATCCATTCAGAGTTTCTACTTTAGAAATATTAATTTTCCACTAACTTTTCATCTCTACTAGCCTATGCTAATGTGCTTTCCTCATCTAAGTCACTCGCCCTTCTGTCAGATTCTGCAGAAGACTTTACAACACCAGACACAGAGGAAAAAGCCATGAAAAAGCAGACTTTGACCAGAAGTGTGAAAGGGGCTACAGTTGACCCCTTTCACACAGACCAGTGACAATCAGCCAGCACAGGTATTGGAGATATTTGTATGTGTGGCAACGTCATTGCCAGTTTCTGGGCCAGCTTTGCAATATTCACTATCACACAGTCCTGACTTGGTTTCATCTCATAATATGTCCTCTGAAGCTGGCAAATTCATGGGTCGACTTCTGCATTGTTGCCTTTCACACAGAAACGGGAAAAAGCTTTGACAAGGACATTGTTGGCAGTTAGGATAAAAGTGAGAAGAGTTCCCAAAGATCATAGAAAGGCTATTACAATCTTGAACAGAATGAAATGATAAAAATTTGGTTCACAAGCATTTTGAGTGTCAGAATGAATGAATAATTAATTCACTGGCGAGCCGTCATAGTAAGCTATTAGGCGGCGCTTGCCCAAGCGATTCGATAAAAATATTGAAAATATTTATCTGTCTGTGTCATCTATTTTAAACAGTATTTTATCATTAAGGTATTTTAAAAAAAATACCTTAGTTCTACTGTTTTGGTCTTAAATTCTCCCATGTAATTTGTTATTGAATGATAACATATCAAGTTGTCAGTTACGAGAGGCGGTTTATCTTGCACGCACGCCCATTTTGTATGACAAAAGGCTGAAGAGCCAAAAGAGTCAAATGAAGAAAACAGCAAAACAGTTGAAAAGACAGAGAGGGGAATTTGAATATGTGTTTGCTCTGGTCCCACAACCCAAGAACCCAGCAAAGAGGTGTCGAGGGGCAGGTGACATGAAAATGGAATATAAAGAACTTTATTTCAAAGTGCTGGCCACAATTGATTCCCAAATGCAACAACGCTTTTCCTCTTTGGAGAAGATGGCATTCCTGGGTCTCCTGGACTTCTCCAGATTTCATCTGTATGAGTAGGCTTTTCCAGACAGCACATTTGACTCTCTCAGACACATTTATGGACACATTTTTGATGATGTGCTTTTGCGCAGTGAGCTGAAAGTGTTGTATGCGTCCCCTGATCTGAAAAAGCAAAACATCTCGGAATTAAACTGTTTCATGCGCTCAAATGGCTGGTGCGATGCCATGCCTCAACTCTACAAACTGTGTGAACTGTTCCTCACTCTGCCATCCACCACTGCCTCAGTGGAAACAACAGTCTCTGCGCTAAAACGGATCAAAACCTATCAGCGCAATGTCATGGGACAGCAGAGATTGTCTGGCCTTGCCATGATGTCTATTGAACGGAGGATGCTTCAGAAGATCAAGTCGGATGAAAGCTTCTATGACAAAATCATAGTGGAGTTTACCAAGAAGGTCCGTAGGATGGAATTCATCTATATAATAAGGTAGGACATTGATTTATTATTGAGTGTGTTTGTCCTGTAACTGCCCTAACTGTATCAAATATGCCACTGAATTCATTAGTTTGTCTATATTTTGCTATTTCAATTCATTGTTTTTATTGAAAATATGTCAATGTTTAGGCTTATAATTTATCTTGCAGTAAACACATTTCAAAGGGTGTCAAAACTTTTGTGTGCTGTCCGTAGTGCTGAAAACTCTTGCGGCTCT
Organism: Festucalex cinctus; assembly: GCF_051991245.1. NCBI lineage: Eukaryota > Metazoa > Chordata > Actinopteri > Syngnathiformes > Syngnathidae > Festucalex > Festucalex cinctus. The sequence continues at coordinate 53,551,561 of NC_135411.1, forward strand.
GCTGCAACGTCTTTTTTTTTTTTTTCTCTCTTCTGCTCCGCTCAAACGTGGCTGAAACCAGGTTGATATAGCAGTTAAAAAAAACTACCATGTGAATTTTAATCATTAAATACCCCAAAATTTTTAAGCTGGCGCTCGCATGTATGTCAGTCCAGCATGACCGCTGTAAAAACTCACCGCTCGCCACTGAATTAAACCGAGGTCTGGCTACTTTCCTTTTCACATAGCTGTCATCCTGACTTTATACGACCTCTGAACCTCTGAAAATGTGCAGGTTGACCTGCCCATTCCACATTTCCTTTTACAAATTAAAAAAAACTTTTGGCTTTGACATACAATGTGAAAGATGCTGCTAGGGCCGCACAATTAATTGAAATTCCATTACAATTTCAACATTTATTACACTCCACAATTACAAAATCAGTATAATTATAAAATGATTATTAATACTAATTTTTGAAATGTTTAAATTTGTACATTTGCACTTTTTTTTTTAAATTTTAGAATCACTGATTTAATAAATTTCCAAAAGGAACTTGCATCAGTATAGTGTTTCAAAGAATTTTGTCTTAATATTTATTATTATTATTATTATGAATTTATATATATATATATTTATTTATTTCTTTTTACGTTTAAACATTTTATTGTTTTGTACCAAAAAAAATCATCCGGCTGCACTCCAACTTCAAGTTTTTTGCCAACATAAATAAATAAATAAATAAATAAATAAATAAATAAATAAATAAATAAATAAATAAATAAATCAACTCAACTTTGTTTATAAAGCGCTTTATTTATTTTTACGTTTAAACATTTTCTTGTTTTGTACCAAAAAAAATCATCCTGCTGCACTCCAACGTAGTTTTTTTGCCAACATAAATAAATAAATAAATAAATAAATAACTCAACTTTATTTATAAAGCGCTTTAAGAACAGATGTTGCTGTTTCTATTTTTTTAATTGGTCTTAAAATATTTTTAAATGTGTAAACGTTTTCTTGTTTTGTACCAAAAATAAATGATCGTTCTACTGCATGGTGTTCTTTTTAGTAAATTTTGTAACCTATTTTCATTTATTTTTCTTCCTCTGAATGTTAACTACTGTTTCTTGATGGTTATGTGTTGTCTTTCCTTGTGTAAAGCACATTGAGTTGCCTTGTGTATGAAATGTGCTATACAAAGAAACTTGCCTTGCCTTGCCTTGCCTTGCCTAGTGCACGAGCTGCACTCCAACTCCAAGTTTTTGCCAACCTCAATAAAAAATAGATATTATGTATATTATTGTAAATTCTGTTCAGTCCAAAAGGAACTTGCATAATTATAGTTACTATTTTTTAATTGGTCTTAATATTTATACATGCTTGAACATTTTCTTGTTTTGTACCAAAAATAAGTAATCGTTTGAATAATCGTGATTTCAATTATCCCAAAATAATAGTGACGATTATTTTTTCCCTGATCAAGCAGCCCTAAGTGCTGCCGAAACCAATGTAACAGAACATTGGTATGATACTGTTGTGTGTGTGGCTAGCTACTTAGTGATTACTTTCAACAAAAATGCACAGCTTTAATAGACAGCGTAAAAGTGGCTACTAAGTGTTTCATCGGGATTAGTAAAGGTATTTAGTCCCCTGAGATAAGTTACTCACACAATTACATTTTGTTGTGGTTTATAACACGTAATCCCCACGTAAACACGATTACAGCAGCGTATACTATAATCTTGTGAGGGTAGTTACCCAAGCAAGACTGTGCAGGATAACCTTGGCACCAGCGCGGTGTCTGGAGATGGATGGGCCTCACCACTGCCTGGCACGGAGTCTGTTACTTTGCGCCGGCGATCTGCAGGAGCTCGGCCTTGAGATTCGGATTCCCGTCCTTTCCTGCTTGTTTACTACACTTGGCTGTTTCTCCTCTAGCCTTCTCTTCCTCTCCCAGCTTAATTAGGATGTGGGGGAGTTGCTTGTCGCTTGAGTAAGCTCGCTATCAGATGATTAATTGCTACGGGGGGTGGGGGTTGGGGTGTACAGGGTGGCCGGGAGAAGACAAGGTTGCCGGATGGTACAAAGCACCCGCTTTCCTCCCCCTATCGCTTTGCTGTTCATCTCTGTCTCGTTCACCCTCCTCTTGCGCCCTCTCTCCTTGTAAACAAAAACGCCACCACATTTCCTTGCCTGACCCGTGCTGGTTGCGGTCGAGGGTTCTCTTCGCCCCGCATTAATGAAGACAAACGGCTGACAGCGGGCAAGCGGACGGCATCACAGAGCAGCTGTTCATCGCCGCAATGATCATTGCCTACACGCAAGTCATTAACGTTGCGGCAAATGTCCGCTCTGTTCTGAAGTGCTCATGCCTTGGCTGGTGTCAGACTACGGCTGTGATTGGCTCGCAGATAGCGGACCTTGTCTTCGGTCGGCCAGAGGTCAGAACGTCTATTAGGTGATTGGTTGGCGGCCGTCTAGCTGTGACTTTGTCTGGACTGCTAGATTTAGATTAATGGGTGGGAAGCTGGAAAAGTTTACAATTAATAGCAGTGCCCTGCCGAAGCCTGAACGCAAGTGCGCACCTTCTTGACCCAAACACACTCAGACCTCCTCTTATTTTTCTTGGGCTGTGAGCGCTCATACAAGCAAACTCTGGTGTTCAAGTTTGCCCGCTCACATGAAAGCACAGTCGCTGGCTGTCAGAGTGCATGCCAAAGGACCAAGTGGAGCAAATTTCTGTCACTCTTAACACCCTCAGACAAAAAGAAAGTCAGGTTATTGCTTATCTTGTTGGCGTGTCACACCATGTGGCCAGTCAATCTGAGGGCATATTGACTATAGACTTTAAAGGGAAAGTAACATGAAAAATCCACTTTTTGGAGCTTTTATCTGTGTTAAAATGCTAATTTCTCACCAAACACATGACGGAAGTGGTGTTTTCATCCATTCGCCCCTCTATGAGTAATTCTAGGTGCACTCCAAGCACCAGCCACTCCCAACCTGAGAAAACGAGCTGTTGGCACTCTTTGATGTCATAGGGTGTGGACCAACCCCCACACCGCCTCTGGGGACTAAACGCATGCCCACTTTCTCTGAAACCTCCATGATATAGTGACAAAACTAGCCTTTATGAGGAAACATTCTGTCCAAATGAATTCAAAGCAATCAATAATTATCCTTACATTTGCAATGCCAAAGTGCAATGACAATTGCAATCTTAAAATCCCACGGTTCAGGCTGACACTTGTGTAAACGACAAGTAAAAATTTTGCACTATTGCATCTAACTGAATGAATAGTATAGTGGCTAGTGTGCTCGCTCTCTAAGCAGCAAGTCCCCTGTTCGAGACCAGCTCGGGTTTCCCCCCCTTCTTCTTTCCTCTCCTCCCCTACTCCTTCACGATTTCTTGCGGCAAGGAGACGTTTTGTTTAAAATGTTAATTGAAGAATTGATGGCTTGCATTCAGGGGAGTGCTCAAACACAGATCTCCAACAGCAGACTGCAGTCGGCTTGCCGGGGGCGCGGCAATCACACGGGGAGAGGCGGGGTTTTACTGAACCAGGCGTTTTACTTCTACATTAGAAAACTAACCAGCAAAACACCTAATATTTCGTAAAAAAAAAAAAAAAAAAAAAAAAAATTACATCGCCATCGTTTCAAAGGTCAGATTTAATCATTATATGCCAATAGTTAACTGTTGGAAGGGCTTAATACTGTGGTGTAATCCCTTTATTCAGTTTTTGATATTTATCCTTTTCAGAGTCTGTGGTAAGATTGAGTTAGCTGACTTTGAGTGAGGTGTGGTACACCTTTGATTGGTAGCAGGTACATGTGGACAAAGTCTAATTGTTTATAGGTTGCTAACTAGAAAGTTATATACTTGCAATTATTCTGTTGAAGGTCCTGGAGAAGCTAGAGCAGTGGTTCTCAACTCCGGTCCTCGAGTACCCCTCCCTTCCCAGCCTGTTTTCCATGTTTCCTTCAGCCAACACAGCTGAGCATCGTTATTAGGCTTCATGCAGAGCTTGATGATTAGTTGATCGTTTGAAACACCTGTGTTGGCTGTTGGAGGCATGGAAAACAGCCTGGATGGGGTACTTAAGGACCACGGTTGAGAAACACTGAGCTAGTGTATCCCTATTGACATGCGTCAAGGTGGTCGCATGTCAATCTTAGGACAAATATCACATTCTTACTCAAATTCACATATCTGGAAAATCTATAGTCATTGTGGAATGTGGGAAAATCAGAGTCCCTGAAGAAAACTCACAAAAGCATGGGAATACATTCAAACTGCAAGGAGAGTCCCTAGCCAAGACTGAAACCGGAATCCTTTGACTGCGAGACAGAATCTATCCTCATTCATCAACATACTGCAGTCCTTGGACCGCTGTTGTTCAGTCTGTATATGTTACCTTTGGGTCAAATGCTTCAGAACGCCGATGTTGACTATCATAGTTATGCAGATGACACACAACTGTATTTATCTATGTCCCCAAATGACAGCAGTTCTATTAACGCATTGTGTCATTCTCTAGAGCAAGTTAACAACTGGATGAACCAAAATTTCCTTCAGCTGAACGAAAACAAAACGGAGCTCATTGTTTTCGGCAATAAAGAAAAGAGGATTGCTGTTAAAAAACAGCTTGAGTCACTGTCTTTAGAAACTAAAGACCAAGTTCGAAATCTTGGGGTACTAATAGACTCAGATCTGACCTTCAGCAATCATATTAAATTTATCACTAAAACAGCCTTTTACCAGCTGAAAAACATATCCAGACTGAAGGACTGCATGCTTCAAGCAGACCAAGAGAAGCTTATCCATGCTTTTATCTCCAGCAGACTAGATTACTGTAACGGTCTTCTGACTGGACTCTCTCAAAAGAACATGAGACAATTGCAGCTCATTCAGAACGCTGCAGCTCGAGTTCTGACCAAAACAAAAAGATCAGAACATATTACTCCAGTACTTAAGGATTTACACTGGCTCCCTGTCAGCTGTAGAATCGATTTTAAAGTTCTGCTACTCGTCTATAAATCACTAAATGGTTTGGGTCCTGAATATATCCAAGAAATGCTGATTGAGTACAAGCCCAGCAGGGCTCTGAGATCTACAGACTTGGGCCAACTAGTGAAACCCAGAGTTCGAAGCAAACATGGTGAAGCTGCATTTAGCTATTATGCTGCACACAGATGGAATAGGCTACCAACAGAAGTGAAGTCAGCCCCGAGTGTAAATGCTTTTAAATCCAGGTTAAAAACTTTGCTTTTTTCTTATACCTTTGATTAGGGACTTTTAAACAGCTTTAATTAAGTGTTTTTTTTATTTATTATTATTTTTATTTTTATTTTATTTTTTTTTTTTATTTTTTTATTTTTTATTTTTATTATTATTTTTTTTTATCATTATCATTTTAAACTTCCTTATGTTAAATTTTTTAAAGTTTGTTGAATAATGTTTTAAGATTGTTAGTTTGTAACCTATTTTTATTTATTTTTCTTCCTCTGAATGTTAACTACTGTTTCTTGATGCTTATGTGTTGTCTTTCCTCGTGTAAAGCACATTGAGTTGCCTTGTGTATGAAATGTGCTATACAAATAAACTTGCCTTGCCTTGCCTTGCCTTGCCCCTTGAAAAAAGTCATTTCTGACTCATCTCTTATTTTATTATTTTATTTTTTACTTTCCCACGACTTTGACTCCATGCCATTTTGACAGGAAGTGAGTGTTCTGTTGGGGCCATTCTGCGTTCAGCGTGTGCCTGCGAAGGCAGGTGATGTGGTCGGGGTGCGAACACTGAAGTGCTGCTTCAGCTCAGCTCCTTGTCCTCCATCATTTCTGTTTGTGCTTCTTCCTTTCCTGTCTCCCGGATGATCTCTTCTCTAGACAACCGCCCTCCCCCAAGGCCGACCTTCCCTCCCTGCATCACAGCGAGATGTCCGCCGATGTGGTGGTTACCGTCGCTTTGTCTTTGATGGATGGTCGACACACGGGAGGAGCGGCTGCCCTTAATAGGCACGCAGATTGAAACGTAGGGGAAGTAAATGTTAAGGGCCTCATAAAACATCCATTCCCCCACCCCCTTTGCACTCTGCAGCACCGCACCCCCCTGCAATCCGCCACCGCTACCATCAACGCAAACCCCTCCTCCACTCATACTCACTGCCACGTCCTCATCTTTGTGTCTTTCAGTCTACCTAGCCCAGGCTTCCTTTATCCTCGTCCTCGAGGGCCAGAGTCCTGCAGATTTTAGATGTTTCTGCCCTCCAACGCACCTGATTCATATTATCAGCTCATCAGCAAGCTCTGCAGAAATCTAATAACGACCCTGATCTTTAGCCCCTATCACACTGCCCATTAAAGCTGCCTGGTCTTTAAGTGTGAAGGGCAGAATGGAGGGACGATGTCTAGAGAGGTAGATCCAGAACCTTAAATGTATGTGGACTAACAAATGTAGCCCCCTTTTAACACTGCCCATCAAAGTCATCTTTCCAGTGTCACGAGTGCCAAAGGCACGATGTGAATTTCCGTCTTATGTGGTAGAATCAATGTATGAAACAACGGTTGTTTAGCCCTTTGCACACTGCCTTTCAGAGTTGCCTTTCCCGTTTCAGTTTTCCATGTCGCCAATCTGTGTGAAAGGTAGCAACGCAGACTGAGGGGACAATTTCAGCCTGTGAATTTTCCATGATATGTTGCAGAATCACAGTCTTAACTTAGTGTGAAACAATGGCTCATACGTAGCCCTTTCCACAATTTTCCCGTCGTGCTGGCCTTTGTGAAACGGTCTTAAATGGAAGAGACAAAGTCAACTTGTCATGGCTTCTGAGATAGTATCAGCTGGAGCAGAGGTGAACAACGGCTACGTAGCCCCTTTCACACTGCCTGTCAAAGCCTTTTTTTCCCCCCTATGTCGGGCTATTTGAACTAAAACAGAAAAGGAGCTGGAGTGTTTGAAGACTACTCAAAAACATATTTCTCACATATTTCAAACATATTTCTTCTAAGGTAATACCAGAGGAGGAATGACACCTATGTAGTCGATTTTTCATAATGCATCAAATCCGACTTTGTTCCAGATTTTCCCCCATTTTGTGTGAAAAGGATCAACATGGAACTGGAGGGGTGAGGTGTCTCTTATGGCGCTTCTCCACCATACCGGTTCCACACCGAAACACCAATTTTTGTCCCCGGATGTTAGTGTCTCCACGGAACTTTTTCGGAGCTGAGCCGTTCCGTTGTAACCGCTGTTTAGAACCCTTTCGGCAGTGGTTCTGCTGAGCCGGTCGTCGGGGGATGAGTGGGGCTGTGACGTTACCTGTCGTCTGATAGGCCAACAGCAACGTCGCAAACAACGCCGGGCTGACAGAGTGGAATGTGGACTATAGAGAATTGAGGGACAAAGACCACCCGTAATTTCAGAACACAAGGTATTATACAGCCTCTAGCCCCATTCACACAAAGTTTCTGCATAAAGGTGTATCAGCAACATAACAGCAGAGCCAGCATTTCATTTATTCACCTGTGCCTTTCACACGGTCTACGAGTTCGCAGACATTCTGTGACATCATTACTTGATGGACAGAAACAATCGATTGTCGAGTGTTAAATTTTACACCAGTGTTGTTGCATCTCTAAAATTTGTTGTTATCTTCCATCCACTTATTCTCCCATGTATCTCTTTCCTACATAGCAGCAACACGAGAAAATAATAACGGCCTAAATTCGCACGATGTCTGTTAAACGGGCCTTTGATACAGCAGTTACAAGCTCTCTGACCATCTGCAAGAGTTGAGGTTGTACATCAGCTTCCAGGAATGGCTTGTCATTCACTTAAAGTGAGCGTGGCGGCCACCTTTTGGCCCTGACCCCGGATAACGTCCCGCTCCGGGTGGCTTGTACAGATGTAGGGAAGAGATTAGCCGGATTTATGTCCTCCTGGAACCTGCAGGCAGGAGACAAATGCTAAAACAGTCTCCATCAATAAGCCAGCGCTCTACGCCTGGCATGTTTTGTGAAGTAAGCTTTTAAAGCGGCGCCTCGGAATCACTCAATTCCCCCCCCCCCCCCCAAGGTGGTCCGGTCAAGTGGAGTCAAGGACAATGGCTGAGGGTGAAGCGTGGATTGAAAGGGCGGCTTGACGGTTTATCTGGAGCCTTGAACCTGGTCGTTATTCCAATCGCCTGACTTGTTTGATGCCCAAACGGATTCCGCATGCGGCCTCACATCTTCAAAGCCCGACCCTAAATTGAAAACACCTTGCAGTGAAGCACCTCAGTGGTGAATGAGACAACTGGCAGCCCATCAGAGTGACTGAGCGCATCCTGCCATTTGTCATGTGTAGCCTCCCCCTAGCCCGAGAACCCTCAATGGCGTAATTGAAAGGCAAAATACGAGCGGTTGCACTGCGGTGGAATCATTAAGGTGAAGGTCGACAATGAGTTAGGGCCCACTAAGGCAAATGGCATCTGTTCCCAATGGGCTATTATTCCCTCACGGCTTCCTTTCACCTGCACCCATACAAGAGCGCTGGCTTCTTTGAATTTGAATGAAATTTTGCCATAATGTTTTTTTGTCCCGCCAACCCCCTGAAATAAAATATTGTTGGTTGATTTCGCTCATCTCGTGAATTTAGAAAATTCTTTTTCATTGTGACAATAGCGACATTGTTTGTTGTCTTTATTTCATTATAACATTTTTCTAGGCACATTTAGGTCACATTAAATATTTATTTGTAAGACTTATTAAGGAGTTGTCTTTTAAATCTCGAATAGGGATTCATTATTTAAGCTTATCAAAGAATCATTTTATTAAGACATTTTTAAGGCTTATTAAAGAGTTTTTTTATGCGGTGTAGTTTTTAAAGCTTGCTAGGGTGTCATGTGTCATCAGGTGTTATGATTTGAGTTTTGTTTGGTTTTGGTTGTGTTTTCCTTGCGTCTCCCTTTGTCAATGTCTCGTCAAGTTCTATAAAAAACATGCTTGTCATCCTGGTCCCTTTGTATCATCATCAGCTCCCTCAGCCACTTGTCTTGTCCAGGTGCCTCTCGTTGTCTCGTTAGTTGGTGTGTGTTTAGTTCCCTGTTTTCGTTCCGTCTTTGTGGGTTCATTGTTAAGTCTTGTCAATGTCATGTCCTTGCTACTCTTGCCCCTTGAGTGTTTGCAAACTCATATCTTGTTTTGGACTTTGTTTTGGGACACTAACGCCTTGTTTGCCTTTTGAATTAAATACATTGCTTGAGTCCATCCACATCAACAACACAAAATGTTACCGAAGTTTATTCAGGGATTGTTTTTTAGTCTTATGAGGGATTATTATTGAGGCTTATTAAATTTTCAAGGTTCATTAAGGAATTATTTTAAGACTTCTTATTCATTTTTAAATTTAATGTTTATTAAGGGGTAATTTAAGAGGTTATGAATGGGTAATTTCAAAGACTTCTGACTGGACACTGAATGTCCCAACAATCAAAGAGTTGTTTTAAAAACTCATTAAGGACTTATCTCTAAAGCAGCTTAAAAAGCACATTTTAAGGCTTTCTATGCATTTTAAGCCCTTTTAATGATGTTTTGCTTATTATGGATTCATTTTGAGGCTAGTGTAATTTAGGCTTATCGAAGGCTTATTGGGAATTTAAGTTTTAAGACCAAGTATGGATTTATTTATTTTTTTAAAGCCTAATAAAGAAGTCATTTTTTTGTCTTAATATGGATTCAACATTGAGACTCATTCATTTAGTCGTCATAAAGCTTATTAGAAATTCATGGTTAAGGCTGATCAGGAGTTATTTGAAAGCCTTAGTATGGTTTTATTTGTTGGGCTTTGTGAGGAGTCATTTTAAGGCTTAATCGGAATTAATTATTAAGGCTTATTAACAAGTCATCTTAAGGCTTATTCAGGAGGAATTCATGTCTTAGCCTTATTAAGGAGCTGTTTTAAGGCTCATGAATGAGTAATTGTAAGTATTGTTATGGCTTACATTTTTTTTTAAAGGCTTTCAGTATTAGAGTTATTTTTAAGGATGATCTATGACAATCAAATTTAAAACTTGCTCCGGACATGCTGTTATTTAAACACAATGTGTTTGGGCTTAAAAGAAAAAAAAAAAGACACATCGCTGAGATATCAAAAATCTCCATATTTGGGGAGGATACTTTTAAAATTTACCCCCCACAATTATATTTATAAGTATTACAAATCAAAATGGCATAACTGGAAACAACAACCCATAAATGCTGTAAAACTATAAAAAATAAATAAATAAATGGGAGTATTTATAATTTAACTATCCAAGTTTAGCTGTTTTCAGTGTATATTGCAGCGTGTGCGTACGTGTGTGTTTTTAAGGTGTCGGTACAAATGTATACACGTTTTCTTGTTCAGATTAGCATAGGTGTCAAACTGCAGTTCTCCAGGGCCGCAGTCCTGCAGGTTTTGGAGGTTTACCACTTTCAACACAGCTGATTCATATTTACGATCAACAGCAAGCTCTGCAGGAGCCTGATAATTATCCTGATCATTGAATCAGGTGTGTTGGAGTAGAGAAACCTCAAAAACATGCAGGACTCTGGCCCTCAAGGACTGGATCTTGACACATGTGGATTAAAGGTTCATCATACTGTACAAATAAAAAAGGAAGAGAAGATTTCTTCTTAACTTAGTCATAGAATTGATGCAAAGACTTTCTTTTAAACGGCGGCCGGGCTTTGTGCTACTTTACAGCTCAGTAAAAAGACAAAACTGTGACACTGGGCAGAGCAATGCCTACAGGGAAGGCAATTGCAAGAGCACACTTCACTTTGACCTTTCAATGACAATGGATTTCAACATGGACACTTGGGGGGAAAAAATCAGTCTGGGGTGTAAATGCACTTCTGATGTGTAACACGAAATAAAGATATGTTTCTCCTTGTAACTGGCTCGCTCCATTTAAAAATAAACAAACAAACAAACAAAAATTCAGTACCATGAAGCCGGTATCCCATAGCAGTATGAAGTCTGGTAGGCACGTTCAGCATTACTAGACCCCTAAAGAAAATCATGAAGCTACAAGTAGAATCAAAAAGATACATGAATTACTGCCATTTTGGGATTCTTTTGGCCATTATCCAATAAACGCAAAAGCTACCGTAATCATAACTTTTTTTTTTTTTTCTTTTCCTGAAATTCGGCCACAAAGCTGCAATCTTATACAAAAAATCCATGCCTAAAAAGACTCATTAATAAAAAGTGTAATAACTAATTTGGGCTATTTCTGGGGATTGTTCATAGACTAAGTTCTAAAAAATTATGTTACAATGCTGCCAAATTTGAGCCTCACATTCGAGATCTATGATGATGATGTTAAATTGCACTAAGTTTGTGACCCACTCTTGCTAAAGGGTCTGCATGACGGAAATGTTAGTTTTCAAGTAATTGACAAAAAAAAATAAAAAAAATAAAAAATCGATTTGAATGGTCAAAAATGTCAATTTTGACATTTCTCCCAAAATACCCTCCATATGATCTCTATTTTCAATTCCCAGCAGCCCAAAAATGGTAGTCAATGTGTATGAAAATAAGTGATTAGTCGACAATTTTGCACTTGGGAGCCCGCAAAGTTGGTCTTAAAATAACCCGGAATGCCTTTCTGCTAACATCAATGATTCATGTAAATGTACATATCAACCAATAAAACTCAAAAATATAAACCGTAATGTGACCCTCCAGCACGAAATCAAGCAGAAGTTACACGTACAGCTATAACACTTGTAGATTGACCCTTACCTTATAGCAGAAGAAAATGCCGTCATGGGATCCAGATACCGGCGAATGTTATTCAAATATAGAGTTAAATGCTCCTCTGTTTACATGGGAGCACCTCCCACCGGAGACTGACATTATAGCGCAAAGGCAGGGAGGGAACCCTGATCCTCGCAAGGCATGGTCATGACTGTTTTCAATGTCTCCCTCCGCCAACACACCTGATTTCTCAAAACAAAGGATTTCAACCTGACAACATTGAAATTGCTGTAACATTGTCAATTTTTGAGGTACATTTAGTCATAGCCGATCATATTTTGTCATAGTGTGTGTGCATAACTTTGTGCTGAAGTTTCATGAGTCTCTATGAAATTACATTACTAATGGGCTCTTTGCACAACTCGACTACTTCCTGAACTTAATACCACGTTTTTGTTTCCTGTCTTTCATGAGTAGACAAACTGATTAATCCAGGTGTGTCTGGCCAATGTTGTTGTTGTTCCTGAGATCAGGCACACCTGGATTAATCAGCTTGTCCGCTCATGAAAGACAGGAAATGTAGGACTGGTGTTGAGTTCAGGAAGTAGTGGATTTGTGCAAAGAGCCCATTCCTAAGTCCAATCCACAAATTAAGAGCTTGACCAAATGGATCTTGTGCCACCCTGAAAAGAATCATATGTGTCCCTACAGTCAGTATTTACAGATGCAAACTTCAGCTTGTGTCTACTTTCTGTCGGCCATATGAGGATTCTCCCAGCGGGGTTCAAGTCTCAGGTGCCTCCGCCAACCATTAAGTGGGATCTTTTTTCATGAAAAATGACTAGCGTAAGCTTCCCTCCCTCGCTGAGTCGTCCTTGTTTGCCGCTCTCCAGCCGAGAGGAAACAAACGATGGATTTTGACAAGGAAGCGAGGGAGCAAATGAAGACTAATACGTTTGTGTGGAGCTGAGTCGGCACAAGTTTGGATCTACTGATAATGACGGGAAAACAAAAGGCTTCTGACGGAGGAGGGAATACTGCTCTGTGTGCTTGTTTAATGGCATTTATTTTTATTTTTATTTTTTTTTTAGCTGTAATTTGGCTCTGTAAATTATTACCTCTGCCAGGCTTGAGAGAGCAAAGCTGAGGGATGTTCTTTTCAGCCTGTTTGGTAGTTACTGAGCAAGATCAGCTATCGATCCCCAAATTCACATAACTTGGTAGTGCTGTTGTTGGCATTGTATCATTAATGGGATCACTCCTCCTATCGGGGACTGATCATGAGTGCCAGTTTGACCTGGAGAAATAAACATGACCACTCAAAATAGGCCCCCAAAAATTTTAAATAATCTTTTTTTTTTCACAATAATCTCAATTTTTAGTCTTTTCGTTTACTAAACGAACTTTAATACACACACAATGTAGCCCCCTCAACTGGCCTTTTTGTCAAAGCTTCCTGAAAAGTGTCTTCATGCGAGTCGCAGTCCCTTTGGGAGGGAGGCGAAGCAGTGGCGCGAGGAACTGTGAAAACTGTGGGGGGGAAAAAAGAAAAAAAAGAGTGGTTTAGGAGGGTGCGCAGAATCCATCACACGTTTTTGATGGACAACTTCCCGCGACGGGCGTCTCATCCCGTCGACCCCGAGGGCGTCGGCCCTCCCGTGGGGACCGTCACTCTGCTTTGAAGCTTCTCAAAATGGAGGAATCATGGCGGCCTTTTGTTTTCGGCGCGGTCCCTTCTCTCTTTCATCGGACGTTTTCCTCACGCTTCCCCCTCTGAGGCATCAGGAATCAACACTTCTTAGGTACATGAAAAAGAGAAACTGGAACAATTGCAAGGAAAACATGGAATCTCTAAAGGGTAGTAGAAACCAAGTTGTATAAGTCGGGTTCAGATCACAGTTTTTTGTAGCGTTTACTTGCAAATTAACCATATTTTCCAGTGTTTGACAACCTACCGTTGAGTCCCAGCTTCAGACGGTTGGCTACCTGAAAGGGCTTGTTCCTCAGCCAATGCATTATCTGAATGTGGAATTCCACATCTGCTGCGTGGAAGTTTTAAGCCTGGTTCACATATAAGGATTTTTCAAATCTTAAAAGATTTTTTATCTTTGTCAGATGCCACACATAAAGATAAAAAATCATGGAAGACAACAAACGCGACGAACTGGTACTAATGATGGTGGTTTGCGGACTACTCCCACGAGCTGGTCCTCCATGGAAGCGTTTTGGAATTAATAAAAGCAATTAAAAGAAATAAATAAATTTAAAAAAAGGAAAAAGAAAAACTTTGCGCTTCTGGTCGGTATACGCGCACTTTCATCTTTTTCATTTAGGGCGCCTCTTGATTGGCTACATTCCGTTTGACGTCACAGTTGGTGGCGCAGGTGCACCTCACCGTCCCCACCGACGTGAATATTTTTGTCGTAAATATTGAACATGTTCATTACTCAAGGTTGTCGGCCCCGACTGGTTTTGGACCCAATTATCGGGACAAATCCACTCTTAACGCATCTCACATATAAAGACAATCTTATAAGATAATCGTATAAGACAAAAGATTTTCGGGCGTTTGACGTCCTTGGTTGGGAAGGGGCAATATTGGGACAAAAACAGCCAGACTCTCTTTATGTGTGAACCAGTTGACACATGCCTGCATTCTCTGTGACAGTCACATGCAGATAAATGCCAACAGTACACATCTGTGATGCACCATCAAAGGGCGTTGGTGTGACCTCAAAGTCAGTGACAACACCATCAAGGCTCTCCCAACTAAACACATTAAGATGCCAAGGCACGCAAGCACTTAAGTTACCTATAAATCCTCCTTTTTGTGTGTCAAAATGTATATTCCATACATGGCTGAGGCACATTTGCATTTAAACATTTTCGTCTGTAATAAAGAGGATGACTGTGAACCCCGCAACGTGGAATATCAAAGAAGTGCATTAGAATGCTGCAGCGGTGGCGGCGAGGGTGAGCTATGATAATAAATTGCATCTGGTTGGACGTGGTATCCAGGTAACAAAAAGCCCATCAGCACTTTTTGTGCCGACGCCGCCGACGCCACTGTTGTGTGTCCGACATGAGCTGGAAGTAGATTGACTGACGTCGGTGAGATTGTTTTATAAATTGACAGTGAGCTGCTCGTGTTGCTTTAAAGAAACATGCACACACTTGCAGTAAATAAGATGAAAATGTATTTATTTTAAGGGTAAACTCAAACAGTAGCACCCCTCGAAATTGGGGGAAAAATAGCCCCAAACACTAAATTGATTGGATTAGTTGCTGTCAATTTTATCACTACGTGGTGACAATTATAGCTTTGGCATGAAAGTGTAGAAGTATTTGACTAAAAATTAGACTGGTTAATTACAATATAGGCTTATATGCAATTAAGTCTTGGGTTACAGTCCAAAGAATACAACAACTCCATTCAGCGTATCGATGAGTTGGAGTTTTAATCAATACAGACTCATCTGGAAAGGCATGTATTAACAGTATCTGAGTTGTTGGGATTACAAAATCCACATAACGTCAGCATTACTCACCAAAGGTGAACAGGCAGACAATTTACTGCAGCATCTGCTTAGACAATGAAATGAAGATGAGCAGTCTTTATTGTGAACGTGAATGGTGAATGCTGGCCATAGCTGTGCCAAAACCAAAACATCCAGCTCATTTTTCACTCAGGCATTCCTTTTCCTCCTTTTTCTTCCTTTTCAGTCGGCGCCCAATATTAGTTTATCTGACAGACAAAAGCTGTCCATATTTATCACGACAGGACACACAAATAAGTCTTAACAAGTCTCAAACCATCCCTGAAATTGAACAGGATGTCAGACATTTTGGGCAAATGGCCTCTGTAGTTCTCTGCCTTTAGTGATCCCTCATCCAGTCTAGCAAATTTTATGACCTGTGGGGGTGTGTGTGCGTGTGTGCGGGATGAGATATGTATACCATATTAATTGGCCATCCAATATGCTTTGATGCCCTCCAGTATTAATTTAATTCCGGGAATTAAAATTTTCAAAGGTGAGACAAGTCCCCCCGAGTTTGTTTCATGCTATAATAAGCTAGCAAGGCCTCATACAAGGAAGACTAATGAAGTGTCCAGACACAGGGTGACCCATCACACCTTGATGATATTAAAAATGAGGATTGAGCCCTCGAGTTTAAGGAAATAGATTAAAAATGCCATAATTGTCATGGGAACGACATAACAGCAGCATCATGTTATTCAGAAGGTGGGCCAAGCTAACAATGAGTCAGCGTCGTCCCTTCTGTCTTCTCCCACTCGTCCTCTCTCCTCTCGCATATTTTGTGCGCTCGCTGCCCAGACAAATGTTGGCCTCCACTTCAAGGTTACCTCTTTCCATGGTCCCTACCAGAGCAGCATTTATATGAGAACCACTGAATCAAAACAAGCTCAAGTACCGTGGTCAGGTCAGGTTAAACAGTGTCAATAGTGGACTGAAGGGCAGTTGTGCAATGTGACAAATGTAACGTTGTCATGTTTTGACTTACTCTGCAATGCTAAACACAATCTACCGTATGGTATCCGTAAAAGGTCAGAATTAGGCCTGTAACTATGATGAATCTTTGTACAATCAATTAGTCCTTCAATTGCTCGGGTAACTACACACAAAGAAACAATGATTGCCAAGTTGACTTTTTGGTCTATAAAACATCTGACAGTGATGAGCACGCGTCTTACAAATAACGCATTTTGCAAAGGTTGACACATGTTAACAGTTACACTATACTCATTTAAAAGTAAACGATATTTCTCTATTGCTGCTTAGCCAGGGCTGTCAACTTTTGACCAAACCTTGGAATGAGACTGCAGTCGAGGATCGATCAGGGGCGGGGCAGGGAGATCCGGGTGGCCGGGGAGACCCCATGGGGGTAACTGAACTATATTCCACATGCGTGTCGGAGCGTTAACATACACTCGATGATCGCAATGTTTCCACTTGCGCAAAATGAGGCGCAATAATAAGTTATATGCAGCCCTCTAATGTAAACACGGTATTCCTAATAAATATTGTGTTGCAAAATCCACGGTTGCTCAGGCCACAGGTAACGACCAATCACAGCTCATCTTGCAAACACGACATGGCTGAACTCAGAAAACTGGTGAGCCCTGATTGGTCGATTGATATATATATATATATATATATATATATATATATATATATATATATATATATATATATATATATATATATATATATATATATATATATATAAAATAGACTATTGGCTATATTGAAGGAAGTGACAAGAAGGTACTGAGGTTGATTGAATTTAAAATCTCTCGGTGGATGTTTTGTCACTTTTGCCAACTTCCCGCAAGGGGCTCATTTTTCGACTGACTGACTGAGGTTCACCACAGTAACTCGAATATAAAAAAAAAGACAACATAATAACCAAGAGACTAGGCTCTAAAGCACTCCAATTACATTCAAAATTCTCCAGGCAGTAATACACAATCATATGTCACTTTAATGGCATTTCACTTGATGAATCATATTGAGAGAAATATCACGACACACACGACAAAACAACAGCCAGGTAACAGCTACGCTAGGCAAGGCTGACACATTCAAATGAATGGGTAGGCTAGAGACTGTAGTCCTACATTACTGACTAGGCTAACCCATTCAAACAATGGGGGAAAGCGATGTAAACACAACTCTGCAACTTCGCAATTTAATCATACTATACTTGGCTCCGTTTAACTCGCTCGGCAGCAACGGCATTCGGTCAGTACAGTTCAAAATTATTTGCAATCATTTGCTATTGTAATAAGCAAAACAACAACATGCCTGTGGTAAGCTTTCACCAGCCCAGTGTCACTGCGCGTCCCGCGGCTAGCCGCTTCCGCATTACGCGACTGGATGAGTGCGCTTGACACAAAAGTTACACTTATCAAATTAAATACATTAAAGCTACTATATGGAGGATTTCCCCCCAAAATATCTTAACAATAGCCTTTTTATTTGACCATGTATGACTAAAACATATTCTAATTAGTAGATCAAAATCTTAGCTGTTCACAATGGGTACTCCTACAAGCCTCTGGCCAATATTATTTAGGAAGCCTTCGAATTTCCCGCCCTCTGTCTGCGGGATGTGATGTCACGCGCGTTCTCGTTCATTGTTTTCTGTCGTTGCGAAGACGGAACTAGTACAGATTTTCGCTGCCCCAAACACCTGCTGTTACTCCGCGGAAGACTGCTTTAAAAAAAAGAAAAAGAAAAAGAAAACAATGTCAAGTGCCACAAAAAAAATCTAAACTTGATAGTGACCGAATCCGGGCAAGACCGAGAGTGAACATTTGGTTTGACATTTCAGCGGTGGAGAGAGTTGAGATCGTACTTGGATTAGAAAAGTGATTCACAGCTGGCTTTCTTCTACTCCAAAAGGTAAGAAGCGAGTATCTTGACGTTTAGAAAAAAATGGGTTGTTTTCAAATAGCAGTAACCTCAAGATCGATCACTTCTCGGTCGTAACTATTGGGGTGGAAGTGAGGTGGACGGCAACATTTAGCGTGAAAGGGGCGGCAAAGTTGAATGTAATAGAACAGAATGACTTTATGAAGAACAGACGTTCCATTCCGCGGCGTTTCAATCAGGCTAAATGTCGCCTTATTGTCCTCCGTGAAAACAGCCTATTGTCGCTACATTATGCTAACGGAATGTGAACGCTACTACTGAATGACGATAACATTCACGGCCGTATCACACTAAGTAGTGAATGAGTCTATATGTTTTTCACAATCGTCAATTTCCATAACTGACCCACCTTTCAGCTAATGCACAATGACGCTAGTCTGGGGGCGACAAACTAATAATGACTTGAATCAGATTCACGTCAGTCGAGCGGGGTGACTACAATATGTAACTGCATATTGACGTCGGAATGAGGTCCAATTAATTGATGTAATTTGCGCATCGTTTTGGAGTACAGCACAGGACTGGACTTCGACCGACTAAAGCAATATGATCTGCACGTCCCGTGGACATCAATTGTTTAGTGCGGATCGAGAGTCTCATTCCGTGAAGTGGCCAGCTTTGTATAACATTATAAAACTTCTTACCTCTGAAAACATAGTTTCATTGGATATGAAGAGCCCAGTCTTCAGTATTGAGGTCGTGCACGTACGAGTGCGCGCAGCGTGTACGAGCGTGCAGTTTGTTTTCGGGCCACAAGTGGCAGTAGAGATTTGAAATTTTAAATCTTCCATATAGCTGCTTTAATTATAAATTGAATTGGAAATTAGATTTTTATTTTTTATTGTAATTAATGATTAAAAATAGAATTGGAAAATTGGAATTTTTCCATCCTGGTTACAGATAATTTTTCTTAGCGTGAGAGATAAAAGTAAAGCGTGAGAGCGTGAGAATGAAGAGAAATGATCGTGTGTCACACGCTCATTTCATGGCTGTTGACACCCCTGGCTTAGCAATGTGTTGATATCGAGATTGAAGGTTATGCTAAGCTAAAATAGATGGAGAAGCTTTAACCAAACTGAATTAGCACAACAATTTAGTGGATGATGCTTTGATTCCGTTATTGCTCTGTGATAAGGCCTAAGCTTGCTTCATTGTTAGTCTACTTAAAAACACATCAAAGCTGAGTTACATATTGTAGTAGGCATCCGTCGAACAGCTGTCCGGCACATCCTCACGCGTTCACGTTCATGTATTATTGTCCTCAGGCTCCGCTTTGCAGTAACGACATCAAACTTTAACTTTGTCCTCCTATAGTTTTAAAGCAACATGCTGTAAACACGGAAGTGGCCGTATATTGGTTCCAGGTGTCGCAAAAATATGGTTTTAAGATTATTATAGTTTTATTTGTGTTAACCAAATTTTGTAGTTGACCGTATTAGTCTAGTCAAAATGGGTCAATACTAGACTGTGTATGCAAATGGAAAGAAAGATGTGCCTGATGTGACAAACGCAATGAGGTTTTTCACACAACATTTTGCTTGGACTCATTCGGCGATGCTGACAGCACGTTCATATGTAGGCTGTACACAATTCCTAATGAGCCTCCCTTTTCTCTCCCTTTTTGTCAACGTCTCCCCCATCGCTTTATGGCCTAACTGACATTGAATTCAATTTACTTCTTAATTAAATCCCAGACAGGAGTTCGGCTCTGCTTTAAACAAGATCGATTAAGGCGTGGCTGGCAGTGGCGGTCCCAATCTATTCACCCACCACCACCACCTCCCATCTTCTTGTTTCTGAACAGGAAGCCCATCTGCGGATAATCTCAGGATGAAAGGGGAGCAAAAAGATGCAGAACAGCCATCTAATTGGAGAGGAGCACGTCCAAGCCGAAAGCTTTTAGCCGTCTCGCTGCAGGGCCGTAAGTGATGGCGAGTTGGAGTGCAGTCAGTTGAGAAAATAACCAGTCATAGTACATAGGGGGATGCGGGACATGGTGTGCTGTGGGACTGAAATGGTGAAAATGTAACCTTCAAGTGGTAACTAACTTGCACCTGAGAAGAGTGGATGAGAATTTCTAGGACAGGTTATTGATAAAAGCTACTTTCCAGGGCCACCATAATTGAGCCTTTTTGACCCTTTAGGGCTACAGTACTTGTTTTTAACATTGCAGAATGAGTAAAAATAAGTCATCATGCTTGACAAATCATCTTACAATAGTCACATTGTGCAACTGTTTTTCTGTTTTTATAGTTTAATGCTTTTTTTCACAATATTTATTGTGAATCAACGCATCATCATCATCGCTCTCTCTCTCTCTCTCTCTTTCTTGCTTTATCCCGCATGTGTATGTGTGCGCGCGAGTTTGTGCTCATTAATTCACCTGAAACCTGTTAAAAATACTATACCTTTCACCTTAAATGGATGCTTAAGAGTCCCACCAGAGTCGTGAAGTTATCAGGAGACCAGACAAAGGATCAAAGAAAAGAAAGATGGAACAAAGTGAAATCCAGCACCAACCAGAAACCACATACACCTTTAAAGTTTAGTCCTGATTTTCTGCTGCACTTTCACAGCATTCTGAAATCTTCAAAACCATTTTGTGTGGTAATTTACAGAAAAAAAATGTCAAATCTAATCTGGAGGAGTTAACTCATTCACTCCCAGCCATTTTCACAGAAACAATCCCGTTCGCTCCCGGCTGTTTTACTAGATTTTGACTGATTTTGCAAGGCCCACAGAATATTGTGTTCAATTGCTATAAAAGCATGGAAGAAAGATTAAAGTCTCTTCTTTCATCAGGAAAAAAAAGTATGTTTCGATCTGTTTCCGTTTTGCAGCAATTAGCATTAGAATAGAGCTAAGTTTCATCAGTTTTAACAAATCTATTTAAAATTGTAAGTAATTTAGCTTTTTTTCTACATGGCCCTGGTTGATCTTCTTTGCTCTACTGCCACCTGCTGGCCGTTTGTGTAATAACTACCATTTCTGCAACCGTTCTTTGCAGTTGAGAGGCTGCATCAAACACTTCTGTGTGCTCAAGTATAAAAAGAACAAAAAACGTATAAATACGTCTTTGGGACGCTTAAAACATAAAAAAAACGTATTTACACGTTATTGGGAGCAAATGAGTTAATCATGCAACAAGATATTGACCAAAATATAGTTGGTATAACAAAGGAGGAAAAAGTGGAAGGTCACCAGGGCTTAACGTAATGGAGCATGCATTTGACCTCCTGAAGACGAGACTGGTAGAGACAGGTGAAAATGCTGTCGCACAAGAGTTTCACGATTGGTGCCACAGCTTTCTCCTCTTCTCGCACATTGAACAAAGCAAACACTGTTCGTTGTTTTTGTAGACTTGTTGGTTTATTGTCTGGCCCACCTTTGTATTAAAGTGAGAATTTTGGTATTTTGACAAGATAAACGAGTGACAGACACCAAGTTGTTTGTCGCATCAAGCAACTGCTTTTCTGTTTACATACACATTCCAGTGTTTAGCCTTTTTCCCACCCTTTGTGGAGGGTGCAACAATATAAGAAGGGAGAGGCTAATTAGGAATTATGTTGAAACGCTTCCCTCCAGTTGAAGCGCTTCCTGCCTGCTAACCACCACACACACATTCCCTTCATGTTTATCTGCGAGAGCCCCCCGGCGAACGTCATCATCAGCGGAAGAATCAGCCTCTCGAGCGTTCCTGACACATTCTTAGTGCAGTAGTAATAGTTTTCAACACGTCAGCCAGGCGTTTATTCTTTTCAGGGGAGCCACAGCCTTTCCCAACTTACTTGGGGTGAAAGACGCGTTACGCAATTGACTGGTCACCAATCAATTACAGCACACATATGAAGACAGGCAACAATTGACTTTTGTATCATTTCGCAATGATAAAAATAAGCTGAGGATGAATTTTAAGGATAAAATACCTTAAGTAATCTAAATTATGGTGGCTATGAAGAGTATGTATGGTCACCCTAAAGCACATCTCGTACTATCCGCCACATTCTTTTGATGTGTCTACTTAATGTCCATCCATTTTCTTGACCGCTTATTCCTCACAAGGGTCGCGGGGGGTGCTGGAGCCTATCTCAGCTGGCTTTGGGCAGTAGGCGGGGGACACCCTGGACTGGTTGCCAGCCAATCGCAGTCTACTTAATGTCTCTTGTGAAATACTGTAAATTGGTTCTTTTTTTTCATTTTGGCATAAAATATTAAACACATTTACAAATTTTATTCATTCTACAGCTATTAAATGCATTTTCTCACCAAAGCTCCCTCTTTGCTATCCACGAATTAAACAATGTTTGTGTACATAAATGTTTAGGTGGCACAATTCTTCACAATTTCCTATTTAAAGGGGAAGTCAACCCACAACTTTCTGTCAAATATGTGTTCTGATTAATATTGAATTTGTGAACTAAGAATTATACAGCAAAATCCACCAGTTTTTATCCATCTCGGGGCGGCCATTTTCCCACTTGCTTGTCGACTAAAAATTACATCACAGTTGCTCAGGGCTCAGGTAACAACCAATCACGGCTCAGATTACTTGATTTGACCTGTTTTCCAAGTTTGATCATGTGACATTCACAAGCTGAGCCATGATTGGTTGTGTTTAAAAGATAGCAAAATAAAATAAGCAAGGTCCAGTATGTTGGCCGTAATGTGGTTTAAAAAACAAAAAAACAAAAAAACAAAGTTGAGCCTTTCAGGGGATGTATCAAAAAAAAAAGGAGAAAAAAAAAGGTGGGAATCTATTAAATTCGCACTGTCACTGAGTGGGCACAAAGCCTGTGCAGCCTGCACGGACGTCAAGCGAATGAACCACAATACCATCACTGACTAAAGTTTTCAGCACTTTAATGTGAATGTTTTCCAAAAAAATAATAATAAAATCACAGTAAATGCCATGTCATCTGCACATTATACTTGATCATCCACGTGACAAACAAAACAAAAATAAAAGCCCACATTTAAATACCACTTTATTCATATCTGAGTCTTTATATATATATGTATTTATATATATTGATATATGTGTTTATAGATTTTCTGTTGCTGTCCTTTGCTGAGGTGTCACAGTCTCTAAGGCCAAGTAGAACTGCCAAGCAAGGGGTTTGCCCCTGGTTTCTCTTAGTCCCACCATCGCAGGTTTGGAGGGTGCCGATTGCTGCTAATCCGAGAAGGTAGCTACAGGGCCTGACTGAAGAAGAGGCTACTACCCAGAATTTCTGCAGTGTGTTCGGGAGTGATACCAGCTTCCCCTTTGGGGAGTAGAATTTTTTAGGTTACAGAGGCGTGCGTACCACACCCTCACAATCAAGTCTTAGTAAAAGATACTTTGAACACAGGACAAGATGGGTGCACTTTCATGACGGGGTAGATAGCAGAAAAGGCGAAAAAGGATCACCTCTTACTGCTAAACTCACCGGGGGATTAGCTGGCTCGGCTGCAGTGATCATGGGCGGGTGGGCTGGATGGTGTGGAGGCAAGCGCAGGGGGTGGGTGGGTGGTTGGGGGTTCACAGGCGGGTTATGGGAGGCACCGGGAGGTCACGGGGGGAATATGGCTGAGGAACATGCGCATGTGCCTCACCGCTCCCTGAGGCTTTGCCTTTCTCCCCCGCCTACATTTGATGGGACTATCTTTAGCTCGGCAGATGTCGCCTTCCGCAAGGGGGCTCCACATGGGTCATTGTGCTAATACTCTGAAGCAGCCCTATCCCTCACCCTCCTGAACTATAACCCAGCCCTAAAGCCAGATAATTCCTAAAACCGAACTCCGAGACCTAACCTTTTTCCTAAACGTTGCCAATCATAACCCCAAAACTGATTTAACCCTTACTTCAAATTCTCCTTAACCCTAACCCAAACCTTAAACTTCACTAACCCTGATTCCTAATAGTCCCTAAATTTCCTTGACCCTAATCCTAATCGTCAATAACCTACTCCTACCTCTTGACCCTCCCTGACTCGAACCCTAATTCTAGCCTTAATCAAGCCCCTAACCCTTCCTGTCTGTAATCCTAATTCTTACAGTAATCATCCCTTACCCTCCCTAACACTAATAATCTCTTTAACATTCATTCAATGCCTATTTCACATCCCACTCTTTATTAATTAATAAAATGAATGACAGTAAATACACTTATTTTCTTTCTTTTTTCCCTCTTTTTAACTGCTGTTCTATATAGATCGTTTATCTCACATTGCAAAGCCAGCAAGGCATTTTGAGGGAGCAAGCCTCTGCAAAGGACAATCGTTTTATTTATTTATTTTTTGGATATTTTCTTTTAAGGGGGAAAAAAAGCTCCAGTCAGCAGATATACACCATAATTTATTAGGTTCTTCCTCGGCCAATGCGGCATACTGTGCCCAGACGTCTTTTATTTTTTCCTGCTGATTCTGCCTCCAAGCCACAAAGAAAACAAATGTGTAATTGTCAACAAAGTTTGGGCGATCAACTAAGCAAGCAGTAACTTATCTGGTCAGGCTGTCTAGTAATTTGGTTAATTTTTTTTTTCTGTAATATTAGGAGTTTGGTCATTATTATTAGATGGAGTCAATAAAACAATTCCGCACCGGAGAAGACAATCCTTTTTATTTTTTATTATTTTTTTTATTTTTATTTTTTATTTTTTTATGTTCAAATTAAAACCCAGACTATTCGCAGATGGTAAGTTGTCCATTGCAGCCGAAGGTCCATACTAATTCATCGCTCCATAGTGCGTTGCCCTCCACTGTTGTTTATGACAGACATCAGCCGACGGCCATTTATCTTAATGAGAGTGTTTAACTCACAGCTGAACTTGGACCTAAAACATCCCCGCCGTTAATGTCCTGCCAGCCATCGAGGAATACGTCCGGGCCCCTCGCTGAAAGCTTAATTAGTTCTAAGGGAGATTAAATTATACGCAATTATTATGATAATATTTTCATTTTCGGGCCGATAACGGGGTGAGCGTTGCGAGCGAGCATGTTTGTTGGGAGAGAGCAATCTCGCCTGTAACAGTCAAAGTTATCGAGGCGTGAAATCAGAAATCCTGATGGCAACAAAATGTAATCTTTTTTTTCCCGCACACACAGAGGGACAAAAGACTAAGCCACATTCTCTGTTACATCCTACTTTAATTATAAGAGCTAGTTGTGGTGGGCTGCCTGGGTCTACAGCCACATTTCTACTTTTACTTTCTGTTTTGGTACAATACACATTATAAAAGGCCCCAAAATAGTCAAACCTCTGTCTGTGTACCAAACAAGGAATTCATTGGATTTTAAAATTGACAGATATCATTTGTAGATGATGTATTTAAAAAAATAGTGTGCATGTAAAATATATCTTTAAAAATACTCCATAATGAAATAATACCATATCTTTACATTTATTTTTGTATATTAATTTAGCCAATATTTAATCAAGTCCATCCATCCATCCATCCGTCTTCTTGACCGCTTATTCCTCACAAGGGTCGCAGGGGGCTGCTGGCGCCTATCTCAGCTGGCTCTGGGCAGTAGGCGGGGGACACCCTGGACTGGTTGCCAGCCAATCGCAGGGCACACAGAGACGAACAACCAACCACACACACTCACAAGCACACCTAGCTACAATTCGGAGTGCCCAATTAACCTGCCAAGCATGTCTTTGGAATGTGTGAGGAGACCGGAGTACCCGGAGAGGACCCACGCAGGCACGGGATGAACATGCAAACGCCACCCAGGAAGGACGGAGCCTGGACTCGAACCCGAGTCCTCAGTACTGGGAGGCAGACGTGCCAACCACTCATTCACCGTGCAGCCTCATTTAATCAAGTCAATTAGAATAAATGTACCGTATATGTATTTATTTACATCATTTTACCAATATTTTCATTTTATTGTTAAAAGAAATCTTTCTACATATTATTGAATGAGATAAAAAGAATAGCTACATTAATGCAAAAAGAAAATATTAGAGAACTCTTGAGAATGTATGTGATGGTGGGCCAGATTAAAGAACGGAGCGGGAAACATGTGGCCCTCGAGCCAAACTTTGCCCACCCCAAGATAGATTGACTGTTGTCTGTTGATTGGTTGACAGAGAACTTTTCAGTTTACAATGGTTGCAACATTGAGGTGGAGATTGTTTTATATTTATGACCTAGAACTGTACTGTAATTACTTTACTATGCCATTTGTGTAGGTTAGTGATAGACTACGCTGTGCCTTGTTTACGCCATAGAAATGTGGGTTATGTCACTGCTGTAGGGAAGAAACTGTTCTAAACCAAGTACCCCTGGGACCAGTTCAAAATAAGCCAGTAATTTATACGGCCAGTGGGTTCAAATACTGTACAGTAATTTTCTTGTTGCAATCATGGGGTTTTTACCAAATGTTTTTAATTGTAAGGCAGCGCTGCCTCCTGCTTAGTGGGGATCCAATGGCAAGTCCTCGTTCAAGACATGACCATGCATTAAACACCAGGAGTGACCAGAACATGGCGGTTTCCTCTCAACTGCGACTGGAAACAATGTTTTTGCATTATACATTCAACCGGTGAAAAGTAAATGCTCAAATAGTTCTGCGATCACACGCCTCTGTCTTTTTGACACTAGCTTGTCGATGTGCAGTGTGAAAGATGCGTAAATGATGGTGAGGGTGGTGGGGGCAGCTCAAATGTCAGGGGCAGGACAGCGGCAGTGTGAAAGGAGAAAGTGGATAGCCAGGACCACTATGACAAGTTTGGACTTAGACTGCAGACTTCTTCAAGCTCCACTCTCCTGCTTCTTTGAGAAAAGGCACAGGCTGAGAAATCCCGGATCTACTGTGCTACGCCAATTTTACGGAAACTCTTACATGAAACGGGCTGGTGGTAAAGCCAGACTCTTCATGCGGTGAACAGTGCGATGTTTTTCAAGGACAGTGATGGGACTTAATGGAGACTGACTAGGGTTGAGGTAAGAACTTGTGTGTTGACGATGACGTTCTCTACTGTTTTGTGAGTGCCTCTACCCAACTGCCACGGTATGTGCATATGTATATTGTTTGGCTTTTGCATATATCTTTTACTCCAGTCAGGCTACACAGTGGCATCGAAAACAACCCGCGATCTAGCTCCACCCTACTCCCCCTCCCCACCTTGACAAGTCCCCTAGCCCGATGGCAAGTAGGGCATCTCGTTGTGGTAGTTGTAGTCCGGACAGACCTTCTGAACCAGGCGATAGTCCGTGCTATAAAATGAAATGTAGATACAGATGACTTTAAAAGGCTTTGAGCAAATCCAGGATACGTGGCTCTGGATCTGCTCCTGGAAGCAGGTCTTGGACGGGTCGTAGTTGCACAACGAGGTGCGCTTGCTGCGGTCCACCTTCTCATAGTCCACACGGCAGTTGAAGATCTTGGAGTCCTTGGGGTAGACCACGCTCTGGCGCTCCAGGTCGAACTCCACCGCCTTGACGGGTGGCACCAAGCTCACCGAGATATTGCCCTGGCCCGTGGAGTTGTGGCGGAAGTAGACGCTAAACGTGCCATTGCCATGATCCACAATCTTGCCGGTGATGAGCAGATTCAGCCGCACCGTCTTGATGTTGGAGTAGAAATCCCCCCAGCCAAACATCTTTTTGAACTTGCCCGTCTTGACGATGGGCCGCCGCTTGACCCGTGAGCCCGAGGCATCTGGTTTAAGCAGGTCGCTGCCCAGCATCTCCCAGAACTCCTGCTTGGAAAACTCCTGCTTGGAGAAGGCGGCCGGTGTGCGGTAGGGCAGCTCTAGTGAGGTGGCATTGGCGGCCCGACCTCTGCCATGAAGCATCCAGCGGCTCAGTGGCGAAAGGGTGGCCTGGCTGCTCAGGAGGCCCACCGTTTTAGAGGAGTCTCTCGAAGAGCTCTTGGTGCTCGACGAGTCGTCCTCCTGGCTCAGGGCCACCTGGAAGCAAGCGGGACAATGCAGGGAAAAATATAGTTAAAGCAGAAGTCAGGGACTTGAGTCGCAAAACTTGACTAGTCTGGCTAAAGTCGTCAAAATGTAAAAACTCAACTTGTTTTTGCTTGTACTTGCCTGTTTACATTTGAAAATCCAAATTTTCCACATAGTGTGCCCTTTGGTTTGCTTTAAAAAAAAAAAAAAAAAAAGTTTTTGTGCATGTACACAAGCCTGGCAACCCACCAGTGTGCTGCAATGCGGGGTGCAGAGGCCACCTCATGAAGTGAGTATCCCAGAGGGAGCTCAGAAGATGATTGCATTTAAAATTCAAGGGTTATGTTTTTGATTAAATAGAGAAAATGTTTGGCAATATGCAAGGTTTACTTATGTAACTTCGTCTCAGCCTCCATAACCCACAAAGACAGGTAACTTCAACTCAACTCGATTTTATTTATAAATCACTTTAAAACAAGCATTGCTGTATACAAAGTGCTGTACATGGAACAGAAACCGGTCATGCAGGAAAGAATAAGTTTTTATTTTGTCATTGTCCTTTCAAGTTATACTATTATGAAGTTGATATTTCAAGGATTTAAAGACTTTCTTTTCGCAAAATTCAAGGATTTTTTTTTTTTTTTTTTTGTCTTAACACACATGTCATGGCACGAAATACAATCCCCGAGGTCCCGGGTTAGCCCAGTAAGTCCCAAGACTTGTGAAAATGACACAAGATAAAAATATATAAAAGAAAAGGTTAATGCTTTAAAACAGTTGTAAAAAAAAATAAATAAATAAAAAAAAAAAGAAAGAAAAAAAAAAGAATGCTTTTATTATTGACACATAAATCTATACAATAACCTTGTATATTTCATGATTTATATATATATATATATATATATATATATATGTATATATATATATATGGACTTGTCCTTCAAAGCAAAGAATATTAATAGCGAAAGTTTGTGCATAAGTGGCATCCATTGAAAGGAATTGAGGAAGGGGTTAATTTTATGCCTTATAAATTTATAAATAATCGGCAGATTAATCAGTAATCTTTTTTTTTTTTTTTCTGCCATTAATCAGCATCGGCCTAAAAAAAAAAAAAAAAAAAAACATATCGGTTGGGCCCTAGTTCAGATGTGGCATTAAACTCTATTTGGGTTCCTAACAGTTGAAACACAAATATTGTAGCATTTGTGACTAGCAAGAAATAGCTCTGTGCTCAAATGTCTTTCAGTAATAGCATCAGACTATGTGTGCCGCTGTGTTTAATAACCAGTTAACTTTCCCTCAAGTGTCTCTGTTATATGGACCCTACACACTGGGGCACAACACAGAGTAAGGCGATGACATATTGGTTGATCTGGTGGCCGGTGGGCTTAGAAGCATGTTAGCCTGTGAGTTAGTTAGCTATTGGCAAGCACCAAGTTAAACATATTTTATTGACAGTTGACAATAGAGCGGGACGTGTTTTCAGCACTTTCAGCAGATACACCCACAACGTCTAGAAAGTTGACAGGATATGTAAAATCTTCACCATTTTTTATTTATTTTTTTAGCCTGATTTGAATACTTAGCGAAAAAATTTTCCATATTCAGATTAGGTAGGCTTGTTAACAACACTCTTCTCCGTGGTTTTTCACATTTATAAGACATTTTCACGTCACAGGGACTTTAACTAAGCTTCGTTGTGAGCTTAATTGAACGGATGTTAACGTAAAAGGCCTGGTTTGGTAAAAAAATATTGTGAAGGTGTACTGTTAGTAGTACTACAGCTAATTAGCACAAGTCCAGATACTGAATGACCAAGGTTTGACTTGGGTCGATTTCTTTCTAATTTAGTGGGGTCTCGACTTGCTTTATTAATGCCATAGTAACGTCGGACTTTTTTTATTTTTTTTACTTGAAGATTAAAACATGAGACTTCTATGTGCCATGCACTGCATTTTTGTATTGTTTTTTTTTTTAAATGAGATTTAGCTTTGTTCCATGTTGTGTTCCTGTGTCTATTTTCATACTCTTCCAGTCTGCTTGTTATGTCTTCTTCTCCACGTGTTCTCACCAGACCTGCTCGTAGCATCTAGCAATCGCCTCCCTCCAGCCACTTGTCACGTCCAGGTGTTTCTTGTTGTCTCGTCAGTCTCAGTTCATTGCCCATCGTCATGTGGTCAATGTCGCGTCATGGCTGTCGTCCGTGATAGTGAGTCTGTTCCTCATGTCTCGTTGTCACTTTGTATTTCATTTGGTCGCCACCAGTGTTGCCACAGTTACCTTGAAAAAGTAACTTAGTTACTTTACTGATTACTTGGTTTTAAAAGTAACTAAATTGTGTTACTGATTACTTGATTTTAAAAGTAACTAAGTTAGATTAAAAGTTACTTTTTTAGTTACTTTCAGCAGCTGCCGATAACATCATCTCAACATAAAAATAATGCGGTAGAAACGGAGTTCCAAATACTTTATTGAAAGTGCATTTTTAACATGAAAATAAAGTGTTTTTTTTATGAAAAACAAAATAGGCAGTCTCTCTTGACTTCTTGTAACATAAATACTTTTTATAAAACAAAAAATAAAAATCTATCCAGGTTGAAAATGAAAATCCCCTAAATTCCTCTATTGTTTGGTCCGCTATTCCAAGTGTGTACACTTGAGTCGACTCGTGCATGCTGAAAGCGTGACTTGTCTGACGTCACGCCCCCTGGCGAGAGGGCGGAGACAACCTCATCCCATAATGCTTCACGGACCAGTTGAGGATGGAAATAAATTATTGTTTTTACCACTTTTATGGTCCATAATGTACACTTTTTTGTTGCCTGTTGGTTAATAAAACGAGTAGTAAAAGTATCATCACTTTTGTTTTGAATGTGCAAACCATTCACGACCAGACCATGGCTGAATTCAGTGTGGTGATCAATGACTTCCGCCTCATCTTCGTAGTTAGCAGCAGTTGTTTGTGACTGTTACAACAGTAAGATATTTTGCCTTCTTCATGAAAATGTGGAGTAACGCATTGAATCTCTGGACAGTAACTTTAATCAGACTACTTTGTAGAATAAAGTAACGCGTTAGACTATTAGTTACTTTGAAAAGCACATTTTTTTGAGTAACTCGTTACTTAGTAACGCGTTACCGGCAACACTGGTCGCCACGTTGCATGATATGATTTCCATCTCTGTTACACCATCACCATTTATTTGGCCACTTGTTAAGAATTTTCCCGGATAATCCTCCTGCCTTCCTTGCCTGCAACCCTGCACTTGTGTCCACATACCATTAGCAAACACCCCCCTGCTGTACGTGACAATATGTGACTTTACTCCCACCTCTGGTTATTAGCAAGGGGGTAAGGAACGTGCCACGAAAACAAATTAAAGCTTTGATCAATATTTAATTTACCGTTCACACCTCCATGGTGGTGTTGGTGACATTTGATCAATGTGATACTGTATAACGTGTGTAAATGTTACAAACTTCGGTATTACATTCTTTTGTTTAGATTGGCTGAGAGAGAGAGAGAGAGAGAGAGAGAGAGAGAGAGAGAGAGAGAGAGAGAGAGAGAGAGAGAGAGAGAGAGAGAGAGAGAGAGAGAGAAAGAAACTCTCTAGTGTGAGTTATTCCCAGAGCACCCCTGCAATGGAATGCTGGAGATGCCCTGAGGGATCCTGCAATTGATTCAGACAGAAAATCCGAAATTCAAGGTCCGTTAGCCTCGCGGTCTTGGCGGTTGGGTCGATATATACGCCAGGGCGGGCTATAATCCTGTTAAACAATAAAGCTGTGCTATTAAGAAACGCTCTCCAAAGGTGTTTCTCACACGTCAATGAGCCCGGTCCGCAGGCGCATTTACAAATCTTCATCCGAGGCACCACTGTAAAACGCTCATAAAATTGATCTCTCCGGCTTTTTTTTTTTAATCTTGTATGTTGCAGTGTTTGGCACGCGGACATTTTTAGGAGGCCCTTACTAAGTGTTGATGACCTATCACATCTACAGTGGAGCTCTTTGTTGCCCGCAGGAATTACGAGTTAGCCTGTTAGCTCAGTTTTGTAGCCTGGCTATTTGTCTGAATGGAACTTTCATGAGATAAACATGTTAAAACTACCAAACAATGGAGAAATGAACCACAACACTTGAATTAGAATCCTTAATCTTGTTTCATATTGTATGTATACATGGGGTTCATACTCTTATGTCATTTTATGTGCACAAATGATGGATCAGTTTGGATCCTGTTCAATTTTACATCTTTGTGACATGATTTAAGATGTTAACATGGGCCCAAAATAGTAGCTATTATTGGCGTTAGTTCTGACATTGTTTCCTCATGAAACTCAACTAATGGATATAATTTGAGGTGGAATTTCATCAAACATCAATTAAAAAAAAGATATTTTTTTCATTGTCTGATTTGGCAATAATTTGAGGCCTAAAAAATTGTTTCAAAATTGATTGATGGATTGATTGATTGATTGATTGATTTTCAGCAGGCTTTTGTCTCTCTTGTCAGTATACTGTCAATCATTATTGAGCTATAGCTCAATTTTGATCACTTTGCATTGTTGGTGGAGAAAATTGCAATGAATCATATTGTTATTGTTTGAATAGTTTAGTATTGTAAATATAATTGGAGTGATTTGTACTATAATTGGAGTAAACGGCATCATAATGGAGTGAATCATGTTATAATTATAATAATTACACTGAATCATATAATTGCTCTGAATTGTATTGCATAATTGGAGTCAGTTG
Source organism: Festucalex cinctus (assembly GCF_051991245.1). NCBI lineage: Eukaryota > Metazoa > Chordata > Actinopteri > Syngnathiformes > Syngnathidae > Festucalex > Festucalex cinctus. The sequence continues at coordinate 53,584,376 of NC_135411.1, forward strand.
TATCACATCATAATGGGAGTAAATCACTTAGTGGACTGGACTAAATTGTTCCATAACGTTACTGGTATGAATTGAATGACATGGCATTGTAATTGGAGTCAGTCGGTTCACATCAGATTGTCATGGGAGCATTTAGCATTATTGGAGTGACTCATATTAGATCATTTGATCATATTAGAGTGACTCATATCTTAATTGGAGTGCGTCATATCTTTTTGTGGTCGTAGTGAATCATATCACATTGCAATTTAAATGGAGTGAACCATATCGAATCAGATTGTAATTGCAGTGAATCGTCTTGTAATTGGTTGAGTTGTATCGCATCATGAATATGTACAGTCAAGCCCAAAATTAGTCATAATAACCCCAGCAAATTTTGATTTAAAGCTACAGTAGGCCACTACTTGTATTGTCTTCCAGAAGATAATAGGATGTTGTACAAGAGGCACCACATCACTGTGTAAAAAATACTTATCAGCTTTTATATACATTTGAACAAAAGTGCCACGTCTGAAATTATTCATACCCTTCTCAAAAATCAATAGGAAAGCCTTTATTGGATATTACAGCAAATAAAACACATTCTATAGTATAGTGGTGTGCACAAATAGAGTCCAGGTCGTCTCTCAAAAAATGCCCTTTGGAAAGTTCGCTTTTTTTGTGTGTGTCAACAGTTTACTGAGGTCAATGTTGACACAATCTTTCAAAAAAGCGGTACAATTTAATACGTGCTCCGATATGCAACCCCTTCGCACACACACACACACACACACACCTCCGCTATGTCTCTCTGTCTCTCTCTCTCTCTCTCAGCTCTCTCCCCTTCCCTCCCCCTTCGTCACATGCCACAGTCTGGTCAGGCACAGTGAGACACACACAGGCATCTCCTCCCATGCTCCACCAGCCAGGTAAACTTTGTGTTAACTAACACAAGAATCCAGTGAAATTGTATTGTTTGCACTCTATGCCCTACCTGTACTGATTTTGTTGCTAAGTAGCCTGTCTTACACAGCACAAACAACTGAGCATAAATTAGCCGACTGGATAACTGATTAGCTAGTTTGACGCTGCACCCCAAATCAATAAGATAACGTAATGACCACTACATACAAATAATGACGGTGAGAGGAAGCTCTCAGTGGTCTGTATATTGAAAAGCCTTGGACTTTGGATTGTTGTAATTTGATTTGTGAGGATTATTTTGACTTCAAAATGTGATGAAATGCCGTTTGCCGTAGAGCGTAAAGTTTACCAACAATGTAGATATACCGTTTATCCACCTCTCTCCAGTTGATTGAAGCACTTGAGAACGACTCTATAATTAATATAGGATATAGACTTAATACGTTGATGGTGTGACTGTTTTTTTTTTTTTAAACACATAAAAGTCAAATTGCATTCAACTAGTGATGGGCATGACAGTTCTTTTAGGTGAACTGAATCACTAGAATCAGTTCATTTAAAAGAACCGTTCGAAAGATTCGTTCATCGAATCCCGAATCGTCCAACACGTTCACCCACTGACTCGTTCACTCACTGATCCGTTCACGTCTTCGCGAACAGGAAACTTCCTCAGTGACTCGTTCCTGAACACCAATAGTGAGGCTGCATGTGTAGTAAACTCCCGCTTCTGATTGGTCGTTCGCGAAGACTGACGGCAGGAGCGTGGCTGCTCTCAAATGTACTGAGAAGAGAACGAATCACTTCAAGAAGTGACCCGTTCACTCACGTTCACTGAAAAGATTCGTTCTAAAGAACGAATCGGTCATGACCGACACACACGACATTCAGCATGTCTTTTATGGACCCCAGGAAGATTAGCTTTTGCATTTTTGCAAGAGCAAATGGGTATCCAAAAACCAATATAACACATCTGTATTTTTTTTTCCTTTTTTTTTATTTTTTTTTTTATGCTTCTGTAAGGTATTCCATATGTGCAAAAGCGCCCTTTATTTTCCTGGAACACTTGCCCCTCAAAATGTGCATGTCATGCCGCTGCGTAAGGGTGTGAATTGCCTAGGAACTGGCAATTTGATCCATATCCGTATTCATAGGTAATGATTTGATTAATTTGATACCGATTAATCCCGATACAAATCTTTAAGTCGATTACTGTGATTTTTTTTTTTTTTTTTAAGTCAAATTTAGAAAATACTAATCAGTAAACTTTTACATCTACACTGAAAGATTCAAGTCTGGACTGCCTGGGCCACTGCATAACATTAATATTTTCGTCTGCGAACCATTTCTTAACCCCTTTGACTGTGTGTTTCGGGATTTGGTCATGCTAGCTAAACTGTCCACTGGTGCCCAAGACCAAATTTCCCCACAGACTGCCCAATATTGTTTTGGAGAATCTTGAGTATCTCCCTTTTTTTTTTTTTTTTTTTTTTTCTTCATGATGCCGTCTACTGTGATAAAGTACCCCGATCCAAGGGCTGAAAAACACCCACAAAGTATTAGGTTGCCACCACCATGTTTGACAATGGGGATGGTGTTCTTCGGGTTGAAGGCTTACCCTTGTCATCGTCAAATAAAGGATACATCATTGTAGTCATGATCATAAAATACAAGACCAGAAATATTCAACTTTTCCAGATAACCATTTGCAAAGCCAAGTGAGTGTTTTTTCTGGAGAAGTTGTTTTCCCAGGTCTGTGACCGTAGAACCCAGCAGTGTGCAGTGTCTGTTGAATGGTCTGCCTTGATGCCTTGAGACATTGCCATCGTCAGAGGCCACATTCACCAATATGGCCTTGGTGGCGATCCTTAAATTCTTTTTCATCTCTCTCGCTTTGTCCAGCACAGGTGTCACTTTTGGCTTACGGGAAATTTTTATTTGAAATTTTCTACAGTGCAGAATGTCTTGCAGCTTTTGAAATAATACTTTACACAGTAGCCACTGGAAGTTCTGGAACTTGAAAACATTTTGACATGGCCTTATCGCTCTTTGCACACTTGTGAGCAGCAACAAATGTAGACACACGGTGTGATCCTGTGGCCTGGGCCATGACTGTCCACAGTCAAACCTGCTGCAGAGAGCTGCGGTTTTTCACCTATTGAGTTTGAGTTGACTTAAACAGCTTTTTTTTCCGAATCAATCAGGATAATTAGGATGCTTTAGAACAGTTTGGACTATTTGAAATAGTTTAAAACTTTGCGTTAGACTTCAACAGTTTGCAAAGGGTATGAACAATTTTGGACGTGACACTTTTTGTTCAAATACATATATATATATATATATATATATATATATATATATATATATATATATATATATATATATATATATATATATATATATATATATATATATATATATCCCAGTGATGCCAGTTGTACAACATCCTATTATCTTCTAGGACAGGGGTTTGCAAGTCTCATAACACGCCTCATGACCTCTCCCCAAAAAAACCCTGTCCTACAGATCTGATTGCTACCTAATATATATATATATATATATATATATATATATATATATATATATATATATATATATATATATATATATATATATATGACATATCGCTGTTTCAAAGCATTGCTACAAAAGCACAAAATAAATGAAATAAAAAGACAGTTATCTTTTGACTTAAAGTCATGAAAGAATAACAGGTACATCATCTTCATAGAACAAACAGCCGTGTGTTCTATCTTTTGTTCGTCATTATGATTTTCTTGTATGTCAATAGTATGTGTCAGTATGTCAAAACTACGTGTCATCAACTTATCATCATTTATTTATAATGTCAAACTGTCATTTAAGCATTACTTCGGTATGTGCATGAATTTTAGGCCCTAAGGGTGGGGTCTTGGCTATGTCTGACTGTTGCTTGGGTGGCAAGAAAAGGGTTATGATTTCTAAATTGACACTCTAGTTCTTAGCCCACATTAAATAAATATCCTACTGCTTCATCTGACACGGCGAACCAACCGGCTTCTTCGACACAACGTATACTAGACAGATAAGCAATTTGGTTGGCCTGTCTAACGTGAGTAGTGCGACAAAGACGTTTTGAGAAGCCAAGTCTTAAAAGACACAGGAAGTCTGCCATTTTAGAGTCATTTTGCTTATTTCAAAGGGGTCTTCAAAAGATGAACCATCCTAAAGAATTTGTCCGATTGCTACCAAATTTATGAAGTGTGATGACTCATAAAACACAGAACTTGATGAATAACACAGCTCTTCAGATTTCATAGAAAATTAAACCCAAGAACCAGAAACCACTTTCAATTGGCAGCATGAAAATTGGCATGTCCATCATGAATCAACAACCCACAATATTCTCAAAAACCAAGCTCAATAAGAATGTGGATGGCACATGGTGGCAAAGTTTGATGACTTGCAATAAAACAGGGGTCTCCAAGTTGGGTCCTCGAGAGCCCCTATCCAGCCTGTTTTCCATGTTTCTCTCCACTAACACACCTGATTCGTGATCGGGATCGTTATCAGGCTTCTGCAAAGCTTGCTGATTAGCTGATCATTAGATTCAGCTGTGCTGAAGGACGGAGACATGGAAAACAGGTTGGATAGGGGCTCTCGAGGAAGCACTTGGAGACCCCTGTTCTAGGAGACACGTATGTCATTTCTAATCCAGGAAAAAAAATGCTGGTTCAATATAAGTAACTTTAAATCAAAATTTGTCGGGTGTATAACTAATTTCTGGGTATAGATAATGTACATTTTTTATGAAAATTTGCCGTTAGCTCCCAGTAACACCCCAAAAACCAAAAACAAAAAGCAAGCCAAAAATATGGTGGAAAAAAAAAAATCTGTCTATGAGTGAACGCGTTGGTTCCAAAATGCTATTATTCGATTGTCCCATTTAACTGAGGAAAAATAAAAATGACGTATAAAAAGAATTGTAGGGGTGATGAATTAATCAAGGGGCCACTCACGGCCCACAAGCTGCCAGTAGCCCGACCCTGATCTAAAATGTTTTTCCATTCCTGTTCACAGTAAACTGTTTTTTTTTTTTTGGGGGGGGGGGTTTGCAGATCATTAGAAAAACACAGCTGCTGTGAATAGGATTTGGAATCAGTGCATGAATTTGGAATTTAAGTGACTTTAAGACAAACACTTTAATTTAAATTAATCCTGTTTCCATAATCCTGCTTCCTGGTGTTGCACGGTTAGCCACCACAAAATCCCAACTGTATGCATGCGTTTAGCGCCAAAAGCACCCCAACACTTTGTAACGGAATACTTCGTCAAGCTGGAGAAGGTCACTCAAAGATCATCATTAGTTTCTTCAACTCAAATCTTAAAAGAAAAAATTCACAGCTGGATAAAATGCGCAAGGGAAGCCGTTTATTGCCTCAAAATATTTGGGTTTGGAGCATCAAAGTCTTGGAAGATGGGCAGGGGGCACATGGGGGTTACATACAAAGGATATAAAGCCTTCAAGTCGAATTAGCACATGCAGTCTTTTAATTAAAAGTGAAAAAGTGGCGGCCGAAAGATGAGACATCAATGTTGTGTTCAGCGGTGACTTTTTGAGCCCAGTGTGAACGCCCCAGCAGAGTAATGGTAGATTATTCCGCTGTAATGATCTATATTAGCAGATAGTTTGCGTCGAAAGTGGCTGTGATGATGCCGTCCTCTGGGAGCGGGACGCACATCTTCTTACTTTAAACGATAAGCAAGGCAAATACAAGCTGACGTGTGTGGGAAAGGAGTAGGGGAAAAAATTCAAACGAGCCGACTTTTGCTATGACGCTCATACTTGAGATATGAGCAGAGGCGGGTAGAGTAGCCAAAAATTGTACTCAAGTAAGAGTAGCGTTACTTCAAAATAATATTACTCAAGTAAAAGTAAAAAGTAGTCATTAAAAAATGTACTCAAGTAGAAGTAAAAAAGTATTCGCTGAAAAGAATACTCAAGTACTGAGTAACTGCTTGAACACTGTTTGATTTATTTTTTAAAAACAATGTAATCAGACAGACAAAAACATTCATTTTGTTGGGGTGAACCCTCTGTTGACACAAAAAATATCAGGCTATGAGTTTACAGGCGAGTAAGCCATTGAAATCACACATTCAGTTCAATTTGCAAAGTTAAATTAAGTTAACTATATTAGAGTAGGATTTCTGATGATTAATGTGTTAAATCTGAGTGTACACCTGAAAATATTGTGGTCACTACATTTCTGTAAATACCCATCCAGCATAACAATTAGAAACTTGTACTTTTTAGCCTAAATCTTTTTTGTCTACATATGCTATCATTGCTACATTGAATAAGACGTTGATATGTTTTCTTACCAGGTTCTGGCATTACATGGAGTCAAGTGTTTATCTGTTAACAAAACTATTTTTACCGTGAATAATTTGACACTTTGTGGCTACCGCCAATTCATGCCTCCATATAACATGTGGTGATCTGTTTCATTTATGGCAACAGTAAACAAAGTGTTTGCAAAAGAGTCTATGTGAAAAGGTCATTTTCAACACTTAAGACAAATACCTCCCTAAATACAGCAAAAAGGGAATTTAGGTCAAACTTACTGCGACATGTTAACTCGGGTTTGATGTGGAATTTTTATATGCCAAAATGTCCGTTTATTTCGGCAAACACATAAGACACCGCATTATAAAGCTCTTATTTCGCACAGCGTGTAAGGTAAACATGCTAATTATTTGAGGCCATGGGTGTTCGGCTTCGTCCTCTCCCACTGACATGTTCCAAATGGCGACAGTGTTTCCGCTGCCTGTGGTCACGTGACTGCATCGTTACGTCTGATTGGTAGAATGTTAAGGGAAGGAGTCGTCATGTGATTATTGTTACTACGTCTGATTGGTGAAACGCAGTCATGTGGCAGAACCGCTTTTGGCGTCCCTGGTAAAGATAATGAACGAAAAAAAGGAGAAAAAAAAAGCGACGACTTTAGTGTAGCCAAATATAGCGGAGTAAGAGTAGCGATCCTTCTTCACACATCTACTCAAGTAAAAGTAAAAAGTATTGTGTGGTAAAACTACTCTTAGAAGTACATTTTTTTTTTTTTTTTTAAAGTTCCTCAAGTACATGTAACGGAGTAAATGTAACTCGTTACTACCCACCTATGGATACGAGCACTGTATGGTGGCAGGTGACTCAACTCAATTCTCAACAAGTAGCAATTTGCAGATATATAACAAATATTCTTAAAAAAAAAGAGGCTTCAAGTGTGCCATTCGTAGCTGAAGGTTACTGTTAAACGAAACATAAAACAAAAAATTATGTGTTGTGAACATAAAACAGTTTCAATGTATTAGCTGAATGCTAACTTACAATGGGAAACACCATTTGCACGCAGGCTAAACATTAGCCTCGATGTGATGTTGTTTCCTGCGATTGGTTGGCAACCAGTCCAGGGTGTCCCCCGCCTACTGCCCAGAGCCAGCTGAGATAGGCGCCAGCAGCCCCCGCGACCCTTGTGAGGAATAAGCGGTCAAGAAAATGGATGGATGGATGGATGGTGTTGTTTCCTTTTGAGCAAACGTTAAGTGCGGCAACACTGAAAAATGAAATCATTTAAAAAATAACAAAAGACGTGATGAAATACATTGAAAAGAAAAAAAAACATTCATGCCACATATATAACAAGACTCTTCCTTTCCTGATGTAACTGCTCGGCGGGCTATATGTAGCCCACGGGCTCTACTTTGCCTACCACTGGATTAGCAGGTAGTTTGCATGTAATGTGCCACCCGCCGTGATGATGGCGTCCTATGGGAGCGGTACGCACACACACTCATTTTGGGAATCCTCACTTAGATGATAAGCGATGCAAATATAAGGAGAGTGTGCGTGTGTGTGTGCGTAAACCCACAGAGACGTTGATGCCGCAATGCATTATGCATGCGTCTCCGTCTACGCTCCTCTTCCGTCTACTGTCCTGACAGCGGCAGATTCCTCGGGGATGATTAACTCCGACTCGTTTTCATTCCGCCGATCCGAGGCGGCCGGCCGGATTTGTTCCGACGCGCCGCGGACGGCGGGTTGCTATCGATTTTCTGTCTTGCCGAAAAAACTCGGGATTTCCTCTCATAACAACAGCAAGGAATTCCCGCCGTTTTGCCCTTTGGTCACAGATGAGAGGATTCCTGCTTTTTTCTGCTTCTTTTGTAATCTGGATTTCCGTGAAGCATGGCCTGTCCTCTTATTACCTATCAATCAAATGGCTATGCCTATCCATCAAGAAGTCATAACCAGACTGTTACAGTATAAACACTGTGGTCCCTTGTCTTATGAGGGACCCAACTTATAAAATTGACGTTGTAATAATAATATCCAAAATTGTTGGTTTACTAAAGGTTGCAAAACGTAACAAAAAAATAAAAAAATGCCTAAAATGAATAGCAGGGTTCATTGACAACTAATGTTCTAATCTGTTGTTGTAGGGACGCCAATTGCTGACATCCTCTTTACTGAAATTTATGGAATTGGAGGGAAGTCTTCACTTTAAAGCAGCCAATCATGAGGTACGTGAAGTCTACTCCTTGCTTCATTTTCTACAGTTGTTACGCTATCAATTTTGAAGTAATAAAATGTTGAATTAAGGTTCCCGGATTATGATCACTAAGTTTTTTATTGAAAGTTAAATGTCACTCCCAGATTGCTCCATGTATACTGGATAATGCCGCACAAAAGCCACACAAACATTTCGTGGATTTGGCCCTTAATGTTTTAGAGATAATATCATTTGAAGCGACTCAACATTTATATGCACAAATTTCAATGCCTTAATGTGAAAAATGTATATAACTAATTGATAGACAGCGAACCCGTGCTATTCGCGAGGGTTCGGGATTGAGCTCTGCCACAAATAATGAAAATCTGCGAGTGATTGGTGTCTTACTTAAAATATCCCACTTCGGTGAGGACAGTCCAGTGATAAAACAAACAAACAAACAAACAAACAAACAAACAAACAAACAAACATAAAAATATGGTTGAGATTAAAAATGTAAGCCCTTTTTTTTTTTTTTTTTTTTTATGTTTTAGGGCATAACAACATTTAAAGGAGATGCAGTATTAGCATGCAAAAATTTCAATGTGTCAAATAAAACCCCAAAACAAGTGTAACAAATACATGTAAATCCATTTTCCTTTCATGTTTAACATTCACAGCTTGTCGTCAGACTGCTGTGGAGGTCTGATATGCATTGATTTGCCCTGAAGTCGCAGCATTCTCTGCTCTTTTCCTAGTGAGAAGTCTGAAATATCCCGCTCAGGCAAGCCAAAGAAAAATAGTGGATGCAATTAGCTTGTTTTTGCATTTAAAGACAACAAATGTAATCTTGTTTGGCAGTTCACCAACATTTTACAGAATCACATAATTTAAAGGAGAATATTTGTATACGTCGATATCAGAGAATGATAGTTGGCTTTGATGCATTTACTTATTTCAGTACTGGAGTTCAACTTAACAAGTGGAACTTGTACCATGTAAGGTTTCATTAAAGTGTGACGTCAAACAGATGTGCGTCAATTTGCTCCGAGCAGTATTTTGTAGCCTTTCTACAATGGAGAGGGACACATTTTCCCGCTTCCTAGATTTCTGGAATGCAGTGTCATCATTCCTCCTGGCAAAATTTGCTTTGGAGTCTCGCGTGTGAACATATCCGAAGAAGAATAAAAGACTTTGTAAGGGGACACCCGTGTTTCTCCTTTAAGTAGAGTTTAATTCGCCTCCTGTGCTTTTGTCTTTTTATGTTTCATTTGCATATGTTTGAAGCGTTTCCATCCCCACGGAACGCTGAATCATCTCAAAAAGGTCGCCGCTGTGGCCTGACACCTCCTCTATTTTTTATTTTATTTTTTATTGTTGAATATTACAACGGGTATTACTTTTATGCTTTACATCCTTCCGGAAAGAATGCACACGGCTACAACTTTGTCGCCACTTTGCATTAAAGCGCGGCGGGGGAGTATATGAGGTGTAAGATTTAACCATCAGCAGCACGCTTTCTAACTTTTACTTGTGCAATGTAAGCAAAATGGGAAAAGATGTATTGCTTAGGAAAAGAACATCTAGTATTGCAAACAGTGGAGAGCAGACTTCCGCCGTAGCCCTAGCAATATTCATGTCTCAATACAAATGTCCAATTTGTATCGTAAATTTTCATTTAGCATTAACTATGGCATCAACATTAACTGATGACATTGGAGACTGGTAGAGGAAGAAGAAATTTACCACTACATTTATCAGAAAAGAGAATGGCTAGCTTATCTTCTTCTTTGCCTTTTCTGGTGGTCTGGAAGCCCTGTGGCACATTGTTGCCTCTCACAGGCCAGTCTGGGTACTGCATCAAGTAATTTATGTACTGTATTTTTGTGCTCACCTAAAAAAAATATCTATGAATAATGATCTAAATCTGACTTACAAATTTACTTATTCAGAATGTAACTGGAGCTGTTGGCGGTTAAAAAAATTGTTGGGAAAATAGCAACAGGTTGTCAAATTTCACTTATTTTTTCTTAAAATAAGTAATATTACACACCAGTAAAATTTGTGAGTAAATTGTGAGATCATCATGATTTCAATAAAATCTCACTTTCAGCAGGAGAGAGTGATATTTAATATAATGTCAACCTCATTTTACACCTTTAACTTAAAAATAAATGGCTTACAGATGGTTTGTGCTCGTGTACATGCATTTTGTAAAGACTCTCCCCAACTTCCACCGACATTCCAGGCTAAACTTAGCTACTCCCTAACATTCAACGACTCAGTCTCCCAGTTGTAATGTATCACTTCAACATACTTCTTTTACACCAGTTACAACTTTCCTATTAGCCAAGGCTTTGGCACCATCTAGTGACATCATCAATTGTAGAAATAACATAATACATTTTTTTTTTCTTCTTTAGTAAATATCTGATTATGCTTCACAGGGGGAAAAAAAACAGTGAATGGTGAATTTGTGAATAGTGAATCACGAATAGATAAAGTCAGAATATTTTATATTACCGCCATGAAAGACACGTTTGATTAAACACAAATAAGCAGGGTGTTTGCCAAATGTAAATAAGTAAGGATTACCATGATGGGTATAGGTGAAATAATGAATAGCAATAACTGCAAAATTGTGGGAGTCCACTCTGTACTATTTTTCACATTTTTAGTTGGTGGTGGCATGAAATGTTTCAAATGTAAAATATGTGCCTTGGCTAGACTATGACACAGACTACTGTATACGAAAACATATAGTGATTGGTGGCGGTTGGCTGCGATTCCGCCGTTTGTCACATTAGCTTAGCCGCGGAGGACGCGCGCAAGGCAGGCGACGACGGCTCCGTTGCTGGCGGTAATTGCGAGTCATTCAGCCTGAGTGAGCGGCGGCCCCCAGGCCCCTATGCTCTCTGCGGGAAGCGCAATCTCCCCCGGCCCTCCCCTGGCTCTGGATGGCGATTACCAGCCTGTTACCGTGACAGCTCAGCACTTTAACACCGCTTCCCGTGGCGGTGGAGGGTCACGCTCGGCATAAAAAAGCATGGGTGGGAGGGGGAACGTTTAAGTGGGATCTCAGCCATCATTTAGAGCTCAAGCAGGTGACTGCTGACAAGCCAGTGTCACCCAGTCAAACATGATGCATAATTATCACATGATTCTGCAATTAACCATAAGTATAGTGCTATTGAAAATAATACAGAGTGGCAGCCTGTTTCAGCCGCTCCAACCCACTGTGTTTTTCTAATCTTTTTTTTTTTTTTTACCTGGTTTGTTCGTGCTGTGTTCTGAACCTCAGTGTTTCTTCTACTGTCTAAACATGGGCATGGATGCTAAAATTTGTACTGGCTCGGAGCCAAGGCTCTTGTTTATAGTCAAGAGCAGCTGTTAGCGCTACATGCTAACACAACGATGGCTACAGGAGTGACCCAACAGTGAGCTGAAGGGGAAGAGACGGGTGACGTTGAGCAAACAGGAGACAATGTCAACCCGTCCTCGCGTTTGTTATCGTGGCAAACGTTAGATCCATCCCCAATAAGATGGACAAGCTCATGGCGCTGACATGAGAGCGACTTCGGGGACATGAGCCTGCTGCTGTTTACGGAGTCGTGGCTGGCAGGGCTGACACTGGACTGTCTCTGACTCGAGCCGTTTGTGAGGCACTGCATGAACCGATCTTCTCGCTGCACTGTGTGCAGGACTGCGGGTACATGTATGGCTAGCCTACATTTCTCTGCCCTCCTTGCTTGATATTTCTTTTGTACTTTACTGTGTTTTGTAAGCACCACTTCTATAACTGCAATTATTGTTGAAACAATGCAAATGATCTGATTGTGGGACTAATATACGTTATCTGATACAATCGATATGTCTTTGCTAAAGGGGCCAGTTGCTGGCATTAGTGTAGAGTGACCAGACGTCGCGTAGTGGTGGGGTCAATCCCGCTTTTTAGCTGTGGGAGCTCACATCCCGGCGGATTTTGGCAACCTCATTGTTTTGTCCCGATATTACACAGGTCCCGTCCCAGCATACCGTTTTTTTGTTTGTTTGTTTTTTCCCATATGTCAGTCACACAGTTGTCCTTCCCGTTTTCGCATCTAGGAATCATGGGAAATGTAGTCCTACTATCCACTGTGGCCCCCACTTGCCGGTCAAACAACATAAGATGTGCATTCTAGTGGTATATTTCCAATGTAACAGTGCATGACCGGAGCAAGGTAAACGACACAGCAAATTTCCAACTGCTGAATTGAGCTGTTGAACTGTGAACCAAGATAGCAATTAGCATTAGCGATTGCCCCCCACATCCCCATTGGCGCATGTCGGTAGCCTTTTGCACTCCCCACCAGACAACATCCTCACCCACCATCACCCTGTTGCCTAAGATTCAAGTGATTAAATTTGGTTACATTTATTTAATATTTCATTTTCAATTTAGTGTCCTGATTTTTTTTTTTTACTTTGACATTAGTGTCCAGTGGTGTAGTTTGTGCTACTGATTGAAATGTAAAAAATTTTTTTTTTTGAAATTTAGAATGGGATGGACGTGACTTCTGTTGGCGACTTGCTTCATTTGTGTGCAGCATAACAGCTAAATGCCACTTCACCATGTTTGCTTTAAACTCTGACCTCTCAGATCCCTACTGGGTGTATATTCAATCAGTATTTCCTTAATCTATTCAGGACCCAAACCATTCAGTGATTTATAGACATGTAGCAGAATTTTGAAATCTATTCTACATCTAACTGGGAGCCAATGTAAAGCCTTTAGGACTACAGAAATCCGTTCTGATCTCTCTGTCCTGCTGCAGTTATTTGATGTCCTTTTGAGGAAGCCCATTCAGAAAACTGTTACAATAATCAAGTCGACTGGGGATAAAAGCACGTTTCTCCTGGTCTGCTTGACGCATGTGACCCTTTTTTTTCAGCTGGTAAAAGGATGTTTTAGTGATTGATTTGATATGATTGCTGAAAGTCAGGTCAGAGTCTATCAGCACCTCAAAATTTCAGTTGATTTTTGGTTTCTAAAGACAATGACTCCATGTGTTTTAAAGTCAAAACAAACATCATATTTATCCAGATCTTCACCTATCGTTAGTTATTTATTATTATTTTTGAACCACATGTACAATTTAAAAAATCAGTAAATCTAAGAATTTAAACAATTAGAGAGGTCCAGTCTTACCCTGCATACATACATACCTGAATGTACAAGTATCTTAACAGAAAATACGTAGAAGTAAAAGTCCCCTTGTAGAATGTTGCTCATGGACAAGTCCTAAAGTATATCTAATATTTGTTGCAGCCTACTTAAGTTTCCAAAGTAGTTTACTGATATTCAATGTACTTAAGTATAAGTATTTTATAAAATGGAGAGGAAATGTATTAGTACAGAAGTATAACGATGAATAACGACGAAAAATGCTTCTTCAACCAGCTTTTCAGGCATCTTGTTTTTCAGTAAATCCTGTTATCTCAGGGAAAAAAAAAAACAAGCTCTACTCATCTTCTCTGCGCAAACGTGTTCAGTAATGATTTAAACGCTGTATGTTGCTTCTTCATATATCTACGAAGGGAGCAGATTAAGTGATGCGGGCTGACAGTGTGCCTGGGCAGAGCTGAAAAGCTGGTCCCAGTCCCGGGGAGTTGAATAAGCACTCGCTTGTCATCTCTGTCGCGCTCAAATCTTCATCTCTAATACGACATAAATTTTTAATTAAAGAGCGGCGCAGCTCAGATGTCTTAAGTGTCGGCCCAGCCGCTTTATTCGCTTTTCTCCCGTGCGTCTAATAAGCTCGCCATGGGAGCTCTCCCGTGTTACACGATTAAAAGTCTGAAAATGGCTTTTGCCCTTAGAACTAATTATTCCTCTGTATTGTGTGCACGAGAAAAGAAAAAAAAAAAGTAATTTCAACAGAAACATTTGACTCTTGATGAATCATTTACTTCTTTTTTGGGGGGTTGGTGGGGTTAACACACTCGCCACCTTTTCATTTTCAACTCTTGACCCACCGTGTTCCACCATTGTGTGGTCCTTGAAGACTGGTTCATTTTGTATGCTCGACAGGGCGAGCGCTTCTGAATTGGCTATCACGTTTCTGCATGATAAGATATCGACCAGTCGGCGGAGGGCGGGAAGGGACAGCAGTGGTGTCTGTCCCCCAATGGGAAGCAGCTTTAAATGACACTTCGCCTGACTGCTAACTTGTAAAATTCAGCATACAGTATTTTGTCCCATCAGTTTCTACATGTGGCATTGGAACAAAGAAAATTAACGTGAGAGGTATGAAACGAGACTTGGCTCATTGCATGTCACAGTCTTGTTTAACATCTCACCGCCGTACTCAAATAGTACAGTACTGTTCTTTTTAGACCTGTGTTTGGTTCAGAAGCCCAAACCTCAGCTATTCTTCGAAAGTGAAGCCTCCAAACGCATCAGTATCATGAGTAGACCTGGAGAAGAGACACAGGAAGTCTGCCATTTTGGTTGGAAGCAATTGTTTTAATTCAATTTCACGACAAACTCATCCACAAGATTTTTGTCAGTGGCAACCACATTTGAACCACGGACTGTGGTACTGTACTGTACTGATACTGTAGTGGAGAGATGAAAGTGCAAGGAAGTAGTAGTCTATGACTATTTTGAGGGACAACCCTGACACATCTACCAAATGTTTTGCTCTCTGATTGCTTTTCATGTTTTATGTGAAGTTGTCAAGTTTTGGTGCTTGCTGCCATCCATCCATCCATCCATCCATCCATCCATCCATCCATCCATACATCCATCCATCCATCCATCCATCCATCCTGTTGTGGGTCACAGGGAACTGGAGCCTATCCCAGCTGACATAGGCCGGAAGATTGGTCACCATTACAGGGCACATAGACAAACAACCATTCACTCATTTACGCCACCAAAGAGAGGAAATGGAACCAATGTTGCACACACAATTTTTCCATTGCATTTCAATGGCCACAAATATTTTGCTATTTGTATGTATTTTTGTCATACAGTGTGTCCTAAATAGCCTCCTATTAGCGTTGTTTAAAAAACAAAAATGTGGGCCCCTCCATCACTTAAGTTGCCCATGCCTAATCTCCTCTATCTACTACGGTGGTTCTCAACCTTTTTTCAGTTACGTGCCTCCTATGAAATATTTTTTCAGCCAAGTACCCCCTAACCAGTGCAAAGCTTTTGTGGTTGAAGAACAAACAAACAAACAAACAAACAAACAAAAACAGTGCTGTGCCATCATTGTTTTATTTATTAAACTTTGGACATCAATCTGTATTTATGTGATCTCTAACTATTTGGAAATAAAAAGACATAATTGTGCACATAAATCAACATGAAGTGTTCTCCTTTAGGATCATAGTAAAACGCTGTTCTCAAAAATAAATAATTAACTGAATTTAAAAAAAAGTTTTCAAGTAATTGATAGGTAATGCTATGTGGCATATGACAAGTTGGATTGAACCACTCTGGTATGAGCGAGATGCTGTTTTTTAGGACACTGAATAGCCTACTAAATATAAAGTTCATTTCATGAACTTATATTTTTCTGAAATTTGCATATACTGTACTTTTTAAATATCTTTTAAAATCTTATGTACCTACTGGAGTGCCTTTGCGTGCCCCCATTTTTGAACTGCTGATCTATTAAATGAATTAAATTTGGTAGCAATCTGAAGAAATATTGAGAAGCCCACCATGAAAGGACCAAAGTCACATGAAAATGTCACATAACGGCAGACTTCTGGTGTCTTTTACGAGTGTCTGCTCATCGACATCCCTTCCAAATCTCAAGGTTCTAAATGAAACTGACATTGTGGGCTGAATTTTCAAAGAGGTAAGACGCTACTGAGTCTTTTTTTTTTTTTTGGCCTGCTACACAAAATGCTGCGAAAGAAGCACTGAGCAAGACAAGTGAACCGTAGTATAGCAAAAAAAAGAGAAAAAAAACAGCAACCTTTTGGAAACAGAGAGCTACTTCTTGAGTAATGCTGAAGGGCTACCAGTTTCATACACACTTCTGAAATAACAAATGTGCTCAAAGTAACTATAATAATGTTAATAATAATTCAATTTATGTGAAGGCACGGATCACGTTGATGATATATTTCAGCATTTCCAAATGATCACTTCTACAACATTCCTAGAAAATCTCAATGTCCCAATACTGAGCTATTTTTAGAAGAGTGCTTGCTCAGGGGCTTGTGGACCTTGGGGGTTACCGGGTGCCTGCGGCCACCACGTTGCTGACCCCCTAGGCTGAATGTTGCACAAGCACAATCGCATCAGCATTTAGCCAATTAACATTGCACAATTTCACTTCTTTGTTTAGGGTTACATTGAAAATTAGAGATAGACCGATAATCGGCCGGGCCGATAATCGGGGCCGATATTTGCTATATTGGTACATATCGGTATCGGCCTGTTTTATTAATCTGACGGCCGATATAAGCGATCCATTTAAAACTCCGTATTTTCGCTTCGAATGCAGCCCAGAGCGTCTCTGTCTGTTATGGAGTCCAACTCCAGCAACGTAACGCCCATAGCAGCATTTGATTGGTTAGCCGTGCAAGAGCCAGAACCAATCAGTAGTGTATGCCGTGTATCACAGTAGCCGGTCACACACGCACCCACGGACACAACGCGAGAGACACATGCTTCGAAGGTAAGTTAAAAGAGAAGAGACTCCGCCGAACTTTTCACCATGATAAGCTAAACACATTGAATTATGTTGTGTATTAAATGCACTATATGAATGGAGCTGCATTGCCTTGCCTTGAATCCCCGCTAGCTAACAGTGGTGTGTTCAGCTTAGCATGTAGGCTAACACCCAGTAGCTAATTCGCTACTTGAACTACTCGGGGAGGGAATCACACACATTTTCATTTAATTAGTAAACAACGTTTGTTAGAAAGGCTCCAAATATTAACAGTTGTCATTATTATATTGTCTAGTTCCATGTTAAGAGTAGAGTAACGTCATTATATTTACCTCTCGTGACGCACACATTGCATTCTGGGTCACGTCCACTACTTGTTGCATAGCTGTTATTATGCAGTGAGATGCCACAGTGACACTAAATAGCGTTTAGTTACTTTATATTGTGTTTTGTTGTCGCACTGGTTTGCCGTTGTGTGCCTTAAGCTTCGCCGTCGATTTGATTGACAGCTCGTTGTGCACTTCGTTAAAGTCCGCTCCGTAACTAATTAAGTGTCTCAAACACCGTTTAACTACACGAACGTGTTCTCTTTCGTATGTTAGGCATTAGTAGAGAAGTGCACTAAAGTATAGTGTGCTTATTTGCTCGTTTTGTCTCTCTTTTCACATCATGTCTGCCGTCAGTTGGGACATTATCCTCTCAATGGATGCCACTAATATGTAACATCTACGGCCGTAGTCGGCTGCAATTAATGTTCAGTGATGTAATTTCGTTACGTGCATCATACTTTGAATAATGAGCTCATGTTTGGTGTGTTGTATAACTTTCTCGTGTGTTTGTAACTATTCATGTGGACAGCTAAGATAGTGCTTGTTAATGTGAATTAGCAATGTTGCAGCCCAGTTATTATTTAGACAAGTAAATCTGTGCCTAAGTGATACAGTACAGTACAGTAGTGAGAGAATAGTGGGCCCATATACACACACGTGTCTATAAGTGTAAAACACATTAAACAGCAGAAACTGGCTGCGGTCCACCGCAACAATGTCTGTTTAACCAAGTTATTCTTACTATTATTATAACCAAGTTATTTTACTCTACCTTTTTCTGCGTTGATTGGGGCATCCTAAGTGGCAGTAAACTAGAATTATTATTTTATTTTTTTGCTGTAGTAATAAGTAATGCCACAGCTGATGCACATTTTGAATGACAGGGTTCCTCCTATTACTTCAAAATATAAAAATATAACATTTATAGAATAAAACTACAAGTATCCCAAATGCTATAAAAGGTAATGTCACATTGGCCCCCACATTTAACTCCCCCCGCCACCAACGTCTTATTGCAGATGGAAGGATGTAAAATGAAAAGTGCAGTGCATTGTAAAGAACGGTTAGGGTTTGCATTATTCAAAAATTTGATGCCAACATTTTAACTTTTACTGCAAATGAATATCGGCTTCAAATATCGGTTATCTGCCTCCTTGACTACCGATAATCGGTATCGGCCCTGAAAAAAGCATATCGGTCTATCTCTATTGAAAATCTCCTCTTTCTGAATTTGTTTATCCTCATGTTAGCATATCAATAGTAAATTGACATTACCTTACGTGTATTGTCCCACTTTCGCAACACTGTAGAGACGCACGCAGCAGGTGAGCACAACTGCATCTGTGCTAATAGAGACGTCCTGCCCGCAGGCTGAAACTGCCTGACTCATGCACAACCACCAACCTGATGCTGACCAGATCACACACGCCGCAGAGGGGTTCATCATACACCAGCTGACTTCTTGCACCCCCTCAGGCTCTCAAGCTGAGGTGTCACCACAAAAGCAGAGTAGCCTTTGATAGGCTCATTTACACCCGGTTGGACAGTCAAGTAACCTTGCCAGCATGCTGCATTCTCGCGGTATTTGTGAGTTCACAAACTCCGGAGAATACATCTTGTACCGCTCCCGCTGGTACGTTTGCAGCCGACCTTTTTTAGGTCGGACCAATCAGGCGTCGTTTAGTGCGGGCCGAAACCATTCAGGGTGGGGTTCGACAAACAAACCTAACAGATGAATGGACGCTGCAATTAATTCTGTTCTCACAGAATTACTTACCATTTCTTTGTTGATTTTGAACAGCAAGAGAGGCACTTCATGCATTTTTTTTTTTTTTTTTTTGATGAAGATGTTTGTGTCCCCTAAGATGAGACGGAAGACGACATTGATTGGTCAAAACAAACGTGCAAAGATGCCGCATCGTCCAATCAGCTCAAAGTATTGTACTGCAAGTCCCTCCTTTCCTGAATGGATCTGATGAGTGAAGTCGCAGAATGAACTCCCTTGAGTGAATCAAAATTATCAATTTTGGCCTGTGAGGTTACAGTCGAGTTCAGTTCGGCACACTTTGGAATGCTGAATCTACATTGTGAGCTGAGATGGGAAATCCAGGTCCAGAAAGGAAAAACCTTGCCACAGTTTAGCCTTAGCTACAGGTGTTTGTTCTCAACCAGCAGGTAAACGCGGTCTAGTTTTCCCATCTCTGATTGTGTGACACCATAACATGGCTAAGATACCTCATTTCAATTCGTGATTCCTGAGTGGGGCTGAATTTTTTTCTAATTTTCTAAGGGGCACTACTGAGGGAATTTGTCCAACATCTTAGCTTTCAGCTAAAATAACCAATTTCCTGTTCCTTCACATGAGTCCTAGTGACTTTATTGTGTATCCTGCTAGTATAGACATGTCCGCTCAGTTTTGTGTAGGCCTGGAAAACTGGTGATTTTTTTTTTTCTTTTAAACTATGATTTGGGAACTGCAGGTGCTTTTTAATTGTTGCTTTTCAAGAGTGAAGGGTGATGCACAGTGCATTGCCTCGAAGCCTCAGGGGGAAAGCAATTGGGTGTAACCACCGCCAGGGAATCTTAATTAAAATCACTCTCTCCTAGAGAATATAATAAAAGTCCACAGTGGACATTCTATCTTGAAATTGTGCACACACGACCTGTTACTGCCCCCCTCGTGTTTGGACAGAAAGTAGACTGCTGTCAGCGCCGTTTAACGTCCAAAGACCGACCTCCTCATCTTCTAAGCTGATCGGGCCTACCTCAAAGCAAGCCTTTCCAATTAAAGCGGCCGAGCTCAGTTGGATGGATGACTTTTAAGAGGCGCTCTGGGATTCTTGCGGGGGAAATTGCGGATATATGGAGCGGCGACAACAATTATTTTAAAAAGCCCATTTGAGCCGTCTTCCGCGGTCCACATCACAGCGCCCACTCTGGGTCGTAACGTATGTACAGAAAGAAGGTACAGATACATTGTCCATGAATCAAAGGGCTCATAGGCTCTCTCTCTCTGTCTTTCTCTTTCTCTCATGCTCTGTCTCTCCCTCTCTCTATATTAGAGCTTGGACTCATTTGCTGTCCGCATTTGCATACTTATTTAGTAGAGGTTTGCCAAATAATCGATTCATAAAAGAATCGAGATTCTCATTTATTAATTGAATCGAATGATATATTTAATATCCAAAAATCGATTTTATTTAAATTACAAATGAAGAAGGGGAAAAGGCAGTTGTAGCCCACATGCTGTTTTTGTGGAAAAAAGGCACAATACAAAATTAATAAATGTTTAAACAAAAAAAAGGCACTTTAATGTCTCTATTTGTCCTTTTGTCTTGCAATGCAGATTGGAGTAGATCATGACAATGTTGTCCATATCTGTAAATTGAAGCAGAAATCATTTGTCAATCAAATAATTTTGAATCGAAAATCGTTCGAATCGAGAATCGAAAATCGATTCTGAATCAAATCGTAGACCCAAAAATCGTAATCGAATTGAATCATGAGACAGTCAAAGATTCCCAGCCATATTATTTAGAGTTTAAGCAGCATGTCTCAAGTCAACTTGGGACCTACCACAGTATTTGTACTTTTGATGAAAAACACAAAAGATTGTGTGCTATCGTTATCTATGTATCCATCCATCTATCTATCTATCTATCTATCTATCTATCTATCTATCTATCTATCTATCTATCTATCTATCATCCCTCCCTCCTTCCATCCATCCATCTATCCATCTATCTATCTATCCATCTATCTATCTAATCTACCTTTTGTACTGGAACACCAAGTAATTGTAGAATGGCTATAATATCAAGACTTATGGACAACATCAGTTTACTGCGTCAAAGCACCTATTATACATGGACAAATAAATAAATAAAAAAAGTGAAATAACGATGATCACGTCTTAATTTATTCACAAATTGATATAGTATATTTCTAGGTACATTAATAGATAATACATGTCAGACAATAAATTGGATAGTTTACAGTGTCATCCCTTGTGGTCTCGCTCATCACCCTGGTTGGAAATCACTGGCTTATACTGTAACAATATGTGGACTGCGTTGCAACCCTTGTGGAATGCTACTCGATTTGTACTTTCGCTTCGAGTAATTGTGACGTTTAGAATATAATGCAAAAAATGGTGGACAGTATACATCCTTGGAGAACACCGGCTGTTTTCTACTGTAGCAGCAAATAATTGCGACATTTATAGTGCATAATAAATATGTGGCCCTGGTATACAGCATTGCAGAACACTGTGTCCTTTGTTTATGGTGGTGTTGCAGTCATTCGACAGCAAATTGGCACTAAAGTGTAAAGTTATGCGCTCAAGTCCATCACTAAACTACACAAAAGTACTAGTAAAGTCATAATTGCATTAAATTTGTATCGAAGACTTTCATGCCATGAATGTAAAACAATCAAATGAAAAACAATAAACCTGTCCTACCGTAAAACTCAAAATCTTGTATTTTAATTTTTATTTAAATTTTTAAATGTTGGAAACCAACATCTATCTTTTTTATGAGCCTTGCAAGGTTGAGGTCGCAACCTACAGACACCTAAAAATATGAGCCTTATTCACGCAGAGTTTCTGGAAACATTATCAAATGCTGAACGGCCGATTTAATGTGCTTTTTAGTTCAGAATCATTCCTCAAAGTCACAATTTGTTTAAAATTATGGTTTGATTTAAAATAACTCTGGCTGCAATTCACGATAGAGTCAAACAAGCACATAGAATTGCCTTTTTGGTTCTGGTATAAACTGTTCTGCTTACTCCCACTCTGCTCAAAACCAAGCAGCTTTAATTAAGGATAGAAAGTAGAAGTATAAAAATAAATCTCTAAGTCTCTCTGTGAGCTTCTTTCTGAACAAACTGTTGCTTATTGGAATATGTCAACATTAAATTCCCAATTAACTTAGCGCACATGCTTGATGATGAACGGCTGCTTTTCTAAGGGGATTTAACGGGCACATTGAAACTTGGTATAAAGTGCACACAAGTAACAGATTGGCCATTAAGGTGAATATTTACGAAACACGACAATATCACTGATAATGATTTCTTTGATTGGTGTATTGATAACATTTAGTGATAAGCAATGACTTACTAAAGATTATGATAGAGCACTTTTGTGACAATAACTAAATCACTGGCATCAGGCAAAATCCGCACAGCTATGCAAACAATCACTTTTCATACAACCATAAAAACAGCTTGTTAATTGAGTTACTGTATTAGCATTCCATCGTCAAAAAGAGAAAACCATTTGGAAGACTTTAGATGAGTCACTAATTTATAATAATATCAATAGTATCCATTTGTGGAAAAAAATATTAAATTGAACAAATTTTGACAAAAAAGATTTCCACCTGACAGTTTGGATACATTCCTTATAGTTTTTTATATATATGTGGGGTTTTTTTTGTTTTTTGTTTTTTAAAGTATTATTTTGCCGCTGTACAGTAAAAGAAAATAATACAAAGTATATTTTGGATGTTTTGATCATTTAGATCCTCACATCTGACTAAATAAGCAAATTATTTAACACTGCTGCTGTCGGTATGATACAGTATTGGAAGCACAATGTCCAGTAAATAGTACAATGGTATCAAAAGGGAGTGTTGTTGTTACATGGGAGGATTCGTCAGGTGTACCGAATGAGTGTGTATTTTGTGGCCATTTGCAGAAGGTCCCCGGAGATCAGGCTTTCTTTCGTTCTCTCTCTCGTGGATTTGCAAACCATTGCAACAGAAATGATTGCAGTTTAAATCATCCTCTTTTTAATTACTCTATTTTTTTTTTTCATTAATTGGCTTAATTCATTAATTGCTCCATAATTCATCACTGTCATGGAGCTAATGAATTACCCATCCCCTGTTGATGTGTTCTTTTTCATCTTACATACATGCAGGGTACAAGAAAAGTGAGCGTTAATCCTATTATCACGTGAATGTGAGCGTGTAGTCTGACATTTTTTTTTTTAAACTATTACCTGAATATTCGCACCCGCTTCTTCCTCTTCCTCTCCCCCCTCCTCCTTTCCCCTTGGTTTTCCGTAATGAGGCAGCTGAGCCCGCGGGCTTCCGAGCAAGAAGAGGAGGAGGATGTTTTCAACTTCCCTCGTGTGACTAAAGAGCTGATTTCTCATTAAAGGAAAATTTATTTATTTATTTGTGTGTGTGCAAGCACACATGAAAGGCGAGTGGGTGAGCCCAATTTAGGGGGGGGGGGGGGGGGGGGGGATTAAAAAAATGTTTTTGACATATTTTTAATTGTATCACACTTGCACAATTTCAAACGATCCACATTTTGTTTTTACAGCCCAAAAATTGTGTAGCACCGCAGTCCCTAAAGCCAATAAAATTGCTCAGCTTGTTTATCATGAATAGACCAACAAAAACATTTCAAGAAGCCACACCTGAAAAAGCACAAGAAGTCTGCTATCGGCGACGAAGTTTGATAATTCGCTACAAAGAACTAAACTTACTAACTCAGTAAAAAAATAAAATAAATAAATAAAATGTTTTGCAAATTCAGCCCCCAAAGCCACTTTCACTTGGCAATATGTAATTTGGTAGACATGTCTATCATTAAAAAAAAAAAAAAGTCTCAAGTTGATATGAATTACACAAGAAGTCTACCATTTTAGTTTGAAACGGGCCATTTTAAGTCATTTTGCCCATTAGGTCCTTGAATTACAACCTCATTCTGCAGATTTTGTCAGATAACAACCACATTTGATGGGCCACGCTAGATTGTAAGACATTTGGCTAGCTCGTTGGTGAAGCGTAGCAGTGAAGTTTGATAACTCGCTATAAATCAAGAAACAGATTATGAATGCTTTTAAATTCATCACCCCACACCTGTTTTGTTTTGCAACTTCAAGTTTTGTTGGCATACCTATCATGAATAGACGCACAGAAACCCACAGAAAGTCTGTCGTTTTGGTTTCAAGCAACTATTCTAAATTTGACAAATTTGGGTCTTTTTCTTAGAGCCCTTCAAAGGTGAGCTTGTCTGGTGGCAATGAAACTTAGCCTTCTAAACAGATGGGTGATGCCAAATTGTGAAGAATTTTGAGTGTTGGCCATGGTGTGTGGCCGTAGTGGCTTAATTTGATGGCTCGCCACAAAACATGAGTGGAATAATCATCTCCCAAGTTATCCTGTGTTTGAGGATGACAAGAGTCATAGGCGCCCCCTGCTGGCAGAAACTGCCACACGCATCACACACTCTAAACTCGTCGTGCCTCCCGTATTTTACACCCCTCAAAGATCATGGGGTTAATTGCTTATTCATTGTTGCTTGCAGCGTGAATTCTTATTATTGCTGGTTGATTTAAATCAGAGGTCACATTGAGTGAAATGCATATAAAACATGTCTAAAAGTACAGCATGCACACTGTATTTCCTATGATAAACTATCACAAGTGCAACGTTCATGATTACATAGTAACTACACAGTTCAAGTGATTGAAAATAGCAGGTAAATGCGAGCTTCCTGATTGCCTTTTGAATACGAATTTGATGTCATTGATGTTACGACTGTGGCCTGGCATATTCGCCATGCGTTTAAGTTGATGTAAGTGCACGAAAAAAAAAGTTTGATACGGTCACATTGAACCGTATTCATAATTAATGCAGAGCGTGAACAAAAGGAGACAATGTGGCAAAAGTCACACACTCCTACATGTGGCATCCTATCACGTTTATATACTTTGTATTAATTTTTTTTATAGTCTTCAAACACATTGTCTTGATAGACATTTTGCTTGTGGTGCAGTTGTTTTTCCATGTCATTTTCGTACAAGAAACTACACTTTTTCACATTCACCCATCAATCTTCCTGCCTGTGCCAAATGACTTTTGAAGCAAGAGGCATGGTCAACTCTGGACTAGAGGTGTCATGGTTAATCAATTGTCAAACGATTTTAATAATCAAGTAGTTGTTTAGAGCCATTGTCTAACTGTTCAAATTGTCCAAATCTTCTGGTTTCAGTCTCTCAACAGTCATTCTGTGATTTATGTCATTTTTCATGAAAGCAGACTCATTGTTTGTGTTTAATCAATTAACACATTTGCAAACATCGGCTTTTACTTCAGAAAATGACCAAACCGTAACTGAATCTGTTTCAAAAGTTGCCGTATACAGTATCAATCGCTCTTGTGTGATATTGCTTAATTGTTCTTTAATTGAAACCAAATAAAAAGAATAACTGGTTAATAATAAGCAGCAATCAAGAAAAATGGTGTTGTAAAACACTTGAATGCAAAATTTAATTTTATCCAATTATTCGATTAATTGTTAAATAGACACCCTTTCTCTGGAGTGGTCGCAGACCAATCTCTGGATCGCTTCAGACCCTAATTTTTTTTTTTTTTCTCTTCTCATGATAGATCATGTGATAGGATACGCATTTCTAATTTGTTGCTACAGTGACTATTTGATGCTGTTCACATGCAAGCCAGCGGGCCAAACGTGATTATTTTGGGAATGTGGGAGGAAGCCCCGGAGTACCCAGAGAATAACTGAAGTAAGCCCAGGGAGAGCATGCAAAACTCCATGAAGCAAGGTCATATTCGAACCCCGAACCTCAGAAATGTATGGCAGACATATTTACTAGGGTTGTGTTGTTATTTTTGCATCATCCATCCATCCATTTTTTTTTTATCGCACTTGTATTAAGGTGGCACTCTCCAGTACAACTGGAGCCTGTCCAAGCTGACTTTATGGCAAGAGGCGAAGTACACCTTGGACTATTCGCCAGTCAGTCACAGGGCACATATAGCGTCGACAAATGATCTTTCACACTCACAATTGGAAATGTAGGAGAAAAGCAGAGAAAAACACAAGAACATTCAAACTCCACAATGAAAAGTGCCGAGATTTGAATCTGGATTCTTTTCACTGAGAGAAAAATGTGCTTGCTGTCTTTAATTAGCCAAATAGGCATTTGTTTTTAGTTATTTGAAAGGGGCTGGAAGTTGCAGTGCCCGCAGAAAGCACGCAAGCACGGGGAGAATTTGAAAGCTCAGGATTTGAACCCACAAACTGTCCACTACGTGGCAAACATGCTAACCAATAAATCACCGTGTTGGGCTGGTTGTTTCCTATCATTTTATTCATTGTATTTTTAAAGTTACTGCCTATAAATTTTGATAACAGACTTGTTTAAGTATTTAATTCATAGTAATAGTACATATTCATTTACGGTGTATGAATGTATTCCATATAAAAACATGTCGTAAATCTGTAGTCACAACGCTCTGTCGGCTACTTGAAGTCTTTGATATTCTGCCCACATGCTGACTTTGATGGCTCCTCACATTGTGTTTGACAACTTTTTAACCAATTTTAAGCAGCCCACATCCTCCTATGCATCCCTATGAACCCCCGCACCCCCTTGAGTGACTTTGTCTTCCTTACCAAACAAGCGGTTCCGTTCAGGAGCAGCAGGATGAAGCCACGCATTGTTCCACCACACTTGAAAAGCCACAACTCTTCCCTCCTAATTATTGAGGGGAAAAAAGAAATCAGCTTCCGCTTCCTCCTCCTGCTCGTCGACTTGTTCTTCTTCTTTCTCTTCTTCACGAGCCTTCGACACGGAGTCCGTCCTGGCTGGCACGCCGTCCCGTCATGTCCGTTTTCGGGGCTGGCCTTTCTGATATTCTTTCTGTGCGTCAAAGTCTGATTACCTGTGTCTGAGGAATTCCATGCCGTTATCATCCATGGCAAAAGCTTCCTGCGTAGTGCGCATCCCCGGGAAGGGTGGGAATTGATGACGGGTTGAGTTGCAGACTCCGGCTCAGACCGAGCGGTGCTGAGCTTGAGAGGAGCCGGCACACGTTTTAACACCTCTCTCTCTCGCTCTCGCTTTCTAGCCGCTTTCCCGCCACTCTCTTCCTAAGACCACCTCCTTTTTGCCTTCTCGCTCTCTCTCTCTATCGCTCTCGCTCTCTCTCATACACACACTCACTCTCGGGCACCCATTTTCTCACGTTCATTAGGAATGTAACACGCTCCGCCTCTTGTCAAATGTGCCTGACACCTACAACAGCTACACCAGACGACGGTGGTGTTTACACAGAAGTATTGGCACACATCCAGAAGAGTGAAGTGGGACATGAAACGTAAAGTTGAAATGTGAACAAAAGTATTATGATTAGGGGTGATCGGCCGGGATCTGGATCGACGCCAATTTCCTTAATTTTGAGGGAGCGGTGACTTAGATGAAATATAAAAACATTCAATGGGGTATAAATAAGAAAAAACGAAGCGCAACACATATGCTGCGATGTGAGCGCATATGACAACGGCTGGTAATGTTGCAAATGTAAGGACGGATAAAGTTGTGTATGTAGGTGATGGGCTGTGATGTGAAATGATACCGCTCAAAAAGATAACTATGCGGAAATGCCAGCATGTCTGCGCGACGAATTCTCGCAATGAATATTTAATTCCCTGTGCAATAAAGCAGCACCTTCATTAATAGGCTCATTGTCAAAAGGACATGCCATGTTTGTGACAAAAGTGGACTTTACGCTATAGATTATAGGCATATTTATCCAAAAAGTCGCTGTAGCGGACTTTATGAATGAGGATATGAATTGTCGTGTGTGGCTGAAAGGAGGCAGGTACAGGGGAAAACCTGAGGTTCATTGTGAAAAACCTGCTACCGACCAGGATAGGTTCATGGACAATGTTACGATGATAACTGAGCGAGAGACTAAATGACCTCTTTTTATGACACAGGCTCGAGTTGCCGCTTATCCTCTGGTTTCAGCTACCTCCCTTTCTGAAACGGAAGACGCAGTATTTCCCACATTTCACGGTTTCTTGACTCAGGTTTCTCACTAAACCTGCTTTGTGAAATACACCCCAGGACATCATCTAAGTACCGTATTTTCCGCACTATAAGGTGCACCGCATTATAAGGCGCACCTTCAATGAATGACATATTTTAAAACTTTTCCATATATAAGGCGCACCGCATTATAAGGCGCACCTTCAATGAATGACATATCTTAAAACTTTTTCCATATATAAGGTGCTACAGTAGAGGCTGGGGTTACGTTATGCATCCATTAGATGGTACTGCGTTAAAGGGAATGTCAACAAAACAGTCAGACAGGTCAGTCAAACTTTATTAATAGATTACAAACCAGCTTTCTGATAACTCTTATTTACTCCCAAAATGAATAAACAGCTGTTTTATTATTTTCTCTGGGTAAAGTATTCGTATTAGCTAGCAATCCAAGATGGCGGGATCTTCTGCGCATGCACGTCACCGATCGTGCAGGGTCACCGATAGCGTCTTGACTGCGAGACCTGTTGCGGCTCAATATTGATCCATATATAAGGCGCACTGGATTATAAGGCGCATGGTCAGCTCTTGAAAAAAATGAAGGCTTTTAGGTGCGCCTTATAGTCGTGAAAATATGGTAGACAAAAAAAAAAAAAAAAAAAAAAAAAAAAAAAGACAATGAGCATGTCTCGCAAGACATAATTGATAAGTCTCTAGAACACAGCTGGAGCATTCGTGAGACAGAAAGGCATGACAAGGTACTCAAAATAACCCAATGGGGTCGTCAACGCAGTCTTCCACTCATCCCATCTCCCTTATCCTTACCAAGTGATTAGCACTGCGAAGGTCGAGTTTTGTGAAGGCTGTAGCAGACTGAAGGGGTGTAAACGCAGAATCCGAAAGAGGCAACGGTATTTATCTTTATGTCATTAAGTCCCCGATAGTCCATGCAGGAACGGAGGGTTTTAGCCGTTTTGTCGATAAAGAAAAACCCCACACCTACGGGTGACGACGATGGACGAACGAGGCTGGCATCTGGTGACTTGGAAATATTGTCCCGTAGTGCTGCTTGTTCAGGTTATGATACTTGATACAGTCTCAAAGTGGGTAATGGACATTACACATGAGTTCTATGGTCATAAGGGAGATGAGGCAAAGATTAAGCCCTATCTTTATTAAAAACTTACTTTAAATCACGGTACTCTGGGGGAACATTTTTTAAATGTATTACTTCTGGACTAGGGTCTTCTTGGCGAGGACTGTTTCCCTCGGCGGACATTAAGCAATGAGAATGGCAAAAGAGACTCCAGTTTTCAATTGCTGGAGTGTCCCAATTAATTTCTGGATTAGGAAATTTTAACCATGGTAACCCCAGAACGACAGCCTTCAAAGACATAACAAGGAATCACTACGTCACAATGGATTACCGGAGAGTTTCAATGTAAAGGGGTGCTGTTATGTCAGCCAAGTGGTGCCTGGTACCCGAAAATTAAGGATTTCTACAACGCTGAACCCGAGAGCAGTGTCTTTGATTTCTGGTTCCGATTCATTCTCAGGGTACTCACGCTCACAATGATTACCTGTGCTTGAACAGGTGGCTGTGTCCGCCACATGTCGTTGACCCAGCTGAGCTGGAGACAGTACGGATCAGCGGGGTGGTCTAATCGGGCAGGAGGATACTCAATGTCCGGGTTGACTGCAATAGAAGCCCATGGCCCAAGTTGTAGCTTTATATGTTAGCAGACTCATCATAAATGCTGTTTTGGAGCTATCCTGAGGTGATGCAAGGGGTTGTTGGTTAAAAAAAAAAACAAAAAAAACAAAAACAAAACTCAAGTACATTGGTGAATAAAGTGACCACACAAATTGAGTTCACCCCCATATCATGACAGATGTGGAAGACTCGGCTCGGCACTTGGTGTGCAGAGTACGAGTACTGGTGGTACCAGTACTGATTATCTGTATTGATAACTACTCAACAGTTGAGTACTCGTAATTAGGGATGTAACGATATCCAAACATCACAATACGATATTATCGCGATATGAAGGTCACGATACGATAATTATCACGATATTATGGGGGCGTTGGTGATATTTAAAAAAAGATCACAATATTGTAAAAAAAGAGAGCTCATACTAAAAAAAATTAAAATAAAATAAAAAAAAGCACATTATTGTGCTTTTTTACATAACAGCAATGCATATAAACCACCTACAATCTCTGATAACAATATTGAGGCACTTACTTGGTAATGCAAGCACACATTGATCGCTTCACAAGCAAATTTGGTTCCCCTTCATCTGACAATTAGCATAGATTTTAAACGTAGAAGGCCAAAACATCCCTAATAGAAAATTAAATTGCACTAGTAAATTAGTCACCAGAGGGTGCTAGAACTGCACAAATGGAAATCAACCTGACTTTTTTCACAAATGTGTTCCTTTTAAATATGGTGAACATGACGACGACGATATTGTGTCAGTTTTAATATCACGATATTGCCCATATCGTTACATCCCTACTCGTAATGGTATCAGTCTCAAAAAAGTGGTATAACCAGCCCTATTTTATGATTTTATCCCATTCATGTATCAAAATAAGGCAACAAAAATATGGGAAACAATTATACCATAACACAACCTAATGCATACAGTAAAATTCATGCCTCTTTGATAGTGTCAATAAAGTGAGTAGTATTATTTTAGAAAGGAAAAATCTTTTTCTATTCTTATGAGCTCATGTGGGTGTACCTAATGTGGCTGATGACTTTATGTGTATGGTGTGTGTTAAGGGCAGTTACTTCTAATAGGGACGTGTGAGTATTGATAGCAGGTATCATTTTGGGCCGATACCCAGCCTTATTCCAAGGTATCGGTACCTTGGACCACACACATATATGTGCTTGTGGTACATGGAAATTTTGTTTTTCACAGAGGTCTGTAAGTCTCCATTTGTGTTCCTGTTCATTGGCGGTACATGTACACCTCCTCATAGCAGCAACATCCTGGAAAATTTTGGCCCAGATTGTGCCCTTTTGGCAAAAGTCAGCCTTCACCGCTCCCTGACCAAAGTGCACTGCATGTTGCCTTTTGACACACTGCACCAGTTCTTCAACTCACACCGCCTCACCTCACCAAATTTGGCTTCATTTTCTTTGACTAATTTGAGTGCTTTTACATTTTAATTAATTTCATTGTATTTTGGTCAATGTATTTCATTACTTTGCAACACAGTGTAGCTATTGATTTGAATCATGTGTAGCACGGTATTTGGACCTCTTTTTTATTGATGAACCTTCAAACACAGTCTTGAGCTCCATTTTCTGATGAAATTACTTTTATTGGATTTATTTTTCACACAGTAAAAAACAAAAAAACAAAAAAACAAAAAAAACATTCTCTTCTTCAAAATTTAAGTAGAACTGCTGCCAAATGTCTTCTTGTTCAGACCGACTTGACTTGAAGGAGTACTTAGGACAAACTGTTCATTCTGTTGTATTCAACTCGCGTTCTACGCTCTTCGAACTGGCAACCTCCCAATCACATAACCTCCCGACTATGACCTCAAGTAAAACAGCAGTAGGCACAGAAAACAAATATATGTAAAATCGTCAGGAGCATTACATATATAGTAATATTACAATCAGATATTGAAAATGACATTTTTTCCTCATAGACTCCCATCTCCCATGAATTCCAGAGAATCTTCACTGTCAGTGAATCACTGTATGATAAGGATGTCTTCATTTCACAACTTAAAGGGTGGTGCCTGTGCCAGAAGGTGGGGGAATCTGTGTAAATTGAAAGAGTCAGGTCCAAAGTGAAGAAAACATGGACTACAGTATTGGAACACGTACTGGAAGGAGAGAACGTAAATGTGGACAAAGGTATTAGGACACGTACAGGAAACAATAAGTATAGAACATGTGGAGTTTGCTCAAAAGTATTGGGACATTCACCAGATGGGAAAGGTGAAGAAAAATATGAACACATTGTTGGGACACTAACTAGAAGGGAACATTATCAAAAATGTGGACAAAAATATTTGGACACCCACAAATGAGCAAACTATAAATGGGGCAACAGTATTGGGACATTCGCATGAGTGGGAAGTAAAATGGGAAATGAAAAAAAATGAAAAGAAATTAAAAATGGAAAGGCAAGGCAAGTTTAATTGTATAGCACATTTCACACACAAGGCAACTCAATGTGCTTTACACAAGGAAAGACAACACATAAGCATCAAGAAACAGTAGTTAACATTCAGAGGAAGAAAAATAAATGAAAATAGGTTACAAAATTTACTAAAAAGAACATACAATAACAATCTTAAAACATTATTCAACAAACTTTAAAACATTTAACATAAGGAAGTTAAAAAAAAAAAACGAAAAAAAACCCACATAATTAAAGCTGTTTAAAAGTCCCTAATCAAAGGTATCTGAAAAAAGCAAAGTTTTTAACCTGGATTTAAAAGCATTTACACTCGGGGCTGACTTCACTTCTGTTGGCAGCCTATTCCATCTGTGTGCAGCATAATAGCTAAATGCAGCTTCACCATGTTTGCTTCGAACTCTGGGTTCCACTAGTTGGCCCAAGTCTGTAGATCTCAGAGCCCTGCTGGGTTTGTACTCAATCAGCATTTCTTGGATATATTCAGGACCCAAACCATTTAGCGATTTATAGACGAGTAGCAGAACTTTAAAATCGATTCTACAGCTGAATGGGAGCCAGTGTAAATCCTTAAGTACTGGGGTAATATGTTCTGATCTTTTTGTTTTGGTCAGAACTCGAGCTGCAGCGTTCTGAATGAGCTGCAATTGTCTCATGTTCTTTTGAGAGAGTCCAGTCAGAAGACCGTTACAATAATCGAGTCTGCTGGAGATAAAAGCATGGATAAGCTTCTCTTGGTCTGCTTGAAGCATGCAGTCCTTCAGTCTGGATATGTTTTTCAGATGGTAAAAGGCTGTTTTAGTGATGAATTTAATATGATTGCGGAAAGAGAAGTATTGGAACTGCATGTTCTCCCAGTGACCGCGTGGGTCTTCTCCGGGTACTCCGGTCTCCTCCCACATTCCTAAGACATGTATGGCAGGTTAATTGTGCGCTCCAAATTGTCCCTAAGTGAGCTTGTGAGTGTGGATGGTTGTTCGTGTGCCCTGCGATTGGCTGACAACCAGTCCAGGGTGTCCCCCGCCTACTGCCAGAATCCAGCTGAGATAGGCTCCAGCACCTCCCCCGACCCTTCTGAGGAATAAGCGGTCAAGAAAATGGATGGATGGATGGATGGATGGATGGATGGATGGATGGATGGATGGATGGATGGAAAGAAGTACTGGGACCCAACCCAAAACAAAAAATATTTACAATAACATTATCTAAGCAGCCCCACTAGTCTAAACACTGTATTCGGATTAATATTGTGTTTGTAGAATATGAGAGCAGCAAAATACACCCATTTTT
The DNA here is from genome assembly GCF_051991245.1 of Festucalex cinctus. Taxonomy (NCBI): domain Eukaryota; kingdom Metazoa; phylum Chordata; class Actinopteri; order Syngnathiformes; family Syngnathidae; genus Festucalex; species Festucalex cinctus. Next base: position 53,618,099 of record NC_135411.1, read on the forward strand.
ATCCATCTCAGGTGACGACCATTTTGTCACTTGCTGTTGACTGACAATGACATCCCAGTTGCTCAGATAACGACTAATCACGGCTCAGCTTCGGAACACAGGTTAGTTTAGATTAGTGGGGCTGCATAGAACATAAAATTGTAAGGAAAATTTGGGGGTAGACTTCCCCTTTAAGTCATTTACCTTGTGTGTCATTTTGGAAAATAGCATTGGGACACGTGATTTGTTTTTGTCCCCAAACAGATGCATGCCACATAAAGTGAAGAAAATGTTGACATTAGTATTCATCCACCAATGTGGACAAAATTACCGTGACCCTTACAGTATGTGAAATGATGGCGGTTCAGTTCGGACAAAGATATTTGTGGCACAGATAGTGTAGCAAATGTGGGGGGGAAAAAAATTGGGACACCCACAGGAAGTGAATGACTTTTTTAGGTGAAAAATTTGGGACACTCCTGAAGAAAAGAATGGAAATTTGAACAAAAAATATTGGGACATGCAAGAAAATCCCACTTCACTGGAGCGGTGATGTAATTGAAGCATGATTGACCAACTGGAATGAATTAGGATTTATGACATTTTGTGACATACTGAGTCTGTCAGGTTCCTTCCAGAGATGTGAAGCTCTCCCGGAGAGTGTTTATTGTTGTATCTCCTCCCAGCAGGTCCGTGATGAACAAAGACAGCGGCCTTGCACCGCAGTTCATTAACGGCAGGTTAGCGAGTGTCCACAGCTCAATTCCACCTTAATTAGAACCATAGACGATCTTTTGTTTTGTCTTGTACTGTCCGAGAGGGAGGTTGTGACATGGTTGGTCAGTGTCGGGCTTTTTTTTCCACAGAATAACCTTCTCGAACCTGAAGATTAGAAGCCGCGGTGTTGGGTTAACTGAGGCCAGGTCGCAGGTTAATTGGCTCAGCCTGGCAAACACCAAGAGACACCACCCCGGGAGATCAAAGCCGAGACGGAGCAGAAGCCAGCTGTGGCCAAAATGCAAGTCTTTGCCATTCCTTGCTCATATAGTTGTACACAGATTCTCCAACAATGTTACAAATAGTGCGTTTTACTTCAGAACTACAGGAATGCTAACTTGAGAAGCTAGTGTCTGAATTTAGTAGTGTATGTATTTTTTTGTTTTGGTTTTTTAATCGTGGGCCAAATTTGCAGAGGTTCAGAAAACCTTTGTGTTGCAGCACGTGATTAGAGTCTTTTAGCTTCAGTGAGGCCAAAGATCTATAAAAAGTAAAGATTCTGGAAACTGTTAGTAGAAATCCTCCTGTATTGTGCTATAATATTGAGCCCTTACCGCCTCTTCCTAATGGTTATATTTAGTGAAAGTGAGGTCTTAAATTTGATGGAAGTGGCTTTAAATTTGTCTCCCTGATACCCAGTCATTACGACACAGGCGCAAGATGCCAATCATCTCCATTTTCCCCTCCTTTGTCTCCCTGGCGAGATCCTTCCGGAGGCTAAACGTGTGTGGGAATAATTCCAGTCCGGGGAATGGGGGAGCTATTTGAGAGAGGAAAACATTGAGCCCCATAAAGGGAGACGGAAGCTCCCCGGCCCGCGATTGTCGGCAAAAGCGAGCCTAATAAAAGGCATCCTAAAACGCCTCACGTTCTCGCCACACACTTTCACTTTGGCACATAATTGCCCGGCAGTAACTCACTTTGCGCAGCCTCCCGGGAGCGCCCCCTGGTTTTCCACACACTCGCAAGAAATTATTTAGTTGTGTGTGTGTGTGCAGATGCTTGTCCTCAGATACCATCAACGTATTTTAATCTTGTCCCACGCAATAATCATTAAAAAAAAAAAAAAAAGTGGAAGGCCTATTTTGTTTTGTCAATTCCCTTTAAATTATTGTTGCTCCCCGCGTAATCCGATTGGACACACTCATTTGCTTTTGAATGGGAAGCTGCAGGCCAATAAGATGTGGCAGATGGGGACCATCTCAGTGTGAATGGTGAGCATGGGCTGCCATCTAGTGGGATTTTTGAAAATCCAGCCCAGGATATGACAGTTTGAATGAGCGACAGAAAATTTGAATCATGAGTCAAACAACAATAGTGTTTAAAAATAAAAATCCGTGCCTGAAAAGACCCATATGATGTCTGCTGTTTTGGTTATAACTGTCCCTTTAAGACCCATTCCCCTCTTTGCTGAATCATGGCTGCAAGGTTTGCTGACTCACCATAAAACACAAAACAAATAGCAACGTGACAAGTGGATGCCATCTTTGTGGAATTATCTCATAAATATACATACTAGAGCTGAACATTTTTGAAAAATAACATGCAATGTAATTTCAATGTTTTTCTCCCCTCTTGATATTGTGATTGCGATTTAATACACAATTATTTTTTCAGGGTCCTCTTACCATGTATTTTTGTTAAACAAATACAAGCAATAAATTAATCTGTACTGCAATAAATATCAGACTGTAGTGATTAGAACATAATTCACCCACGGAATGTTGGGACGAAGGGGGAGTTTGTTGGGATGAAAGGATGAAAGGATGAAAGGATAAAAGAACCAATGTCGGTAGGTCTGTGAGCCTCGCGCAGAGTGAGTTGTTGTTGCTGTTAAACGATGAGAAGCTGATATCAATAAACCGCCGGTCTTTGGCTCCGGACTTCAACACTCTGCCTCCGACTCCCGTCACTGCTCGCTACATTGGTGACCCCGACATCCGCCTCGTTGACGTTTCCGAGGCTGAGAATTTGATCGAATTGAGCGACATGGCGAAGTTACCGGAGTTTTGGGAGTCGGCCGCGGCGACGTGGTTTGTACAAGCTGAAGCTCAGTTTGCCATCCGTGGAATTACGGACGATTCCACGCGCTACTACCACGTCGTGTCCGCGCTCGGGAGCTCCACGGTGGCCAGAGCTACGGCGCTAGCGAACACTACCATCTCCGAGCCACGTGCTCTGGCGGAGGAAGCTGACCGCTTTTTCCTGGCCACCCAGCGTCACAACCACGAGGTCTTGGCCTCTGCACGCGCCTTCCCGGTCCCGGCGGCCGCAACGGCACCTCATAAGGCACGCACTGCCGTGGATGGCCGATCGGCCCCTGGCTTATGCTATTTTCACGCACGTTTTTGAACCAAGGCAAAGAGGGGCCGCGCCCCTTGCTCCTTTGTTGCGTCGGGAAACGGCGACGCCTCCACTCAGTTGCAGCTGTGAGTGGGGGCGCAGAGTGCCGGCTGCTGTTTATCATGGACACCCTCTCCAGACTCAAGTTCCTCTGTGACTCCGGCGCCCGCAGAAGCGTGTTGCCTGCCTCGGCTGAAGATGCTGCCGGGGGCACTCACGGCCCGCACCTGTCAGCGGCCAACGATGCACCGATCCGGACCTACGGCACTAAGACAGAATGTGTCTTTGGTGTGCCCTCCATCCAATACCTCGGCCACTTCATCAACGAGGACGGCGCCACCCCGCTCCCGGCAAAAGTGGAAGCTGTTGCCGCTTTTCCTCGACCCCGGACGGCCCAGGGTCTTCGGGAGTTCCTCGGGATGGTGACTTTTTTCCACAGGTTCTTCCGCCTCTTCCGCTTCATCCTGGAGGGCCGTGAGTTCACGGTCTTCGTCGATCACATGCCGCTCGCCTTCTCCATGTCGAAGTTGTCCGAGCCGTGGTCCGCGCGGCAACAGCGACAGTTGCCGTTCATATCTGGATACACCACGGACATCCGACATATCGCTGGCAAGGACGACGTGGTCGCGGATTGTCTGTCCAGGGCAGCCGTCAGCACGGTACAGCTGGGCCTCGACTTTTCCCAGATGGCGGCCGACACCCAGTCGCTTCGGGGCTCCGACACCGGGTTGCAAGTTAAACCGGCTCATGTTGACCTGGCCGGACACTTGGACGTGCCCCGCTCCCCCGCCGCGGCCGCCCCCCTGGGCTGCGCCTTGTGGACCGTGTGGGGTCCCTTCCAGTTGTTCCTGCATCCCCGCCAGTTGGTGCGCGGGACTGTTCTGGTGTTTCTGCTGTGTCCCTCCCGCCCTCGCTCCCTGGGTCCTGTACCCGCAGGGGTCGGGCAGTTTTGCCGCCCCGTCATCCGGAGTTTGATTGTGGGTGAATTCTGGGGGGGCTTGTGTAGTGATTAGAACATAATTCACCCACGGAACGTTGGGACGAAGGGGGAGTTTGTTGGGATGAAAGGATGAAAGGATAAAAGAACAAAATGTTGGTACGTCTGTGAGCCTCGCGCAGAGTGAGTTGTTGTTGCTGTTAAACGATGAGAAGCTGATATCAATAAACCGCCGGTCTTTGGCTCCGGACTTCAACACTCTGCCTCCGACTCCCGTCACTGCTCGCTACAAGACTTATTATGCAGAAATGTGGTCTCATAGGGTAATGCTAAAATAAAGTACTGATTTGATAGACAGTTTATTCATCTTGCATTCTTTTCAACTGACAGTGTGTAATATTTAGTGCCATCTAGTGGTGAACTAATATGGAGCCCCTAAGGTGACATTGCGTTCCCTTGCAAACATCTTTGCGTTCCCTCACAATCCGCAAAGATTGCGTGCCCTCGCAAAGATTGTGTTCCTTCGCAAAACAACTTTGCGTTGAGCAGTGTTGTTCTTACGACAAACATAGTGTTTTTCATGTTGGCCAAAAAGTTCAATTTTGTTCTCATCTGACCAGAGCACATTTTTCCCCTCGTCAGCGGTGACTCCTATGGCTCCTGGCAAACTACAGACGTGGCTTCATGTGGATGGCTTTTAGAAATGGCTTTCTTCTTGCCACCCTTCCATACAGGCCAGATTTGTGCAGTACTCTGGCTGATGGTTGTTCTATGGACAGATTCCCCTACTTCTGCTGTGGAGCTGTGCAGTTTATTTAGAGCAGTGGTGGGCAAACTCAGGCCGGAGGGAAACCTCTAAAACCTGCAGGACTCAAAGACAGCGTTTGCCCACCACTGTGTGCGTGATCAAAGGCCTCTTGGTTACTACTCTGTTGAGTGCCCTTCTTTGATCAGAAACTTTGGAGGGACGGCCTTGTCTTGTAGATTTGTGGTTGTTTGGCACTCGTTCCACTTATGGATGATTGATTGAACAGTACTCTGTGATGCTCAAAGCTTTTGAAATCTTTTTGTTTCCTTCTCCTGCTTTAAATCTGTCCACAAATTTGTTTCGGACCAGCTTGGTGTGTTCTTGAGTCTTCATAATGCTGTTTTCTGCGCTGTGTGCTAGGGGTGGGTGATATGGCCTAATAATTACATCACGATATTTCAAAGAAATTTGCGGTGACGATATTTATGACGATAATGGTAATAATTACTGAACAAATAGATTTGTGATTGGCACTTCGAAATAATAGCACTTTTATTGCTGCAACAATATTTAAGACACCTTTTTCCCCACAATTGAAATGTAAACAAAGTGCAAATATAGCAACTGCAATGGAATAAAATTGAAATAAAACAGGCCAGGTAGTGTTCACCCTGCGAATTGTAACATAACTGCTTAAAGCACATACCTTCAGAAGTTGGTGGCAAATTACATGAGTCAGGTGGGGATCGCCAATGATACGGTAGTAGCTAGTTTGTGGCGTCATGCTTTGTACATCGCAGGCAAGTGTATGATTAAAAAATATTTTCCCTCTTTGATTGTTTAGGCAGTGGTTATTTTTCGCCGGCACCGGCAACCCTCTTCGAGCGTTATTTTGCCGTGAATGTCTCTGAATGTTTAATCAGAGGAGCGAGAAAATGCTGTGATTGCTTGTAGACATTACTAGCGGGTATAAAACCCCCCACAAATGTGCATGTTTACGCCACTGTGCGACAGCAACGCACACGCCATCTCGTTGAGAGCATGTTAGCTTAGCCACTGATTAGCATCACAAACTCACGTAAACTAAATGGCGAATTACCGGTCACGGTAAAATAAACATCGCGGATTGTTTACCTTTGCCAAACAATACGCGACCACGACCTCTTGTAACCAAACAGTCTCCACACAACGAAACTCACTCCCACTTTGCCGAAGACACGACAGAACTGGCTGAGAAGTCTTGCAGCCTCACACGCTCCGTTGTTTTTTATGCAGCAGCAAACGATGCGTGTATGTCCAAATTGACACGAAGACGTATAATTTTACGCATTACGTCATCACCTCGATTTTGCGATATTTCAAATTTTTATCACCCAAAAAAGTACACCGGTAATACCGTAGAAGGTATGATATGGAACACCCCTACTGTGTGCTCTTAAACATACCTCTGATACTATCACAGAACATCTGCATTTACAACTATACTGAGACTTCATTACACACATTACATTTTGTCATTAGGTGATCCATTAAGACATTACCAGGCAACCTCTGAAGAAAAGCAGCTGAATACCTTTGCTACTTTGCACAACCTACTTCTCTTTTTTTTTTTTTTTTAAACAAGTCTGAAATAAGATACTCACTCCTTTCTCTTCAGGATTGTGTGCTGCTTTGTTTTTAACTTTCACACAAAATTTTATTAATCCATCCATCCATCCATCCTCTTAACCGCTTATTCCTCACAAGGGTCGCGGACTCGCGGGGGTGCTGAAGTATAAAATTTCAATGAAATATATTTATGTTTGCGGCACGGTGGCTGTAGGTGGTGAGAGAGAGAGAGAGAGAGAGAGAGAGAGAGAGAGAGAGAGAGAGAGAGAGAGAGAGAGAGAATCGCTGCAAGCGTAATTTTGTGGGTAGTCAGCGTGTTGTCAAAACAGCCACAAGAGGGAGCCGTAACCCAGGGAGAACCACACGCAGGTTTCTATCTCCAGTAAGGCCACATCAACATGCATTTATTCCAAACCACATTAGCTCTGACAGCCTCAACATGAAAAATAATGATTTATAATCGGTCATAATGCTAACACATATTTCTTTATTGTCTTTCCAGTTATTCTAAATTTGAACCGCAAAGGGTAAATTGAGTTGCAGGAATGTAGGATAAATGATACACATTGTGTTTTCCTCTTGTGTTGAAGAGGAGGAGTAGGAGGAGGAGGAGGAGGAGGAGAGTGGATTACTTCCAGACGCAGATCTTTCGTCCAAATGTTACTTCAAATCTGTTCAGCTATGGTTGTGTTGTCAGGAGTAGATCAAGGAATTCAGTGTAGCCTATACCTAAACGACTCATCTGCATCAATGCACTGGTCAGACTTGAAACAAAAAAAGAAGAAGAGGAAAAAAAACATGGACGCTTGATTGTGCATCTGTTCTGGATTAATTCCAGTTCATTTTCTTGCCTTGGTCTATCACAACATATGTCTCGGCTGTGGGTGTTTGAACATGTCAAAGAGGCAGCGGGTTCACATTGCCAAGCAACACGATCACATAACCTAACGAAGTGGCCAGAAATCCTGAGAATGGCTTGTTGTCGTTGTCTTTCTCACGGGAAACAAAAAGAAAATGACACTTGGAGAAGAAGCCATTGGAATGTGTCAAACATTACCCCCAAACAGCCCCCTGCCATCTCCCCTTCCACATCAACGCCGATTAAAAACAGGCAACCAAATATCACTTTCACTACGCCTCACCTCTTCCTGAACTCCGGGAATTAGCCACATCCTAGTGATCTTCCCACATTGTCCCAGTGGGGATAATGATGATAGAGAATTTTATGCATGCAGTTAATGCAAAAGAAAATAAAATTAACTGCTACCAGACTCGTACATGAAAGGCAATGCAAGGAGCTGATAGGCACACAAAGACCACACAGGAATCTAAACAAATAAGAAAAATGATCAAAATGTTCTCAATACCCGTCGTGAAAGTTGCTGCACTTCCACTCCATTCCTGTAGGTGTCGGTAGTGAACATTACAATGTATTGTTCAAAATGCACTTTTTTCCCCACCACTGCTCACTAGCCCCTATTCTAAACTTAGATCGACTTGGACAGTTTCTGCAAAATAGGCACATCACAGTAGGAAACCATTGCTGACCTCAAGCTTTCCCGCAGGTATGCGACATCCAGAGTCGGATAATTTCCCCCCTCTAAAGTCCAGGCACTGCGGCATTTATGCAATCAACTCGCTTTCCCACCTCAAATTTGCTCAACTTTGTTCTGTCTGACATAGTTTCACAAAATTGGCGAGGATCACTTGTTTTAGATTGAGTTTCCGTTATCTAAATTTGCGAACACAGCAAGGCTGGATTTTGCCCTAAATGTGTGCACTTTCACATGGCTACACAACATCCCAATGACATATGAAATACTTGTTGGGAAACGTGAGTGTCAGAAACTCAACTCCATCCCAGCATTGCCTTACAGGCAGGCCTCTTGTTAGCCGTGTTGTACTACAGTACTTACAAAGCAAAATATTACTGGATGATCAGCTTCTTTCCATTTAGCATTAGTGCCCTTTACTGTATGCAGAACATTAATTCAGTTTAAAAATTGGAAACCTCCTGGGTTTAAAGTGAAAAAAGAAAAGAAAAAATACATGGCCCCAATACAAGCGGACTGTAACTCTGGATCTGCACCAGAATGGAACAGGTTGCTCCTTGATTTCTGAGATCCACACAGCAAACAATAAAAAAGTCTTTGGTGGAGGTAATAACAAAAGTTTCAAAATTTGTGGCCCAATGGACTTGTCTCAAGCTGTTAGCTGTTTATTTGGCTCTCGACAACACGGAAGAAATGGTGCCAGTGACTCATCCCGGCTGTAACACCTCCATGCTTGCAATTCCCCCACCACATCCTCATCGATACTGAAAATAAACACATCCCAGGGGTCTGGGGGTCCCAGCCAAGAGGCATGATGGAGCTCTCCGGCTCCCCTCTCCAGTGTCAATCAAACAACAATGTTGTATTTCAACCTTTAACCTCCGGCAGGTCCACCTGTAAACATTTAGTGGACCTTTGGCAGAGGGTTAGCATTGGGGTGTTCCAGCTCAGCGGCTTTTGTAGAAGAGTGGTTGACAAACATTTTACACAAGTAGGCCTTCCTCCAATAAAAATACTTCATAAATCACCAATATGATCAACATGTCTATTAGGGGTGGGACGATACTGGTAAACCACGATTCGATACTGTGACGATACTTGGCTCACGATCTCGATAATATCACAATACACGATATCTACGATTTTTGATATATTGTCCAAAAAAAATAGCAATATATCACGATATGTGACTGAAAAAGCCAACTAATGCCCATAAACAGGAAAATGTGTAATTATGCATTTATTCAATCCCAAAACTTTGTACAATGTACAAAGTTCTGCATAGTGCCTCACTGCCTCTTAGTCTTTTAACTGTAAACATTGTAAAGTGAGACAAATTAAAGTGCATAAACATTTATAACATAACACTGCACAACTGGACACATGACATCGATATCTACCATCAGCGTATCGATAATTTACTGCAACAGAGAGCGCAACAATATATCGTGATATCGATTTTTTCTCCCACCCCTAATGTAAGAAGTTAATTTATCCATCCATCCATCCATCCATTTTCTTGACCGCTTATTCCTCACAAGGGTCGCGGGGGGTGCTGGCACCTATCTCAGCTGGCTCTTGGCAGTAGGCGGCAGACACCCTGCACTGGTTGCCAGCCAATCACAGGGCAGAAGTTAATTTAACATTATTGTAATCCATTTTATCACTACGCAGTTTGAACATTAAAAGAAACAGAAAAAAAAAAAAAAAAAAAAAAGCTCTTAATGATTCAAGTTTAAATATAACTGAACTTGTGCTGTAATTCTTTCGCATCCCACTAGAGGAAGCATGCATACCACTAGTGGTACCACTACTGTGAGAATCCCCTCCTGAAACAAACTTATTTACACATCACACTAACCACAACTTGAGAGGATATACAGTTGCGAGAGCAACTATGTGAACCTGCATAAATTGGTCAAAAAGTATGATCTGGTCTCCATCATGTAACAACACTAGAGAAACACAATCTGCTTCAACTAATAGCACACAAACAATTGTGGGTTTTCATGTTTTTAATGAACACCCCATGTAACCATTCACAGTGCTGGGTGAAAAAGCTACAGGTCATCTGAGTCAAGAGTCAGCCAACCTCGAGTCACACGCTGCTCTTTCTTTGATAGATGTATTGGAGTCAAACATCGCTAGCTCGTCTTATGTTGGATTGGTGAAACAGACTCGTATATGATGGAGACAGAGGCAAAGGCTCCAAGTATGATTTATCAAAAAAAACTGGAGCAGTTTTGCAAGGCGGAATGGGCAAAAATTTCAGTCCCTAGATACCCCAAAAGACTTGAAGCTGTAATTGCAGCAAAAGGGGGTTCGACAAAGTATTAATTCAGGGGGATGAATACTTTTGCACATACTTTTTTTTTTTTTAAGTTGTAAAACATTTTGAAATAAGATATCCACTTTATTTCACTTCATGATTGTGTGCTACTTTGTGTTTAACTTTCACATAAAATTTCAATGAAATATATACAGTATATGTCTGTGGTCGTACCGTGTAAAAATGTTGAAAAACTCAAGGGGGAAGAACACTTGTACAAGGCACTGTAAGTCTATCATGGGTAGACCCACAAAAAAAAAAAAAAAGTCCTATGACGTGAAAGACACAGGATGTCGCCCGTTTTAGGGTTAATTTGGCCATTTCCAGATGACCTTCTGTGAGAGAATGATATTGTGTCACTCATGCGGTGCATTTACCTGACTTCAACACAGGCAGCGTGGGTTCATTTCCAACTCAGTGACGGTGTACTGTCGAGAGTGAATGGTTGTCTTACTCTACACAGTATGTGCCATGCAACTAATAGGCAACTAGTCCAAGTGTTGTCCACCTTTGGCCCCAAGTCAGCTAGGGTAAGTTTCAGCTCCCTTGAACCTGTACAGGATAAGTGTCATAAAAAAAAAATATATATATATATATATATTGCTCCTGATGCTGCGTCATCAGTAGGTGAATGGGTAGTCAAAAATGTAAAGCGCTTTGAGGGCCTTGAAGGTGGAAAAGCGCTATATAAATGAAGTGCCATTTGCCATTTGCCATATGGAAGAATGGTTGTGACTGCATTTCAACCACAATGCTTTTTTTCTAACGTTGTAGGTGGCAAAAAAATGATACTATGCATCCAGAAAGTTGCAGGTGATGTCATGATGAATGCGCCCCGCCACCGTACAGCGTCGTGACCAGTGTTGGGGGTAACGCGCTACAAAAGTACCGCATTACAGTAATATATTACGTTTTGGCGGTAACATAGTAATATAATGCGTTCCTCATTTTATTTTTGTAATATGATTGCAGTTACTGAGTCCGGTAACGCGTTCCAATCCCCAATCCGAGCTGTCGCACAGGCGGAATACTGCACATGCACCAGACATAAATTCTCCCTGCAAATTCACAAAGCTAGGTCCTCTGAAGGCGGAAATGTTTAGTCTACACGACATGCACCGACTTACATATGAATGGATTATCAACGCTGCTTGTCGATAGCGCATTGACAGAGAATCCATTCGTATGTAGATCAGTGACCCAGAGAAAGAGAAGAAGAAAACGACGCTTTTAAAATAATAGAAGAAGAGGTTTGTTTCGGAGTTTGTGAGATGGCAGCAGCATATCATTCCACGTTTTCTAAGTGGTTGTATTTGCACTATTTTGAATGTATCGAAAAAAAAGGATAAGAAGAACATCATAATACGGTGCACTTTATGTATTGGTGGGAGGCCGAGGGAACTGTCTACGTGTACTAGTAACCTCAAGAAACACCTGGAAAGACTGCACAGCAACATAAAGCTAGTGGCTAAACCATCGCTGGCTAGCAATCAGACGGGAGATGACAGCGCGAGCAAACAAAAACAACGAAAGTTGGATTTCTCCAGACCAGAGGTGAAGATGCTTGACCCAGGAGAAGTGCGAAGGCTGGTGGCGGAGTATATCGTGGAGGATGCCCTGCCTCTTTCTACAGTTGAGTCGTCACCGTTTCAAAAGCTTGTCAGCAAAATCCCCATTCAATCAAATGAGAAGGTAACAACACATCTCTAATGATATACGTATTTCATTTAAAATGAATTGAAAATGAGGCATAAAAAAAAAAAAGAGATTGTGTCATGTCATTACACAAAAAAAAACCCGAATTGGGTTGGAGCGTGAACATAGCCTGGAGAGCTTGTTTTTTATTTTTATTTTTTTATTTATTTATTTTTTTATTTCCATTAGATCTCTTTATCAATAGATGTATTTGCTTTTAATTAAAATTCGGATGGTCTCTTACGGGCAAACATTCTCTACTCTACTACTGCATACTCTAAATGGTTCAGGAACAGCTTCAAACTTACTTTGAATGCAACTTTTTTTTAAAGAATTTTCAGCAAAATTGCTCGTATGATAAGGGGTTAATACACATTCACTCCATCCATCCGTTTTGTTAGACCATTGATCAATTAATTATACTTAATTCATCATTATTTGTTAGCTCAATGATCAAGTTTACTTTAATACATAAAAAAAATGTTGCGCACACATTGCCAATATAAACTCATCTTTCCCGTGTGTAAATTAATTTGAGTACGTTGAGAATTTTATTTATGGTGGAGTGTGGGATTATTTATTTATTTACTGGACCAAATATTCTCATTAGAAATTAGCTTTACCAGCATGTGCTAGCACATTTGTAAATTTTGCATTTTCTTCTTTTAATTTCAAAATTGTCATTAAAGGTACACTCAGTATTATACAGTGGCATCTAGTGGTGAAACAATAAATCATTCGAAAAAAAAAAATTGTTTGTGTTAGTAGTATGTAAAAAGATATGTTGTATCGCATAAACGTACTTTTTTAAAATATAACGGTTAGTCTAGAAATCGCAAATTATCTTACATGTCCGGGCCGCGGCTTCTAGTGTCCGCCATGTTTCGCCGCCATCTTTCTGCTACGGGTGCCGTCAAAGACAAATTTCAGCGCTCCATTTCTTAACGCGTTTTTGGAACGCACTTCCGGTTTGTATGGCGACCGCATGTCCACGAAGAAGAAGAGTTTCCGGTCCCCGAAGAGAGCATTATCAAGCTATCAATTGCTTTGGGAATTTATTTTATTTCAGCGCGACAAAACAAGAGTTTATATTGTAGCCGCATTTGCCAGATGGAGAGAAATGAGGAACAGACTAGGTTTGTGACGTGCCGGTGCCTTCGACTGCTTTCTACTTGACCGGTAAGTAAGAGTACATTTGTGTTTACGTTTTGAGAGCGAGAGAAAAAGTACACATCGTACTAATTAATACGATGTTCGTACCTTTGTTTTACGATCACTATAGCTGTTGATTAGCAGCTCCGCACCACTCGAACGATTTCGTTATGTAGCTACTTGCTTTGAAAAAAAAAAAAGATTCCCGCTGGCACGTTATATTTAGAGTAAATGCGCAAGTTATTGTGTAATGTAATGTAACTGTGATTTCGGAGGTATATTTGCCCATAACTTCAATGGAGAATCTAAAGCATAGTGTATTAGTGGAGGAGTTGAAAATTATTTTCGTTGTGGTTGGTGAAAATAGTGTTCTCGAAATTAATTTTCGGCAGGGAATAACTTTCTGGACTTAAATGCTGGCTGTACCGTAAGCACTGCTAGAGTCTGAACTCTCTCACTCAAGTGTGTACTGGTCCATTGTGTAATTGGGTGCACAAGAATTTACAGGCTGCCACGTTTTCCACGGAAATTCGACAAGCAAGCAGCCTTTGCATATTCTATGCAGTATGCAGTCAAGTTACTTTTATCTAGCTGATACAATGTTTTGGGCCCAAAAACTAAAGATCTTACCTCTATTTTGGGGGCTTTGTTGGAAAGTTGGTGACATATAGTAGTATCATCAATTATTCTATTTTATTTTATAATTTTGTTTTTGTTTGTGTCACACTAGATCAACAGCCAAACTTGAGGGCTTCCAGAACCATATTCTGATGTATACAAGCATTCATGCACCGTTTAAATACATCACCGACCTGCAAGGAAAAAAAATATCAAGGGGAGAGTCAGCAGCCAAATTGGAATGCCCCGAATGAGGACACTTGAATGGAGGACCCCAGAAGGCTTCGGTGTTGTACCACCAGTATCTCCACCTACCATATCTGAGCTGCAACAAACTGAAGTCAGCCGACGTCTTGGTATGTCATTTACATATGGACGGCATTGCACACTACATGAACTTTTTGTGTGAAGCAATACGGAATGGTCACATGTACAAGCACCACTTGTTTTACACAGGACCTGCTGACCAGGTGTCTGAAGCCATGGAGTGACTCCTCCCTCACTTTCCTCAGCAAGCCTTTGAAGAATATGATATCATCGTTGGTGGGAACATGCCCTCACTCCATAACATGTACTTGTGCAGTCAAGGAGCATGTCAAACTTAATAAAACCAGCAAACATTGAAGTGACTTCATTTTTACTGCAGTCTGTTCACACAATCAATGGACAAGCCTTCCTTCATTTTGCCCCAATAACATCATAGAGTAGGCGAAAAGTAGTGTTACAGATCATACTGTGTTCGGGAGAGTTTGAGGAATGTTGCAATGTTAATGGGGGGCAATGTCAGCACACACAAAAAAAAAAAAAACATCATGGTATTGAGGTAATCAGATATTTTAGCTGTGTACAACACATACCTGCTCTGTAACACTACTTTTGGCCCAAACCTGTATGTCTATTTTCCATATTTTGAAATGCACAGCGTATTGGTAAATTTCTGGAACAACTGCAATTCATGTAGCTCATTATATTCTAACAGCATTTTTTTTTTTTTTTAGTTAATATGTTCATTTCATGTAGACTTTTATTTTACTTTATTTTATTCATTCATTTTCATGTACTGTACCTTACATTCATTGGCCAATGAAGAATTCCTTGTCATTGCAAGCATTTATAATAATTCTCCAGGCTTTTGATGTTTTACATTTCTAGTCATGTAAAATAGTGTTAGGTTAGGTGTCGAATGAACACTGCATGTTGACGCCAAAGGAAATAGTATTTTTTAGTTATTCAAAATGTACAAATTAACACACAACAACAATATACAAGTTATACAAACTACAACAACAAGTGTCAGACATGGACTAATTATATGCCAGGTAAAAAACCTTTGTATTGTCCTCGAGGATCTGGGAAAGTGTCACTTATTTGCCACAAGTCACCAAGGTGCTGCAGTCTGGGATCCAGGTACAGGAAATCATGGTGGTGCTGATGTGTCAGCAATGTGTCAAAAAGTATTTCTTGGTGTCAGTCTATCAGCTGGACTTGGATATCTTCATGTTCCTCCATGGTCATTTCCTGTATGAGTCTCTGCAAGAAGGTAACAATTGTATGTCAGATGAGGTACCAAACAATGAACTGAAAGTCACTGAGCCAATGAAGTACATTATTACATGAGCAAGACTATTTGTGAAAGCCATGTAAATTCCTGCACATCGAAGTACAAGGAAGCTGTTGTATCTTCAATCAAAACTAATTACGTTGCTTAGTGATATTTATTAGGTAAAATTGTTCAACATGGTGACAAATCGATATCTGAGTAAAGGGTTTCAAATATTTTTGTAAGCAGCACTTTTCTGAGTGGTTAGTAGCAACAAGACACGGGGGGAACTACGAGTCTGAGTTGCAGATGTGTAGTTCAGTTAACACCATTATTTTTGTACGATATACTAAACATATCAGCAAACGATGTAATCTAAATACCACATATTCCAAGCAAAGGTATGTTTTGAGCCATTCACATGCATGCTCGAATGGAATTATTTTTCCATGATGACATAATTGTACGTTACGAGACACCGCGTTCTCTTCCTCGTCGTCTCCCTCGCCCTCTTTGAGATGGTCCACATGTCTATAAAACATATAACATAACTGTGTGTTCTCTGTTGCATAGTTTAGTTGCACTAACAAATATGAACATAGATAGCCATTATCATTAGCTGACGTACAGTATTTCCTAACAATGCCGACAAAAATATTAATTCTGAAATTAAATGACTAAATCACAAATATTAGGGATCTGTACAGTATGTCTAACAAATGCAATTCACTTACGTCATCACTCGAGGGAATACCAGAAGTTGTTTGCGTTCTGTTCCGGTGAAATTGGTGGTAGGCTGTTGAAGTAGGGTCTCTCTGGGACGCCGTAGTTCGTGTGCTTAAAATCATTGCATTATCTTGTTTGACCGATAGATGGCGGTCGTGAGCTACACACTGGGGCTTTAAATAAATTAATCCCCCCCCCCTTTTTTTTTTTAAGTAACTCAAAAGTAACTTAAACTTGAGTAACGCATTACTCTACACAGACAGTAACATTGTAAAGAAACTTGTTACGTTCAAATGCAAGTAACTAGTAATATGAAATATATTAGGTTTTAGAAGTAACTTGCCCAACACTGGTCGTGACTTGCTCAACTCTGGGTCGTGAGCACCCCACCACCACTTGCCATCAAGTGCCCCCCTGGGTCTGCCAGCAGCAGATGAGTCAGAGGCAGCATAGGGGGATTAATCAAATAATATGGCAAAATAGAAGCTGGCCATTAGGGAGCCTCCCTGGCATACTTGATTTGATTGTCTTTTAATCCTGCAAAGACAACTTTGATTTTAGGGGTCCAACCCCCCCATCCCCACCCACCAAGTATCTTTCTTGGCAGGTGACTTGTTTTTCTTCTAATTGCTTTAAGGACCTCCTGTCTGGAGTAGCAAGGCTTTAAAAATATTCTGGTTATTGTCATGTAATGTTTTGATTGCTTGTTGTCTTAAACTTGGATGTCATTCTTATTGACTATTGAACATAACTTGTCCCACACGACATGATGCATCCATGACCTGGGTGTGACCCGCCATTAGCGAGCAGGTGATGTCGGACTGAGCATGTGCATTGGCCGCAGTGATTTCTCATCCTGACCTCTGCAATGATGCTGCTAATAATACACTTGCTGGTTAATGGCAGCCATCATGGTGGATGATGAGAGCGGAGGCTCGCAGAGGTCCTTCTCCAAGCCGCCAGACGCCTGGCCCGTTCCGCAAAGGGAAAACAAGGACACGCTAAAAGGATGAAGCGAGATCAGGATCAAATGACACTCATCATTTTACAGTCAAGAGGTCCTTTCAACAATGACTCAACAGTTTAGTCACATAGTCGTATTTCTTTTCATCAAACACATGAGGGATTACAGTTTCACGCTTTCTGCATTTGATTAAAAGCCACCCAGAGTGCTAACTCCACAAACAAATGACGAGAATTTCATGGCAAATAGTTTGCCACCAAGCTCCATTTACACCCAACGATAAACTTGTCTTAAAATTTAGTGGTGGCCATATTAATTCCATAAGTCGGGTTCACATACAGGACTGTCTCAGAAAATTAGAATATTGTGATAAAGTCCATTATTTTCTGTAATGCAATTAAATAAGCAAAAATGCCATACATTCTGGATTCATTACAAATCAACTGAAATATTGCAAGCCTTTTCATTGTTTTAATATTGCTGATTATGGCTTATTTTTTTTTAACTTGGTCTGAGCAAATATTCTAATATTTTGAGATAGGATATTTGAGTTTTCTTAAGATGTAAGCCATAATCAGCAATATTAAAATAATAAAAGGCTTGCAATATTTCAGTTGATTTGTAATGAATCCAGAATGTATGGCATTCTTGCTTATTTAATTGCATTACAGAAAATAATGGACTTTATCACAATATTCTAATTTTCTGAGACAGTCCTGTACATTACACTGAGGCCAGTTTCACCCTTCCAATTAAAGTCAGCAAAGGCCTGATTAGTGGTTCTCTCTAAAAGATTATCCTAAACCATTATCTTGCACTTTTGAAATTGTAAATGTTAAACCCTTTCGATATTTTCTTCTCATAAATCCAATATGAGCGACTGTCTCCTAAACATCATCATAGAAAAGCTGTTGAATCTTACAATGTTTTTAAACCTTCAAAGAAAATTACGTAGTCCTTGGTGTGTGTGGGTGTGGGCGTGGGGGTGTGTCAGTGGGGGGGTCAAAACCCGGTTAATGTTAGGCAAAGTGGGGTGCAGGTGCATGTATATTGATAATTAGGTCTATTTTACCCTAAAACCAAGGTCAAGTCGTATGAATACCAAGTCAAAGTCAAGTTGAAGCTTTCATACCTTTTAGCCAAGCAAGTACAAAGTCCTTAAATTGGCAACTCGAGAGTCTGACTTAAAGGTACACTCAGTATTATACAGTGGCATCTAGTGGTGAAACAATAAATCATTCGGAAAAAAAAACCAATTGTTTGTGTTAGTAGTATGTAAAAAGATATGTTGTATCGCATAAACGTACTTTTTTTAAATATAACGGTTAGTCTAGAAATCGCAAATTATCTTACATGTCCGAGCCGCGGCTTCTAGTGTCCGCCATGTTTCGCCGCCATCTTTCTGCTACGGGTGCCGTCAAACACAAATTTCAGCGCTCCATTTCTTAACGCGTTTTTGGAACGCACTTCCGGTTTGTATGGCGACCGCATTTCCACGAAGAAGAAGAGTTTCCGGTCCCCGAAGAGAGCATTATCAAGCATCACACTTACTTTGGGAATTTATTTTATTTCAGCGCGACAAAACAAGAGTTTATATTGTAGCCGCATTTGCCAGATGGAGAGAAATGAGGAACAGACTAGGTTTGGGACGTGCCGGTGCCTTCGACTGCTTTCTACTTGACCGGTAAGTAAGAGTACATTTGTGTTTACGTTTTGAGAGCGAGAGAAAAAGTATACACTGTACTAATTAATACGATGTTCGTACCTTTGTTTTACGATCACTGTAGCTGTTGATTAGCAACTCCGCACCACTCGAACGATTTCGTTATGTAGCTACTTGCTTTGAAAAAAAAAAAAGATTCCCGCTGGCACGTTATATTTAGAGTAAATGCGCAAGTTATTGTGTAATGTAATGTAACTGTGATTTCGGAGGTATATTTGCCCATAACTTCAATGGAGAATCTAAAGCATACTGTATTAGTGGAGGAGTTGAAAATTATTTTCGTTGTGGTTGGTGAAAATAGTGTTCTCGAAATTAATTTTCGGCAGGGAATAACTTTCTGGACTTAAATGCTGGCTGTACCGTAAGCACTGCTAGAGTCTGAACTCTCTCACTCAAGTGTGTACTGGTCCATTGTGTAATTGGGTGCACAAGAATTTACAGGCTGCCACGTTTTCCACGGAAATTCGACAAGCAAGCAGCCTTTGCATATTCTATGCAGTATGCAGTCAAGTTACTTTTATCTAGCTAATACAATGTTTTGGGCCCAAAAACTAAAGATCTTACCTCTATTTTGGGGGCTTTGTTGGAAAGTTGGTGACATATAGTAGTATCATCAATTATTCTATTTTATTTTATAATTGTGTTTTTGTTTGTGTCACACTAGATCAACAGCCAAACTTGAGGGGTTCCAGAACCATATTCTGATGTATACAAGCATTCATGCACCGTTTAAATACATCAACGACCTGCAAGAAAAAAAAATATCAAGGGGAGAGTCAGCAGCCAAATTGGAATGCCCCGAATGAGGACACTTGAATGGAGGACCCCAGAAGGCTTCGGTGTTGTACCACCAGTATCTCCACCTACCATATCTGAGCTGCAACAAACTGAAGTCAGCCGACGTCTTGGTATGTCATTTACATATGGACGGCATTGCACACTACATGAACTTTTTGTGTGAAGCAATACGGAATGGTCACATATACAAGCACCACTTGTTTTACACAGGACCTGCTGACCAGGTGTCTGAAGCCATGGAGTGACTCCTCCCTCACTTTCCTCAGCAGCCAAATTGGAATGTCCCAAATGAGGACACTTGAATGCAGGACCCCAGAAGGCTTCGGTGTTGTACCACCATTATCTCCACCTACCATATCTGAGCTGCAACAAACTGAAGTCAGCCGACGTCTTGGTATGTCATTTACATATGGACGGCATTGCACACTACATGAACTTTTTGTGTGAAGCAATACGGAATGGTCACATATACAAGCACCACTTGTTTTACACAGGACCTGCTGACCAGGTGTCTGAAGCCATGGAGTGACTCCTCCCTCACTTTCCTCAGCAAGCCTTTGAAGAATATGATATCATCGTTGGTGGGAACATGCCCTCACTCCATAACATGTACTTGTGCAGTCAAGGAGCATGTCAAACTTAATAAAACCAGCAAACATTGAAGTGACTTCATTTTTACTGCAGTCTGTTCACACAATCAATGGACAAGCCTTCCTTGATTTTGCCCCAATAACATCATAGAGTAGGCGAAAAGTAGTGTTACAGATCATACTGTGTGTTCGGGAGAGTTTGAGGAATGTTGCAATGTTAATGGGGGACAATGTCAGCACACACACACACAAAAAAAAACCCATCATGGTATTGAGTTAATCAGATATTTTAGCTGTGTACAACACATACCTGCTCTGTAACACTACCTTTGGCCCAAACCTGTATGTCTATTTTCCATATTTTGAAATGCACAGCGTATTGGTAAATTTCTGGATCAACTGCAATTCATGTCGCTCATTATATTATAACAGCATTTTTTTTTTTTTTTGTTAATATGTTCATTTCATGTAGACTTTTATTTTACTTTATTTTATTTATTCATTTTCATGTACAGTACCTTACATTCATTGGCCAATGAAGAATTGCTTGTCATTGCAAGCATTTATAATAATTCTCCAGGCTTTTGATGTTTTACATTTCTGGTCATGTAAAATAGTGTTAGGTTAGGTGTCGAATGAACACTGCATGTTGACGCCAAAGGAAATAGTATTTTTTAGTTATTCAAAATGTACAAATTAACACACAACAACAATATACAAGTTATACAAACTACAGCAAGTGTCAGACATGGACTAATTATATGCCAGGTAAAAAACCTTTGTATTGTCCTCGAGGATCTGGGAAAGTGTCACTTATTTGCCACAAGTCACCAAGGTGCTGCAGTCTGGGATCCAGGTACAGGAAATCATGGTGGTGCTGATGTGGGATCCAGGTACAGGAAATCATGGTGGTGCTGATGTGTCAGCAATGTGTCAAAAAGTATTTCTTGGTGTCAGTCTATCAGCTGGACTTGGATATCTTCATGTTCCTCCATGGTCATTTCCTGTACGAGTCTCTGCAAGAAGGTAACAATTGTATGTCAGATGAGGTACCAAACAATGAACTGAAAGTCACTGAGCCAATGAAGTACATTATTACATGAGCAAGACTATTTGTGAAAGCCATGTAAATTCCTGCACATCGAAGTACAAGGAAGCTGTTGTATCTTCAATCAAAACTAATTAAGTTGCTTAGTGATATTTATTAGGTAAAATTGTTCAACATGGTGACAAATCGATATCTGAGTAAAGGGTTTCAAATGTTTTTGTAAGCAGCACTTTTCTGAGTGGTTAGTAGCAACAAGACACGGGGGGGTTACGAGTCTGAGTTGCAGATGTGTAGTTCAGTTAACACCATTATTTTTGCACGATATACTAAACATATCAGCAAACGATGTAATCTAAATACCACATATTCCAAGCAAAGGTATGTTTTGAGCCATTCACATGCATGCTCGAATGGAATTATTTTTCCATGATGACATAATTGTACGTTACGAGACACCGCGTTCACTTCCGCGTTCTCTTCCTCGTCTCCCTCGCCCTCTTTGAGATGGTCCACATGTCTATAAAACATATAACATAACTGTGTGTTCTCTGTTGCATAGTTTAGTTGCACTAACAAATATGAACATAGATAGCCATTATCATTAGCTGACGTACAGTATTTCCTAACAATGCCGACAAAAATATTAATTCTGAAATTAAATGACTAAATCACAAATATTAGGGATCTGTACAGTATGTCTAACAAATGCAATTCACTTACGTCATCACTCGAGGGAATACCAGAAGTTGTTTGCGTTCTGTTCCGGTGAAATTGGTGGTAGGCTGTTGAAGTAGGGTCTCTCTGAGACGCCGTAGTTCGTGTGCTTAAAATCATTGCATTATCTTGTTTGACCGATAGATGGCGGTCGTGAGCTACACACTGGGGCTTTAAATCAAGTCATGTGACTCCAGTTCCCTACCTCATTGGCTATATACGTTTTGTGAAAAATTTGTTTTGGTGGTCTATATCCAATACTTACCTGAATTTTATCTAAACTTGGGAGGTGCCTGATTTCCATCTGAAAATATATATATATATTTTTTCCCATTTAGTCTGACTACAGTACACCTATAAGAAGTGTGTCGTTTGAGAGCAAAAATTCGGAATTGTGTAACTTTGAACCATTTGGCGTAAATCCAGCCTCCCAGTAAAAAGTCTGAAAAAGATCAAAGGCTGCCGTGTCATTCAAGTTGACATTTGAGGTTATTTTTCTCCAACGGTAATGCAGTCTATAGTTGTGCTAACGAGCAATCCATTTCCTTGGGTTAGCTCGTTAGCTTTCATCAGGCTCTTTGTTTAGAGTGGCCAGTCCATTTAATCGTGCTGGACGGCCTTGCTGCCTGTGATGGAGCATTCGGCAAAGCATGTTTATTTTCCGTCGGCAGCTGTGAAGCAGCACCTGTCCTTGCAGCCACGCTCCGTAAAAATAAACCAAGCCCCACCATTATTCCACCCACTGTACCCGACCACCAGTGAACCATGTCGGGCCCTGAGCTGGACCCCCTTCTTCCTCCTTGACAGCCTACGATGGGGCTGAAAACGTCTTTCCCAGATTGCAATTGAGTCGGATCAGCCGAGACATAAATCACACGAACGGGAATGGGAACAAAGGCAAGTGCAAAGGCGGATAAACCAAACCCCTCCTCTTATTTTGTTAAAGTCTATCACTTCCTCACTGTAAATCAAGGACTAATCCCGGAAATGAGCTCCTCCCAACAATGCAATCCCTGATGCTTCCAATAATCATGGAAGAGGGGTCAAAGGCGGGTTTTCCAACATTATGGATCTTGGCAGAGGTGGGGACTTGAGCCATTACAACTTGGACCTGAGTCACTATTTTAATAACTTATGACTTGAGAAAAAAAACTAAAAGACAAGTCAACAACAGTCAACTCTTGCCTATCACACCGATATCTGACCTTATTGTTCTTCTCTCTTAATGAAAACCAGACTGCATTAATAAGTTGACTTGACTTCCGTAGGATTTGATGTAAGCTAACAGTGATTTGGCTTGACTTGACTTTGCCAATACAAAATGACTTGAGGAGTCTCTGGATTTCAGGATTCGTCGCTAGAGGATTCCAAGGTACTTGTATGTCTGCTTCCCTTCCCCGAGGTATCCCTGGTATATTGGAAAACCTGCCGGTGGGATTGGGCAAGCCCGCATGGGGGAATTGAAGCAGGCTGTTTCTTTCAGTATCAATCCCTCCATGTATAAAGCGCATAGCGGAGGCTTCCACAGACCACATGGAAGCGATAAAGATCCAAAAGCGAGTGCTACGGAACACATGTCAAGCGGCGAACACAAAAGGGAGATCACGGGGGAGGCATAGGGCAAAGCCAAGTCCACCATTCCAAAGCAGTGGGATCGTGTTTCATCCAGAAAAAAAATCCCCGCAACAATAGTCTCTGTTCTCGCGATCCCGTCCTGGGAATGACTTTTTGAGTGGGTTAGCGATAGCATGACATTGTCCATTAAATCACTTCTTGATGTTAACCCTGACAAAGCTTGCTGACATCTATATCGAATAAAATTAAGTGGCTTGGGGATTTGATCGCTAAAAAACAGATATTACTGTAGCCGAGAAAGGTGAAACTGTAGTTTAAATGTCTCAAGGTTGTACAAGTTTGAAACGTGACCGTAATTATGTGAATATGTTGCTTAAAGCTACACAACAATATAGCAAGTAGGATCAGAAATATCTCATGCCAGGCAAATGTGGAAAAATGACGATATATAATTTTGCTGACCTTTGCTAACCTTGCTCTCGCAAGATGAATTCTCGCGGTATTTGTGAATTCACAAACTCCGGAGAATACATCTTGTACCGCTCCCGCAGATAACCTCCGTTCCGAATCGCTGGTGGTTCAGACCAATCACAGAATGACATTGTGTTTGGGGTGGGACATGCAACTGTGACGAATCCAGGAAGCCAGCGCCGACGCAGGGAATAACAAACAAACCCAACATGGACGAATGGACACTACAATTAATTCTGTTCTCGCATAATTACTCACCGTCTCCTTGTTGAATGTTGAACAGCGAGAGGCGCTTTGCGTATTTCTAGCTGGTAAGATGTTCATGCTTTTCCCCCCTTCGACAAGAACGAACACGAAATTGGTTAAAACAAACGTGCAGAATGTCGCAACGTCCAATCAGCTCGAATCATAGTACAGAATGTCACACCTTTTCGCGACGAAATTACTGTGGAGAGGTACCATAGTTTACATATCCATCTGGCTATTGCCAGGTTACAATTTTGCTGGACCACTGTAGCACGTTTCAAACTGCCCAGTGTGAAAGATACTGACTTGGAATGGAGGATGAAGTCAACCCGGCAATATTTCACCTTGAGGGAAGCACATTGGGTTGGGAAAGTACACCCTAGATCGATGGCAGCACCTTGGATTCAGTTTCAAATTGAATTTAGTGGTATACACACTAAGTTAATAATGTGGGTCCGACTACCCAGGTCGTATTGGGAGCCATTCGGGAGCTGCGACCACTCAGACACACCCCATCAATCAGGGAGTGAGAAGTGGAGGAGTGGGGGAGGGTGATCCCTGGAGCAGCCCATAGTGATGCACAGGCGCAAGACTCAATATTGTCATCCTAATGAGTTGTCTTTATATCAGGCAGTAAAAAACTTGCAATGAGCTCTAACAAGGTTTTGTTAAATGGTGCGTTACGGCTAAAACGCCGTATCGATCGTCCTCATCTGCTCTTTATTGACGTCTGCTTTGGCTTTTTGTGGTTCAATCAGTCAACATCCTGAAATGACTGGCGTGGAACGTCAGAGGTTCCGATGTAGTGCGAGAGAAGCTTTTTGTGAACAATAACGAAGAGGTTGTTTGAGAATTTTGAAAGGGAATTTACGGTGGTAAGTAAAGTGTTTGTGTTCTAAAACCTGTGAGGGAGTTGTTATGAATAAGTAAGTAAAACTGTTTCACTGACATAGTAGGATATCCAAATATCACGATACAATAAATATCACAATAACCATAAAATCACAATGATCATGATATTGTGGGTGGTTGGCGACATAAAAAAAAGCTCATGATAATGTATAAGAACTTGCAATATTGTATAAAAACAAACAAAAAAACGCTCATATTGAGAAAGAAAAGCACTATGTTGTGTGCATAACAGAAATGACGGAGAAATTGGTTTGTCATGTGCTCCTGTTGGCTCAGCGGCATAAAGTATTATGATCTGTGTACCGGTAATTCACAATATTGTGTTTGACTGAAGCCGACCAAAAGTATGTTTTGTTTTTTGTTTTTTGATAGATGTTGAAAAATATTTGCTGTTATGACTTATTTATAGGAGTGATAACCGCCGCAGTGGCAAGAAAACATGCCTAATTAAAATTATACTGCACTAATGACCTGACTACCAGAGGATGCGAGAACTTTACAAATCGAATACGACATTTCCTTTTTAACAGATGTGCTGCGTTAAATATTGTGACATGACGAGCACATTATTGTGGCAATTACAGTTTCGCAATCTCACGATATTGCCGTTATCGTTACATCCCTAATAGTAAGTCCAATTAGTCGTGAGAAACAATGTCTCATTTTGAAGACTATCATCTTTGTTCTTCCACATGGTTGCACATAAGGGAATATACAGTGGCATTAAAGAGACAAAAATAAGTGGTGTTTACATTCTAAGAGCTGTGAGTCATCTGAATAAGACTTTGAATGAGTCATTGTGAATAACACTTTCACGGTGACATATTTAATTATGGATAACTGCATTGTGTTGACAACTTGATCTACTTTGTACAGAAATTTGAAGTTATGGTGGCCCTTAAAGGGCATAAAGTTATGCTGTTTGTTATATGCAAAAACTGTGAACAAATGAGTTATCATGAATAAATCATATTGACAATTGTGAATAGCATTTTGTCATACTTACTTAATTGTATGTACGTTGTACTTGTACGGACAAAAGAGTGTGCGCGTTGGAGGACAAAAGACATGACGATTGTGTTCTGAAAGCTTTGCCATGTTAGTCGTGAGTAACAATGTGTCACGTTGACTACTTGATGTGGCTTATGTTGAGGCGTGGGCGCATCGCCCCAGGCGCTAGCGACCTGTGCTCTGGGACTGCATCCATCATCTCCAGTTTCACTGATTGCGAGGCTCTGAAGGTGTAAAATTCCATTAGGTGCCATGGTGCAGGCGTAAACGGCGAGGTGGCTCACAGCCACGTAGGTGCGGTGTTAAGTGGAAGCTGCAGCTGTTTACAAGCACCACCACAGGAGTCTTAACGAGGGAAAAGCAGTCCGGGGTAATTGTGGGCCGTGGAGGAGGTCAGGCACCAACGTCCAAAAAAAGAGCAATTTAACAAGCTCGCAGCGCAAATCTATAACCGCAGTCAACCCACCGGGGGCTGCGGAAGTCGCACTCTCTTATTCTTTTTCTTTGCTGAGAGCACCCACGCGGGCAAAAGTTTGAGAAGTTTATCTTTTTACAACTTTCAAGGATTTAGTATCCTCATTCTAGGCAAGAATTCTATTCATTCTAAATGATATCCAACAGAGTGTGGTCTTGCGGTAGATGTTCCCAAAGGAACCCTCTTCGTTGGTTAATTATATCTCACAGTTGGTTGTCGCAGGTTTGAGGAATCCAGGTCCAGAAAGTAAAAAAAAAAACTGGTAGGTGAATGAGCACGTCTCCACCTGTTGAGCTAAAGCCCAACTGTTTTAATTTCTGGAGCTGGATTCCACAATCCCGACCATAGGTAAAGTAACCAAAATCAGAAAGTCGATATTGTTGGGTCTAGCTTTTGGAGCATTATTTATTGAATACCAGTCAAAATGGTCAATCAAGCTTCAATTTTCTAAAGATTGTATATATACTATACTAAGGAAAGTGTCCTATAGGTTTCTGGGAACTACAGTAAACCAGATCTATTCGCAAAGGTTAGGCACTGAGCCCTACTGTAAATAATGAATAACTGCTAGGATATGGCACCCGCTGACTCCAATTGTTTAATAGTTAAAATATATATAGCAAACGGTAAGTCCGTTATGATGACAAATAACGGTAAAATTCGAAAAACTGATGGATTAAGTGCACAGGGTCAGGACCGATGAACTTTCTTAGTCTTAGCTGACGACTGATGCTAAATTCAGGCCAAACCTGAAATATCATGACGCGCAACGTGTTTCGCATGCCTTTGATTGCTGGGGTGACTACACCGGAGTTGGTTCAAGCCGAGAAAAGGAGGGGCTGCTCCAACAGAAAGAAAAAAGTTTGAACATCTGTAGTCACTCTGGTCACCTGCGTTCTACATGTAAAGTTGTAGGGCTGGGACAAAATATCGTTTCACAATATATCGCGATACTTGTTGTTTCGACCCATAGTATCGATCCATTAAGTGAGTATCGATACTTTTAGATACCATGCATTGCTGTGCAGAGCGTGCACCTCCGTCTGCATTATACTACGTTCTCACCAAATCCGAAAAGGCGAACTGGAACGCTTCATTCGCGAGCGGTTCACGGCGTAGAGTGTTTTTGGAACGGCTGTTGCTTATTCGCGCTTTCGTGCTCAACGGAGCGGAGGAGGCGTGTCCCTTGGTGAACAAGGAAGTGGAGCACTTTAGCGAGTCAACAAAAAGTGAGCACCGCCAACTAATTTAACTTCTTTCTTGGGACTACAGCCGTGGCACTATTTTCTCCTTTTTTGAGGTACGTGATAGCACTTTCGCTTTTTTCGTGGAATTCGGGCAGTCGACATTTGAGCTAAAAATAGCTTTGCCGTTAATAATAAGCACTGCTGCTAACTCGGTACAGTTCAAAAGCAAGTAAACAGACTTACCAGCACTTTCTTGATCATCATTCTGTCACGGCTGGCCGTGTTGTTGCGCTCGGGGTGACAATAGAAAGGACGCTGTGTGTGACGTGGCCCGTACTCAAAGCCGAATTGGCTACCGCGAGGCGAAACGCGAAAAAGTTAAATTTTTTGAACTTAGACGAATATGCGAATGTGCGGATTTTCGTTGCGAATGTGCGGATTTTCGCTGCTTCGCACCGCGTCCCAATGCGCGAAACGCGTCCTCCGCGCCGCCCCACGCACTTTCGTTCCGTTGCGCGCGAACTCCATTGACTACAATGCAAACGCGCCGCCGAATCGCCGTCCCTCGCTTTTGGTGAGAACGCAGCATTACAAGTAAGTCATATGCTAATCTGCTAAACCGATAGTGAGCAGCACTGCGCCACCGCAGCTTAGTGGAAACTCAAAAAAAGAGATGAACAACAATATAGCCTACTAGCTAATGTGTTCGCCTTGGACCGGGAACAACCAAAGACGAACGGCGCCTTCCCTCTTAACTCACTGCTCCCACTACTGAATAGTTTTTTTTCCCACTCTCCGCTTAGTAAGATGCTTAAAGTCGTCTCATCTGATCTGAGGTTAGAGGTTAAGCGTTGGGGAGGCGGTCGGTGCGCGGGAGACATCTGCCGCCGCCTACTCGAGCCCAGGGGCCGCGACTTGGGCTGCGGGCTGCGCGCGGGGCAATGGGTCCTCCATCGGCAGTTGATTAGTTCTCTGAGAGTTCCTTAGAGAGTGCCACTGTGACCACGTCGAAGTAACTTTGAGCAAAATACTGAACCCCCAGTTTCTCCTGACGCTGGGTCATCAGTATGTGAATGAGTAGTTAAATGTAAAGCACTTTGAGAACGGGTCATCTCCACCGGCATCCGCGAGGTGCCCCGGGGAACGGAGGTCGAACCAGCCTGGGACAGCCCCAACTGCAGGGGGAGCTCCCGTTCAATGAGGAAGTGACGCTCAGAACACGACGTGCGCTAAAACTTCCAAGTGTCGATGATCAATGTGTCCTGTAATTCACATTAGTATTTTTCCCCTGAATTTAACTCAACCGACACAGTATGTGGTGGTGATTTGTGACGTAAACTAACATTTTCTGACCGGTATTAACATTAAAAGCTTTCTCTGTTGATAAGTCAACCAATTCCAACAGTTATTCCACTTACCAAAGCAATAACACTATGCAGCATGTTCACGAACAATGCGCTGCGTCCGGTAATAGCGCGAAATATTGCACCACAACTGCACCTGCAGTCTGCGCCCAGTTACCAACCTATTCACTAAGGATATTGCTCTGATCATATACCGGCGCAAACACGCCCATAAAACTGACAGCTTGCAGCAAATTTGCACCTGATTTACCACACATGGCAAGGGATTTGCGCCAACAACATGGTTGTTATAGTAACTAGTGTTGTTCCGATACCGATACTGGTATCGGCAGAGGTGCCGATACTGCATTAAAACAGTGGTATCGGTATCAGTGAGTCCTCACAAGTAACATGCCAATACTATTAATTCCAACACTAATATATAATATATAATACTAATAGATATCCTATTGGCGTTTGAATGCTCTGAACCAATGGCAGGACAGCTTTTTCATGTTGATGGAAAAAAAAAAACCCTTAGGTATCGGTATGGTATCGGTATCGGCCGATACTGCAAAGCTGGGTATCGGAATCGGTATCGGGGGCCAAAAAAACTGTATCGGAACAACACTAATAGTAACAGTTGCGAGAAAGATGACATTATCAGAAAGCGAGGTTAGACCGAGAGTTAGCGGTTGTAGCGCCATTAAGCTGTACAGAGCAGAGAGGACGACAACGACGTCATTCATTCATAAAGTACAAATTATTGGTGCGATCCTTTTTAAATAAATATATTTTCAGAGGTTGACGTGGGCGTACAGTATGCATCTGGCACGTAAGAATGATCGTAAAATGCCTCCCCGCCATTGCCGATCATCCCGGGTTACGTTATGTGTCCTAAACTAACAAAGAAAAATCCCCCCCCCCCCTCTCTCTCTCTCTCTCTCTCTCTCTCTCTCTCTCTCTCTCTCTCTCTCTCTCTCTCGTCTCTGCGTGATCAGAGAGGGCCGTGCATGTTGTGCCGCAAATGGCATGCCCTGCTGTCATGATCCCGCTATCGAGATTGCAGCAGTTAATACATGATTTCCAGAAACGTTATTTCCGTCACGCAAACGAGGTGTTGCTATTTGCGCTGGCGTTAGTGAATTAGACGCTGCATATCAATGAGTCTCATTTGCATTGGGGTGGGCATATTTTGCGTCAAATGTATGCAAATTACCATCATTTACATACGCGCAAATAACACCGGCGCACCGTGACATAATCTGTTCAGCAGAGCACTTAGTGACGGATTTCCCCATCTGCGTGTGTTTAGTGAATTAGGCGCTCCTGGATTGCTCCATTTTTGCCGGTTAGTGCAGTGCAAAGGCGATGCAAACCTTTAGTGAATAGGCCCCAATGTATTTTTACTAGGAGTTTTGATGTCTGTGATTAAAGTCACATAAGTATGCAGTACATAATAGTGACTAATATTCTTCACACTTTCTGGGTGGTTATTGTCACATTTCTCCATCAGTCAACCAGTTTGCAAAGATTAGAATTCCGCATCACAGCAAGAACCCAAGTGCTTTTGAACACCACCCAACACTAGATGGATGAGATATCTGATGTCAGATGTGGAATCAGTACTTTCTCCTTGTCACCAGTGTTCAAGCTTTTTGGGGCGATCTAGTCCGACAGTATATCAAAAGCAACAAGACCCTTGACTTTGAATGATATACAAATTCATGACAGGATTTGTTTTATGTATTTCTCAGGTTTGCTCAACAGATGATAGTCATAAAACTTTTTGGGTCTGAGATTTATTTCCTGATTTGACTTTGATCTCCTCACATGCTCCTTTTGTTGAAAGTGAATTTCTCATTTTATTTCCATTGAAATACTGTTTCGTACACAGACCCCCCTTTTGCAAGTATACTGGGTTCAAGAAGGCCAGGGGGGAAGTGGGCGATGGCTTAGTATGAATGTTATTGTGCTGCTTGAAATACTCGTCAAAAAGGAGTCCAAGCCTTGCATCGCAAACGAGATGCTAGCCAGATGCAGCGGTATGATTGACAGCTAAGAAGGGGAGAAACGAACCAATTCAACCACGTCAGGCGAGTTTTTAATGTTTACGGCTTTTACATGATAATGTTTACTACCTGATTAACAGTACTGATTAACTTGAGATGGTGCTTTTAATGAGGTACATGTGTGCTTTATCACACTACAACATCTACTTTCACACAATGCACTGAGAGCTAAGACAACCTGCGGGTGACGGGGGTGTTGGGGGGGGTTAAGAGGCCCCAGCAAGGATACTATTTTGTTGTGAGAGAAGGCAAAAGGGTGAAAGTTCAAACACTGGCGAATTGAGAGTGTGACGTCGTGATTGCTAATGTCAACAAAGAGAGACTACTTGTCACATTCTTGGTTGTTTGTCTAAGGAAGTCACCATGGTGACCAACAACATGGAACTCCGTTTAATTTCATGGGAAAAAGAATTAGAGGGAGCCGAGAGTGGGCTTGTGTGCGTCAGACAAATTACGGTAATCATCATGAGCAATTTTTCGTGTTTTTTGACCAAGAATCACAAAAGTTGTCTGGAACTGACACGATGGTCATCCCGTCATGGTCCCAACAGAACCATAACTACCGTGCCATCATCACAGCACAAAGGGATGAGTCATCACTCGGACAAAATGATAGAATAAAAGCACTCTTGTCCAGGGTGCGACATGAGAAGGCAGTGCAGACGAATGAAGATGACAAAGAAGTTAGACTCTGGCAGCACATATCTCTTGGGGTGGAGGAGAATTTAATACTGACCTTCTGTCTAATACACTGGATGGAGTTCAAATTTTGTAGAAATGGGAAGAAATTTCTATGATCATTTTCTCTTTGGAGGAACTCTGGAAATGGAAGGACAAACTTTTTTTTTTTCTGTATTTATTGTGTGCCTAATCACCTGAGCCTGTAAAAACAAAAAATCTTCAGTCTAAAAACTTAACTCCACTTCAAATCTTCCTGTCATTTTGGCCATAGCTTCTTGAGACTTTTTTTGTGGTTCCACTCATGATAGATAAGCCTATGAGATTTAATATTCCTCAGTGAAACATTTTCCACAAAAAAAAAAAAAAAAAAAAAAAAATCTAATTGGCTGACTTTGTCTCTACAAGCATGATTTGTTGTTGTTGTTGTTGTTGTTGTTGTTGTAACCTTTTTGTGGGTCTACTCATTATATGCATGCCTACCTATCCTAAAAACCTGCAAAACACAATCTTAAGTAACTGCAACTGTTTGATGTTTAACATGTGATGCGCATAAAACCTCTAAGTGCATCAACCCCCAAATGCAAACAGAAAAAGAGAAAAAGCCACATGAGGTTCACCTCTATGATGGAACATAACAGCTTGACACCACTTGTCAACATACGAGGGGGGTGTTCAAAATGTATTAAAGTGTCTTGAATAGGAAAAAAAAAAAAGGCCTCAAATGTTCACTAAGTCACACAAAAAGCTTGAGGCTGAGATGCTTCAAAGTGTGCATGCAGTGTCTGGTTGGGAGCCCTTTTTCTAATAGAGATAAATCAAATTATTTGACGGATCACGCAGTAGGGCACTCACTTGATTAAGAAGACTATTCCATTAAGGGGCTCTCTGATCACCAATAAGAACATCTGCTGCCAGCTGCGTCCTTTGGCGAGGATGCAGGAACTGCAGGAAGAACAGGATGAACTGCATTGTAAGAAGGAGCAGTTCCTTTGGCCGTATTTTGACATTTTTGCCATCGAAAGTTGTCAAAGGTCGTCTAAAAACTCCTTCGATTGACCTTAAAGGTCTTTACAGGTAGCATTGAATCATTGTAAAGTTTACATAGTGTTGCTGAACAAATAGCAACCACCTCGCCAGTAAAAAGTTGAGCTATCCATCACTTAAGGGTTCGAACACCTATTGTATTATCCTGCATTGTTATTTAGCTGAACTAACGTAGCTAAACGAAGCTGTGTTTTTTGGGGAGGGATTATGGAGCGTTCAATTCTCTGTTTAGTCTGAAAGTAAACTTTAACTGGGTGTGGCAATAAACAACTTGAAGCCTCTTTTTTGAAGAATTGTTCACCAAACTTCTGCTTGTAAAATGATTTAAGTTGCATTCCCTACCACCATACAGTGCTTGATTGTCCCATTTTTGCTAGCAAAACAAAGAAAATATCAAACATTTTGTACCTTGAAAATCTGCAAGTCAAGTCACTTTTGTACTTTTTTAGTCAGTCATTAAAGTTTGAAAAAAAAATCCATTGGTCAGCGTTCAGGCATTCTCCTGTTTTGTCAGTACCAAATGCAGTTGTGGGCTACCAGGTGGAGAGCTATGGTGAAGAAAACTGTAGCACGTGTCTCAGAAGTGATAACTGGCCATGTAATCCCTGCGTCCAATTGACAAATTTGAGAGTAAACAAAGCGCAGGCATTGAAAAGTCTGAATGCTTGCTGAATGCAGTGAGCAGAGCAAGGAGAGTGGAGACAGCTGGGCAAAGTGAAAACATCTTTGAGGGTCATTCCACTACATCACACGGAGACTCTTATTCCAATGTGTGAACACGCAGGAGACACGTCTTTGATGCCATTTCATAAGGTGCTTTTTATGTGAGGCATTTCTCTTGAATGCTTTTAAGAAGGAACTGACATTTTAGTGAGTCTTTGCTGACATAAAGCTAGAAGTTACATGTGGGAGAACATTGATCTCAACTAACATTAGCTTATAATTATTATCAAGATTACAAAAGGTACTTTTTTATTTTTGTCATTTTGGGTGTCTGTTCCTCTGACTAAACAAGAAAATCGAAGGCTGAAAATAGGCTGTTTTGCCGTGAATAAAAAAATATATATTTATTTTTGTTCCACTCTTTCTTTGCATCTGTGCGTGAACGCCACAATCAGGACTCGAGTCGGCTCATTAAATCAAACGTGAAGCCGGGAGCCGAGGAGGCGTCACGGCGACGACAATCTCCATGAGCCGAATTAGCGGGACAAATTGCGGCTCCCACAGGCCGTCGCTTGGCCGGTCGCTTTCATAAACAAACTCTCGTCTGGCGGCCACCCGGGCTCGCTTCCTCCCCTGAAAAAGAAGCCCCTCGTGATGGAGTCAAGGCCACTTAGGCCGAGTGATGGGAAAGCAAACAGGCGAGTGAAAGTGCAGTAGGTGTAAATGTGTGAAAATAAACCACAATAAGCGACGAGACCTGCTTACCTTCCAACTTCCTGCTTCATTCGTACTATTACATGTAATGGTGATGCTGATGCTCAACTTCCAGTACTAATGGAGATTGTGTGTCTCGAACATGAATGGAACATGAAAATGTCCTTGATTGCAAGCCAAGTGACGGACAGAAGAATCCAAACAGGAAAACATGAGAAAATTCAGCCCTCAAATCAGATTTATTTTGCAAAACCCACAAAAAATTCTGCAGAAGCCATCACCGAAAAAACAGGTTTGAAGCTGCCATTTTAGGAAACTTGTAATTCAAGTAAAAACGCTTCCTATTTCAGCTCCCAAAGCAAGTTTCGTTTAGCAACATGAAATCTGACTTGTTGATCATGAGTAGACCCACAAAAAACCCTGAAGAAGCCATACCCGAAAACACATACTTAATCTAAGTTTAGTGATGTATTAATTTTAATTAAGTAGCTGAAGCCAGTTTCACTTAGCAACATGACATTTGGTGGACATGTCTAATAAGAATATAGACCCACAGAGAAGTCTCAAGAATCCATGACTGTAAAGACGGGAAATCTAACATTTTGGTTTGAATTCATCATTTTAGGGTCATTCCAACCATTTCCAGCGAACCATTTCACATGAAGATGAATAAAGAGCCAACACTTTGGTTTGACAATATCATTTTTCAGGAATTTGAGCCTCTTCCAGCAATCGTACATGAACAAATTGACTTGATTGTGACCACATATGAAAGAGATATAACACTGGTTTTAGTATGTAATAAGACAAGACAAGATGTTTGAGTCATTGACTCCCGAAAGAAAAAAAAAAAATGATGCAATGTGATTGGCTCGCTTGACATTGTTTCTACATATGATGCAATGCAAAGAGTATGCGTTGTGCTCATTGCCGCGTTGTCAAGAATAAGAGGGGGTCTTTGTGATCAGTAAGACACTAAAAATCTCGTAGAGGACGCATCCTCTTCAGCACCTAAAAGTCCACAGAAAAACTTGCAAAGTTTTCACTTTGAAAACTGCCATTTGTCTTTTTGTCCGCTTGTGTCCTATTTTTTATTTCTTGACATTGCCATCAGCGCCCCCCGCAGGGTAAATACACACACCGGAGCGCTATTGGGTTTCCGCAGAGGCACACGTCAAATAAATAGCTCCCATGTAACCCAAATCGAGGCATTGCTCAGATCCTGACTGCTCACTTCCTGAACACCAGTACGTACTGAACATCCAGCACCGGAGACTCCCCAAACCCCTCCAGACTTTTTGGGACTCAGCCATTCCTCAGAGAGGCTGTCCACATAGCTACATAGATTGGAACAGCACAGCTAGCTTCACTTGAAACGTAACGAGCCGACGCAAGAATATTAAAGGGCCACTCCAACACAACACAATACCAAAAGTTCAAGTCAATGCTAATGCGAATTTAATTACTGTGTGAGAATCATTTAACACATTCACTGCCAGCCCAGCAAAAATGCATTATTTGACGTCTTTTTCCGTCAATGGCAGTCAATGACTTAAGATGAGATGTAACCAAAATTGATGGATTTTTAAGCAACATTTGCCTTAAAAAAAAAAAAAAAGGAAAAAAGGATGCTGCAATATAATCACAAAATATATTGGCACATTGTGTTTAACACATTCACTGCCAGCCCAGCAAAAATGCATTATTTGACGTCTTTTTCCGTCAATGGCAGTCAATGAGTTAAGGTCCTAAAGAAATGGAATTTACACCATTGCCAACTGAAACTGTAGCACCTAGTGACGATACAGTTTCACTTTCTGCAGTAAAATCAAGCCGTCTTGGAAACATGTTCATGATGTCCCGTCACCAGTTTCTCCAAAACAGATGAAATTATTATTTTTTTTATCATGGCAGAATTTACAAAAAAGGCTCAAGGCTCCATGCCCAATTTGTAACAGGAAGTCAGCCATTTTATTTTAAAGCAGTCATTTCTGGCTGTGTGTGTGTGCGTGTTGTGTTGCTGCCACAAGTGAAGGCAGAGGAAATGAAAAGTGTTTTGCAAATGTTTTCACAGCCTGCTGCCAGCGTTTTAACGCCCTGCTAATGATTAGCACGGATCTCCAGGCTTACCCTGACATGATCCCACACGCCTACATGCTGAGATACACTTACAGCACACACACACACCTGGTTTGTATGAAACACAGCACACGTAGCAAGAGGCACATTACTTAAATATGACCTTGTGTGGTGAACAGGTTGACCATGTTTTGGTTATCCAAAAAAAGGAGTTTGGGGGGAATTATGACCTCAATGCATGAATGGCGTTTAATATCTTTTTAATTTATCTCAGCAGGAAATGGGAGAAACTGTAATGAGTAAATGCATGAATGTCATATGCAAGGTCTTTTGCTTTCCAACTGATACTAAACACCGAGCCAGTGGTGTAGTGGTCTGTGAAGAAGTGGGTATACTCTACATGAATTTTTATTTATTTATTTATCCATCCATCCATTTTCTTAACCGCTTGCTCTTCACAAGGGTTGTGGGGGTACTGGAGCCTATCCCAGCCGGCTTCGGGCAGTAGGTGGGGCACACCCCGAACTGGTTGCCAGCCAATCGCAGGGCACACAGAGACGAACAACCATCCACACTCACAAGCACACCTAGAGACATTTGGAGCGCCCAATTAACCTGCCATGCATGTCTTTGGAATTTGGGAGGAGACCGGAGTACCCGGAGAAGACCCACGCAGGCACAGGGAGAACATGCAAACTCCACCCAGGAAGGCCGGAGCCTGGACTCGAACCTGAGTCCTCAGTACTGGGAGGCGGACGTGCTAACCAGTCATCCACCATGCTACCCTTTATTTATTGATCTATTTGTGTTGCTTGTAGAAAAACCCTCTTTAAGAAATGGTGACGTGAGGGAAAAGTCGTCATTTGTAATTACGCACAATAATAAAATTATCATGAATGAATTAGGAGCAGTTTGTAATATAAAATGTATTTATTTTGAGGTAAACGTGAATAGCATGTTACCTACTATAAAATTAAACTACATCATATAAGGGCTATAATACTTTAAGTTATTGTCTACAGTATACAATAACTTGGTTAACGTTATTTAGACATAAAAATAAGGGGAGAGCCTTCATAGACACTAGATAATCTCTGGTCTGGTCATTTATTACAGTTTCATTCATCGAACATTGCAGTCTGCCATAACAATATTTGAAAACTGGGTTCGTTATACAATTACTGAAACAATTAGGCAGATTCTGTACATCAGTGGTCCTCAAATTGGGGTAGGCCTACGTGGGATTTTAAAATATATTTTAAAAGGAGCATACATGCAAGAAACCATGTTGATTTTTTTTCCCAGTTTCTGCTTTTATTTTAAAGTTAACTGAACTATTTGTTTTGAAAACCAACCTGTACCATGATCCCAAAGGACACGTTATTTTGATAATTGTTGCACAATTATTTATTTACTATTAAAATAATGACTTCTTTGTTTGTTTGTTTGTTTGTTTGTTTGTTTGTTT
Source organism: Festucalex cinctus (assembly GCF_051991245.1). Taxonomy (NCBI): domain Eukaryota; kingdom Metazoa; phylum Chordata; class Actinopteri; order Syngnathiformes; family Syngnathidae; genus Festucalex; species Festucalex cinctus. Next base: position 53,655,882 of record NC_135411.1, read on the forward strand.
TTAACCGATACATAGTGGGACTTGGGTCCAAGTTAAAACCAGTTCCCAAACTCACAGACACATAATAGCACGTAGCACTGTTTTCTTCATCCAAAATGCTTTGTGTTGGTTGGGGGTACTAGGCTGAAAAAATATTTCACATGGGGTAGAAAAAAAGGTTGAAAACCACTGCCCTACATGATCCTAATCTAGCTAGTTTAGGGCTAAGATGCTAACGTTAGGATAATGTTATATTTCATAACATTAGCCTACTAGCCGAACATTGTGGTGCAGTGACATCGCCAGTTAGTTTAAACATTTTATTTGGAAACAACTTTAAAACTTAGCTGTGAATGATGTTTTCATCGTATGTACAGTATGTTCTTTGGATACACGCCGTCACTCACTGAAAAGACGTTTATTTATTTCTGCCGAGCTCACATCATCACGCAGGGGACGGAGCGACCTGTCAATCAATTGGCGTGGCATTGGCACCCACACGTTAGCAACAAAGTCCTCGGCGTGACCCGCCCTCCTCATTCTTTGATTGGCACATCATGGCTTTAATTAATCAATTAGACAGCGAGTGTAGGCCAGCCAGTTAGATTCGGCAGAGGGTGGGACATGGGCGGGTGCGCAAAGACTGCACTTCAAGGAGGATTCAGAAGTGGGTAGATGCAAAACCGACTGAAAAAGAAGTGGGTAAACACCGTCTACCCGCGTATGCCCTGGACTACACCAGTGTGCCGAGCCACTTCATTATCACAAACATAAAGTTCTAATTCATGGTTTCTTGGAAAAGAGCAGAAGTCAAGGAACTCGGCGAAAAAACCCCATAGAAGCACAAGGATAATTTCACAAGGGAATGTCAGAACCGAGTTTCAAACCCAGAACTTCAGAATGGTGATGCTAACCACCACACATCTGTGCTTCCTCAAACTCAGGTAATGAAATATTATAAATCCCAGCCTTTTTTTTTATTTTTATTTTTTTAAATCTTAGCCATAAATTGGATTTGTATTGGCAAAAGAGCACATGTGATCACTGAAGGGAAACATCCCCTGCTTTCACCAACTAAAGACAAAACTGATTTAATAGCATCTTCATGTGTCCCGTGGCTCTTCGCAATATTTATGCACGCCATCACGTTTGGATTACAGTACAGCGCTATCACTGGAGGCCCCGTAGCAGACGCGTAATTGTTTCCATTCTCATTTGGTGGGCTCTGCATTAAGCCGCATTTTACCCGAGGAGCAAACGCTGGCATTGTATTATAATGGCATGAATACGTTGCATCATGCAAATGAGGACCTCCAGGTGACATCTCTTATAGGATTACCGCACAGCTTGAAACACTTGCGCCACATCCACTTCCTGACAGCCTAAACGCAAGCCTCCACCAACGCACTCAATCCACCCTTTGGATGTTTGTTATGGGAACCAACGATACAGCACAACACCGAGACACCTGATACTTTATGTTTGCATTGTGGATGATGGAACAGGAAAAACTTAAAAAAAAAGAAAAAAAAAAGTCCAAAATAGTAAAGATCTGTGAATGCCTGTTTCTCATTTAAAGAAGCACAATATTCAAGTTGCTTGGTTGCAGATCAGAACTAAAAACCCAGTGTTGTTTATACAACACCAATGTCTACTCTCACCACAACTTCATAAATATATTTTAGTTTTGTCTTACACTCAACCAAAATTAGACATACTGCACTAGCAAAAGATCGAGGCTATTTAGTTACCCAGCTGTAATAATTTAAGTCTCTCCTTCTTGAGAATAAAATACCAACCACTGCGATCATACAACCTTAGACTCGGTTCCCACTCCAGGTCTAAGTGCTCAATTCCGATTTTTTTTGGTAAAATCAGATTTATTTATTTTTTTTGAGTAAGCGTTCACATTACATATTAATTGTGACCCTATTAATTGCATCTGCAAAGTGACCCGCACACACAGAAGAAGACACAACGTCACTCATAACGTTGTGTTTGTGGAAGTTAATATGTATGGTCCAGTGTGTCACGGCCACGGACTTTTATAAATCCGTCATCGGGCCTCATCTTTTTCGCATCTCCTATAGGGAGGAGTGATGCGGGAGGAGGTGGAAATATTATTTTGGGAAAATGAGGTGAGCCTTTTCGAGCTCCTCATTTCACAGAGACGTTATGTCATTGCCGCATGTAATAAACATAAAAAGTAATCTGTGTGGCTAAAATACTATCACCAGTGACTACAAATGTCAACTTTAAGCTTCATGTTTCATTTGGGATTAAATCAATGTCATATAGAAAGTCACAATTGTTACTCGAAACAACTTTTCTGATTCACATACGCCTCACGAGTATTACACCTTGTGCATATTGGATTATTGATGACGTAGAGGTCGGATATATGCGATCTGGCCGTTCATACTACGTTCACATTGCAAAAATTCGGTTACGTATCTGATCTTGGACCACCTATGAAAGTGACCCACGTTTGATATGCAAGAATCGGAATTGAGCCGTTCGCACTGATATACAAAATACAGATACAGGTCGCATTTGGGCAAAAAAAATAAAAAATAAAAAATCAATTTGGGTAGCCTTAGAAACTCACTTTTGACTTGACTTGAAAAGAAGTGGACTTGTTCTAGTAAAAGAGGACATGTGATCAGCCCTCTGTAATATCTCTCTTTCCCAAACATTGACAATATTCAAGATTTGAAAGGCCATGTGAACACGTGCAAAATCACAAATATGCTATTTAAAAAAACTCGAATAAAGTCCCTGGGTTATGTCTTTTCTAACCAGAATATTTGGTCATATATACTGGTATAGCACCTGTAAGCAGAACTTGGGTTTGTGTTCTGGCCATCTTGGTGTTTTGAGTCCAGGAACTACTTGTATTTGCAGTGGCCATCTTAAGTTGCGTGTATACATTTGATTTCTCTGCAGCGTTATCACGTTACCTTCTGTCTCTACGACAAAAACAAACAAAAAAAACAGTGCATATACACTAACCTGTGTTTTAAAATCACCTTTTATTTCTCTAGGTTCCACACGTTTGTTTTTGTCAAAGCGCTACTATTACAACGACAAAATAAATAAAACTTTATTACAATAAAACATAATTGAATAAGCATAAGTGAGTGTGATTATATCCTTTTTAGATATCTACGATGACCCAGCATGTCCATTTCCATTTAATACACATACAAATTGAGCCCTAATTTCATTTTAAATTATTCAAGTAATTAACTGACTAGAAAAAGAGGAGGATGAGAGTGTGCAGTGGATCAAAAAATGTTGAAGATGTCCTCCTAAGATTAAATGTCAAAAGAATTAACACAAAACAGGTGCTCTTCAAATTTGGTGGATTAATAAAAGTTGATAAAAAGGTTTTTTTTAGGTGATTAAGTGTGATTAATCAAAATTCGAAGATGATATATATATATATATATATATATATGGGTGTATGAGTGTATGCTCGTTTTCAATCAAATTCTACGACAGGGAACTTCTCATTTCCAAATTGTACGACCTTGACAGCTTTGAGGTTACATTAATAAGCATCCATCTGATTCCTATGTGATGTGACAATAATACAAGGATATAAAAATAATATGCGGGGGGACGAGTAAGAATACATTACATTTATTACATTTTTTTGGCAGGCCATCCCGCCATCAAAGCCCACCCGCCTCACCTCACTTCCCATTTAGGTGGCTTACCTCCTCCTTGGTCTAAAAGCTTTTTTAATTATGGCAGCCATTAAAGGGAGGAAGGGGGGGGGGGGGGGGGGGGGTCTGTCTCTTGGCTCGATTTGATGGCATTGTGCAGAGTCTGCACACACGCATGCTTATGGATGCATGCAGTACACTCAAAACAAGCAAAGTGGCTCCATAGTCATTGAATGATCTTCAGTATGGAGATGTAGCAGTTTTGCCAAAAAGTTAAAGTCAAGCTTAAAAATGATGTGTTTGTGTGTGCATGTGTGTGTGTGGTACTAAAAGTTAACAAATAAATTGTGGCTAAAGATAGCAGACAATATGAGTCACCCTCTTAAAAGTATTGATTGGTCGCTATAAAGCAACAAAAAAATGCAAGAGATATCAATTTTTAAGATGAATGAGGTCTCAGTGCTGTAAATGTGTCTGTTTTCCAGGCCACTAATCCTATTGTCACCCCGCTAATAGAGGAACCCATCCGTCCTCCGAGCCCACCCTCCCCGGTGGGTTCATGGCGGCTTCCTGTTCACACCAATGGGAAGCCTTCATCCATCGACGAGGGGAGGCCACAGGCTGCTATATACTATCGGGTTACCAGCGTTTCCCATGGGGTGCCTTTTTTCCCGAGGTGTCCATATGTGAAGCACGGGGGATATGGAGGGTGAGGTTCAGGCGTAGGTCCCATTCAAGAACCCACCCGCTTCAAAGGCGGCATTAGTCTTTGAATCACAACAATAGTGCGCGAAACCTCCCCTGCACGAGGCCTTGAAGTCGGACACCCTCCTGGCTGTTGACCCTGCCTGGCGGTTCTGACGCCTCCCAGCTGATCATGCTTCCACTTTGATGGTGAAACAGAACCACACTGCCCATATGGTGTGACCCACTGGGGCGACATTACTTTTCAATAGACACACTTGTGTGATATATAGGTGAGAACATATAATGTGGTTATCTGGACTGGCCCACAAAGGGTTCAACTTCTGTTGCCTGGCTTGTAATTGTGCATGTAACAGGTTCTGGTTCTGAGAAAAGCCCCATGACGGATGTTGAGGCACCCTAATTTCCGGTGAAGGAGAAAACTTTCCAAATTTCCAGCGCGCTGTCGACATTTCAGTAGCGATACATCCAGTTTCTGTTGTCAGGGAAGCATGGATCAGTGGTAGAGTGGTTTGTTTCGCAACTCTGAGAGCGTTTGCTTAATCCCAGGCCAATATGTTAAAGTATCCTTGAGCAAAATATTGAATACCCACACTCCTGAGGCCGTGTCATCAGTAGTCAAAATCTGAAGCACTTTGAGGGCCTTGTAGGAGGGAAAACACTACACAGATGAAGTAACATTTACCAGAGTAAAGTGTAGTTTGAGTTAAAATAAATAAATAAATAAATAAAATAACACTCACACTAGTGCAATACACTCACAAGTGTTTAAACACCAGAGTTAAGTGTAGATTTTTAACACTATACAGTGTTGGAGTAGCACTGGTTCAGTGTGAATAAAGTAACACTTTGAAAAGAGTCACATTTACATTAATTGGTGTGGACACATATAAACACTTTTTCTAGTGTTAGATTTAACACTTACAACCCCTAACAAAAAGTATGGAATCACCAGTCTTGGACGAGCACTCACTCAGACGTTTTATTCTATAGACCAAACTCAGATAAAAAGCATGAAATAACTGTAAGGTCATTCCAAAATGCAACATCTTTGCTTTCAGAAACACTAAAAGAAATGAAGTAAAAACATTGTGCTGTTCAGTAAATGTTACTTTTATAGAGCAAGTGCAGGGAAATAAATATGGACTCACTCCATTCTGAGGAAACAAATATGGAATCATGAAAAACAGACAAAGAAAAAAAACATCCATCCATCCATCCATTTACTACCGCTTATCCGAGGTCGGGTCGCGGGGGCAGCAGCTTTAGGAGGGAAACCCAGACCTCCCTCTCCCCAGCCACTTCAACCAGCTCCGCCGGCGGGATCCCAAGGCGTTCCCAGGCCAGCCGAGAGACATAGTCTCTCCAGCGTGTCCTGGGTTGACCCCGGGGCCTCCCGCCGGTGGGACATGCCCGGAACACCTCTCCAGGGAGGCGTCCAGGAGGCATCCGAACCAGACGTCCGAGCCACCTCAGCTGGCTCTCTCAATGCGGAGGAGCAGCGGCTCGTCTCCGAGTCCCTCCCGGATGACCGAGCTTCTCACCCTATCTCTAAGGGAGAGCCCGGACACCCTGCGGAGGAAACTCATTTCGGCCGCTTGTATCCGGGATCTCGTTCTTTCGGTCACAACCCACAGCTCGTGACCATAGGTGAGGGTCGGAACGTAGATCGACCGGTAAATCGAGAGCTTTGCCTTTTGGCTCAGCTCTTTCTTTACCACGAGAGACCGATAGAGAGTCCGCATCACTGCAGATGCTGCACCGATCCGCCTGTCGATCTCCCGCTCCATCCTACCCTCACTCGTGAACAAGACCCCAAGATACTTGAACTCCTCCACTTGGGGCAGGATCCCATCCCCGACCTGCAGACGACACTCCACCCTTTTCCGACTGAGGACCATGGTCTCGGATTTGGAAGTGCTGATCCTCATCCCAACCGCTTCACACTCGGATGCGAACCGCTCCAGTGAGAGTTGGAGATCCCGGCTTGATGAAGCCAACAGCACCACATCATCTGCAAAAAGCAGAGATGCAATGCTGAGGCCACCAAACCGGAACCCCTCAACGCCTCGGCTGCGCCTAGAAATTCTGTCCATAAAAATTATGAACAGAATCGGTGACAAAGGGCAACATTGGCGGAGTCCAACCCTCACCGGAAACGAATCCGACTTACTGCCGGCAATGCGGACCAGACTCTGGCAACGGTCGTACAGGGACCGAACAGCCCGTATCAGGGGGCCCGGTACCCCGTACTCCCGAAGCACCCCCCACAGGACACGGTCGAACGCCTTCTCCAAATCCACAAAACACATGTGGACTGGTTGAGCGAACTCCCACGCACCCTCGAGGACCCTGCTGAGGGTGTAGAGCTGGTCCACTGTTCCACGGCCAGGACGAAAACCACACGGCTCCTCCTGAATCCGAGATTCGACTTCCCGACGGACCCTCCTCTCCAGCACCCCTGAATAGACTTTACCAGGGAGGCTGAGGAGTGTGATCCCTCACACTCAAAACTCATGACTAGTATTTAGTTGTACCACCTGTGGCTTTTATGACAGCTTGCAGTCTCTGAGGTATGGACTTGATGAGTGACAAACAGTATTCTTAATCAACTCTATTTGATTGCAGTTGCCAGATCATCTTTGCAGGTCGGAGCTTTGCTGTGGAAACTTTTTTTTCAATTTCCACCACAGATTTTCAATTGGGTTGAGATCTGGGCTATTTACAGGCCATAACATTGACTGGATGCGTCTTTCTCCAAGGAATGCTTTCGCAGTTTTTGCTCTGTGGAAAATGTCATCATCCCCAAACATTTTTTCAATTGAAGGGATAAGAAAGCTGTCCAAAATCAATGTAAACTTGTGCAATTATTGAAGATTTAACCACAGCCATCTCCCTCGTGTCTTTGCCTGACATGCAGCCTCATATCATCAAGGACTGTGGGAATTTTGATGTTTTCTTTAGGCAGTCCTCGTCAGTGTTGCCGGTAACGCGTTACGCGTTACTCAAAAAAGTTGCTTTCTAAAGTAACTAATAGTCTAACGTGTTACTTTATTCTACAAAGTAGTCTGATTAAAGTTACTGTCCAGAGAATCAATGCGTTACTCCACATTTTCATGCAGAAGGCAAACTATCTCACTGTTGTAACAGTCACAAACAACTACTGCTAACGACGAAGATGAGGCAGAAGTCATTGATCACCACACTGAATTCAGCCATGGTCTGGTCATGAATGGTTTGCACATTCAAAACAAAAGTGATGATACTTTTACTACTAGTTTTATTAACCAACAGGCACACAACACAACAAAAAAAGTGTGCATTATGGACCATAAAAGTGGTAAAAAAAATAATTTATTTCCATCCTCAACTGGTCCGTGAAGCATTATGGGATGAAGTCGTCTCCGCCCTCTCGCCAGGGGGAGTGACGTCAGACAAGTTTTCAGTAGGGGTGGAACAAAAAAACGATTCGACCGAACCATCGTTCGTCAAGGGGAGCTAAACGACCGTATCGGTTGCGAGTGAGGCTTTATGGTTTTCATAACAATAGCAAGAGTTCTGCGCCGTGCTCTACTTGTTTTGTTTACATTTCAGTAGCATCACCATTCAAGCTACTTCCGTGTTTCCGTGCTCGCGACACGGCGCGCGCGCGCGCAACGAGTGACAACATACAAATGGAGACAGTTAGCAGAAGCCGGTGCCGTACATCTCGGTATTTCCCATGGCTATCGAGTCCTCTCGGTGCACTTGTATGTCCCGGGCCGGCGTTGGTACTGCGCGCGAGCCAAAAAGAATAACTCCCGTGACGATCCAATGCATGGATTCAAACGACACAGGTATGTCCCACAGCCAACACACCAGCTAAGCTAAAAGCACACTGCAAGTATCTCATTTCTCAGTTTGTGGCTCCCTGTCAATGTCTACAACTAGCATGAGCAGCAGATAGGAGAACTGAGACGTGCCCGCGATTACGACAGCCCAAAAAACAAAATATAAACAGTAGTGATTCTGTGGTCATCATCGTGTCTCAGATTAAAAAAACAAAAAAAGATGTCATACATTAACCAAAAATGAAAGTGATGACAAAAGAAAACAAAATTGTTAAATACAAAAATTGTTGATTAAAAAGGGAAATGAACTTTTGGAAATATTTTTGCATATATTAAGTGGTTAAAATGTGTTTGATAGATTTATTGTTCCATAAGGTGGCTTCATATTTCTTTTGGCTGGACAGTAGGTTTATTTCATGTCTTAAATTTATGTTTCTGAAATACTTCACAATGTGCAAATATTCTGTTTAATTGTGTTGGTGTCTGTCTAAAGGTTAAATATTTATATTTAACATTAAATTATCAACCTTTTGTTTTCCTGATCCTTATTTTGAAGAGAAAAAACAAACAAACCAAAAAACAATTATAACTGTCAATAACTACTAATAAATATTTAAACTGATACATGTGTACACACTGGAATAGCGGAACAAACAAACAATAGAGGAATTTAGGGGATTTTCATTTTCAACCTGGATAGATTTTTATTTTTTGTTTTATAAAAAGTATTTACGTTACAAGAAGTCAAGAGAGACTGCCTATTTTGTTTTTCATAAAAAAAACGTTATTTTCATGTTAAAAATGCATTTTCAATTTCAAGTATTTGGAACTCCGTTTCTACTGCATTATTTTTATGTTGAGATGGTGTTATCGGCAGCTGCTGAAAGTAACTAAAAAAGTAACTTTTAATCTAACTTAGTTACTTTTAAAATCAAGTAATCAGTAACGCAATTTAGTTACTTTTAAAACCAAGTAATCAGTAAAGTAACTAAGTTACTTTTTCAAGGTAACTGTGGCAACACTGGTCCTCTTTGTAAATCTCACTAGAGTGGCACCAAACAAAAGTTCCGTCATCACCTTGTTCAATGCAGATTTGTGACTCATCACTGAAGATAACCTTCATCCAGTCATCCACAGTCCATGATTGGCTTTCCTTAACCCATTGCAGTCTTGTTCTTTTTTGTTTAAGCGTCAATGATGGTTTCCTTTTAGCTTTCCTGTATGTAATCCTATTTCCATTTTTTTTCCTCAGTATGGAGTGATTCCATATTTAATTCCCTGCACTTGCTCTATAAAAGTAACAGTTACTGACAAGCACAATGTTCTTTCTTCATTTCTTTTATTGTTTCTGAAAGCCAATATGTTGCACTTTGGAATGACCTTATGACTGTTTCATGCTTTTTATCTCAGTTTGATCTACAGAATAAAACGTCTCAGTGAGTGCTCGTCCAAGACTGGTGATTCCATACTTTTTGCTAGGGGTAGTAGTGTTAATACTGGCGATTTTGCTGTGTATGTTTTGTAATTTTGTAGACAATATGGAATATTGGTTGTTTCAAAGGTACATTTGGAAGGCTCAGCTTTGTTATTCATTATTACAACAAATAAATAAATAAAAAATGCTGCATGTGCCATTATACTCCATTTCTGTTGGTGGTGGAAATGAGCATTACTTGTAGAATTCCGTTTTCAAGTAAATGGCCTTCTTTTATTACGGAAATTTCCATTTGTTCTGTAGGTGGCAGTAAAGGACCTTTGTCACACTTACGCATTTTTTTTGCCGGAAATACGTAATTGTTGCGGATTGCGACTTCCGGTGTGGCTCACAGCGACCGTAACAACGGCGCAGGCTTAAAATAAAAATCTCTGTATTTTACTGTCATGCTCTTCCTGTGTTTTAAACTTTAATTAAAGCAGCCTTTTCTTTCAAAATGTGTAGTTTGTGTACCCTGCCTTCATTTTTTTTTTTTCGTGACGGAGTTTTCTTGGGCGATGTTAGCTTCTACAACGCCAAAAAGTTGATTTTTGTAAAATATTTGAGATAATGTACAATATACACTGAGATCCATCTTGCTTCTAGCGCTTAATATAGCTTAAGGACCGGAAGTTGAAACGCTCAATGGTGACATATTTTCTGTTTTTTGTGAAAAAGGTCTAAGGCATTGCAATCCCGACTTCCCCCAACTGTCTAGAAAATGAAAAACATGCATGTCTTTTCTGTTTTCAAACTGTCATTGACACATCCATTTTAGAATCGCTTAAGTTCATTCTTACCGGTAATCTGTAAACCATGTCTGACTATTATTCTAACACACACACGGAGAACTGATAACATTATTTTCAATGAATCTATGACTTTAGAAACTCTGTTAGTATTTTGTCATAGGAAGGCCTTTTAGAATCCTACAAAAAAACAACAACTAATAATTCTAGAATGAATATAGTATTTTAACACATTTGGTAAAATTTGGTACTACACTAATGGCGGTCCCACATTAACTAAAATAATAGTACTCCTTTGAGCACAGACAACCAATGAGGCACAAACCTTTAAAAGATATATAATCACAATCAGTGATCATCTTCAACGGAAGCGTCCATTTTGAAATGATGATTGAAGAAAGCTTTGACTTCACTTAATTTTCACCTCAGCAAGTGCACCCCTATGGTCTTCAATAAAAATTGCAGAAATGATATAAGACTGAAGTGGATACTACATGTGTGTGTTTATATACAGTGTGTATGGTGTCTGAGAGGCATGGGTGTCTGCTCTAATGGCTGCTTTCAACCTCCCACCATTCACACATTAACACAAACACACACTTCCTTTCACACACAGAATCTATGATGGTGATGAGGTTGTGAAAATAACAAAGAAGAGGGGCGCACCACAGGCGGCCAATATCGATCCCAGTCGCATCACCGCAACTCCATTTCCCTTCACACGCATCCAATTACGTTGGACCACGATGGGTAAGCAGCGAGAAAGTTGAGATGACACCCACATGCACACCCATAATGATGGCATCATAAAAGTGCTTCCCCAATAGCTGGCAAATTCTGATGTCGTCAGGGATGAATCCTCATTTTCCCCGCCCCATTGAGCGATTGTTCCCAAATGTCCCATAATTTTTAACCTGTCTATCTGTATATATCTGCCTGTCTGTTATTCTAATATTCTCATTATCCATTGATTTACTGTGCTAGCAGCTAACATCAGGTGTTGACTTATCAATCTGCCTGTCTCTTTCTAAATAGCTATGCTACTACCCCGAGCAAAAAGTATGGAATCAGCAGTCTCGGACGAGCACTCACTCAGACGTTTTACTCTGTAGATCAAACTCAGATAAAAAGCATGAAACAGTCATAAGGTCATTCCAAAGTGCATCTTCTTGGCTTTCAGAAACACTCAAAGAAATGAAGAAAAAACATTGTGCTGGTCAGTAAGTGTTACTTTTATAGAGCAAGTGCAGGGAAATAAATATGGAATCACTCCATTTTGAGCAGAAAATAAGGATACGCCCAGTCATTTTTTTCCTCTTAATTGGGCACCTGCCGCATCTGCTCGTTAGTCAGCCGTTACTAACAGTGCAGTTATCACACCTTGGAGGGCTGCTGAACCAAGTGGATTGGCAAGAATCATGACTCCAACAAGGGAGATGTCTTTTGAGACCAAAGACAGGATTATCAAACTTCTTGAAGAAGGTAACTACACGTATGGTTGCCAAAGATTTGGGCTGTTCACAGTCAGCTGTATCGAAGATCGGGACCAAGTACAAACAGCATGGGAAGGTTGTTCAAGTCAAGCATACTGGTAGACCAAGGAAGACATCTAAGCATCAAGACAAACAACTAAAGGCCATATGTCTTGAAAACAGAAAATGCACAACAAGACAAATGAAGAAGAAATGGGAGGTCAATGTTATGGCCTGTAAATAGCCCAGATCTCAACCCAATTGAAAATCTGTGGTGGAAATTGAAAAAAAAAGTTTCCACAGCAAAGCTCCGACCTGCAAAGATGATCTGGCAACTGCAATCAAATAGAGTTGATGAAGAATACTGTTTGTCACTCATCAAGTCCATACCTCAGAGACTGCAAGCTGTCATAAAAGCCACAGGTGGTGCAACTAAATACTAGTCATGTGTTTTGATTGTTTTTTCTTGTTCTGTTTTTCATGATTCCATATTTGTTTCCTGAGAATGGAGTGATTCCATATTTATTTCCCTGCACTTGCTCTATAAAAGTAACATTTACTGACCAGCACAATGTTTTTACTTCATTTCTTTTAGTATTTCTGAAAGCCAAGATGTTGCAATTTGGAATGACCTTACGACTGTTTCATGCTTTTTATCTGAGTTTGATCTACAGAATCAAACGTCTGAGTGAGTGCTCGCCCAAAGATTGGTGATTCCATATCTTTTGCTAGGGGTTGTATGTCTGTTGTTGCCTTCAGTGACAGGTGGAAATCATTGCTTTCTTTCAACAACGCAACAATTATTTGAAATTGTTGGACATTTCTCATCTGTCCATCATCCATTTATGTGAGCATTTCAGACATTGCTTCCAAGACCGACTGTAATTATACCTTTCGATATAATAATGACAATAATGATAGAAAGCCCCAGTTGACATTGAAGCAACAGTGCTTGCTTGTTGTCTTTTGGCTGAGGATCAAACGTCATTATTGTTGGAATCATATGGTAAAAAAGGAAAACTGGGAATTTGTTCTTGGAATCATTTGGGATTAAGAATCAAGTCCATCTGGGAATGACATGCGACATTGATTTTAAGCGCCTCGCTGACTCTTTGACCTGGAAATCCCCACCCCAGTGTGTGAAAGTGTTCTCCATGTTCGGGTGACTTCCTGCTGCGAGTGCAGGTGTGTCTACGGAGCGCCACGGGATGGAGGGTCTCCGGTGTAGAAGTTGTTCAGCGATGATCCATTTGAAGACCTCCCAGATGCCAGACTGTCAGAAGCAGATGTGAAGAACAACAACTGTCCAGTTTTTTTGTTTGTTTGCTTGCCAGCAAGGATGACATGAAAATCATTTGCCAAAGTTTCAACATGTCGTAATTGTATACAATATCATGGCATATACTGTAGCTATGAGAGAAGTTTGATACCACTTTTCTTTGAGTACTCACCAAAACCAAGACCATATCTCTAGTACTTCTGATGTATAAAATCACCATTTCAATAACTGTGAAATTTAGGAGTTAGTGGTAGTTATGCTTAATTACTGGACCCAAGAAGAGAGAACCCCCTTTGCTAGATGCTACACGCTTATGATTTCATGTAAACTCGCATGTGGGACCCAACTGCATTTTCTGCAAATAAAATGAGGCATCTGCTTTGGACATCAAACACAAACATCCTTGAATTTGTAATAAATAATGGTACAGTAAAAACACAAAATGCACACAGCTGGAATTTCTTCTCCCATCTGTTTGCAAAAGGTTCAACTGTCTTATTTCTTACACCATCTGAATGATAATCCTTTGACAGCGTTCTTCTTCTTTTCATGGCTTTCAGGTTTTGATGCTTACCAGACAGTTAGTGGATGTAGCTTGCATTTGGATCCTATCATAGACACTTGGCGTCATTCAGCATTATGCGCCTCTGTAACGTACACATGCACAACGATGACACAAGTGTGAGGTGATCACAGTTCTACTCACTCACAGGCGAACGGCAATGCGGTTGTTTAAAATAGCACAAATGCTGTTGTGCCAGTCGGTGTAGAAGATAACAGACATCATTTTGCAGTTGTAGTTTTGCGACATTGTTTTGCTGATGCAGTGCTACACTGTACTTGACTTGACACACTGTCAAGTCTGCATATGAAACACAAAATGTTGGAATGTCTTGTGAGACGAGTCGGAAACAGGGCCTTATTGGAGGGATGGCAGATAGTTGAACCTATTAAATGCTCTCGTGACAGCCTCTTCGAGATTTTTCTTCCACACTTATGAGCATACAGTAGATGGTTGCCAGAAGAAGCCCTGAAGTGTGTCTTGCTGCTGTGCTCAAGCACGAAACATTTGGCACTTCTGTGTGACATGACTTCTTCACTACATGATCTTTAAAGCTCTTTTCACACTGCACTTAGCAGGGTGCCATCAGGGGCATGCAAAGGGTGGGGCTGATGGGGCAGTGGCCCCAGGCATCCACCAGAAGCGGGGGCATCCACTAGTTCTGGTGGCTCAAACATTTATGGATATGGAGGCTAAAGAAAGTTACCCAACAAAGTTGAGTTGAATGAGCTGTGGTTTCAGCACATTCAGCTGGCACAAAATAGAAAGAACAGCTTGATTTTTCGATAATAATGAAGCTTTGAAGATTTTTCACATTTGGCAGAACTCTGAACAAATTTCGAAGACATTTATAATTGCTTTACAGGGACTTTAAGCCCTATGTCGCCTTTCAAATGATTTTCTTTGAATTTTTTGGAATGTCATCGGAACAAGATCGATTAATCTATAGACGTCTATTGACTTTAAGAACTATAGTATCACCCATTCATATTTCTTGTGCGTTGTGGTGATGTTATATGGGAATAACAGTCACTGGCACCAGCAGCGGTCAACAGCTCCAACATGTGCAAGCAATCAAGTCTCTCCATCATGTCACTTCCTTTCTTGTCATTTTCTCTACGATGATGAAGAACCGACAGCCGAGTCGGTCAAGCCTGCCCTCGTCCCATTACAGAGGTCACCTGGATTCGACTCATGGACCAACGGGAACACAAGCAGGAACGTAAGGGATATAAAGCGAGCAAGTCATGCTGGGATTTCCACGGGACCTTCACAAGGAAGGAAAAGCTCATGACTAATGGCTTGTTTACACTCTTTGGATCTTTGGACTAGCGTAATTGCACTCCGACTCGATCAATCAAAGAATCAATCAACTTAAGTAAACATATTAATCATTTTGCGATTCCCGGTTTCAGGGGAGCCACGTCGGGTCGAGTCAGGTTGCGGCATCCGAGCAGGAAGCGACGGGTTCCGATCGCAGACGACGTCTCGCTCCTTTCAATCAGCTACCAGATCGCTGATCCCGGATTTCCTCAAAAGCTTCCCAGGCTTAAGGTGGGGCGGCTATGCGGCTTAGCGGTTATGTGGACCACAACCTCAGGAAACTGAGGGCGCCTGAGCTGTCACGGAAGGTTGTAGGAAGGTTTCAGTCTTTCTCCTAGTGGTTAATTTGTTTGTTGCATTTAATGAGCAGATCTACTTGATACCTCAGCCAAGCACAAAGCGCAAGTTTCACCTGAATTTGGAAGGAATTTTCTCACGTCTGTTTTCCTGGCTCCTTCTGTTCTGTTTGAAAGGTGATTACCAATACAGAAAGGGAGGAATCACAAATTTCCTAGCTTCCAAATTAATCTTTCGAGGTTTTAGACAGAGGTGAGGCATTAAAAGCAGTTGTGATAGCCAACAGGCTATTCCATACTTTTTCCCTTGTTGATGTGGGATGAAGCGTAACAGAAGGTGTGTTTCCATTACCTTAAGTTTTGCGCAAAATGCAAGTTGGTAATAGAAACACATGATTTTCAAAAAAAACTCAAATATCGCAAAAAAGTTTTACGCTCTCATGATGTGGTTTTTGAGACGTGTTGAAATAGAAGTATTTCGCAAAAGTGTAATGGAAACATTTTCTTCGCATTCCCTGTAGTCAGTCATGTGACCCGCGCCCAGTCACTGAGGAAAGTAGGAAGTATGGAGCCAACTCGTTTTCGTGTCAGAACTACCTCCCGAGTGGGATGCAACCCCAAATGCCCAAACCCGCCCAATGAGGGGAGAGAGATGTTTTTTTAAAGTTATCGTATAACAACTCCGGGCATCCCTCTTCCGTAAACATTATGAGCACCTCCTACAGAACTGTGAGATCTCGTTAAACGGGACATTGCGAGAATTGTGCCTCAGAAGCAAAATGCTCTTCAATGGAACACCTACAAGTTGAAATTGTACTTCATCGAAATACTACAATATCGCTTTTATTTTTGTGAAAAACATTTTTCATGGAAACAGTAAAACAGTGACAGTAAAAGTAACATCTGTTTATCACCCACTTCTCCCACATTGTTGTGTTGAAATCAATTGTGGCCATTCAACAACTATTTTATTTGTCAAAGCCAAACTTTTTCATACTTTTTCATCATTCTGCATGAAAGATACCAACAAAGAATGGTCGTGGTTGGAGGCGACCGGTGAATTTCCAGGCTTCTGAGGTATTAACATAGGTGAGACAGCTGTGTGAAAGGGAATATCACAAAGCCAGGGGCAGGCTTGTGGGATGTAACACGCAAGCCTCATTGCTGTTTCTGCTCCAATTTTCGACATCACACCAGGAGGAAGAAATGTCAGAGCTCCTTTCTCACTGCCCTCAATACAAGTCATCTTTTTTTTAATGTCAGTTTTGTATGTGTGTGAAAGGTAGCAAATCTGCTTACAGGAAGTATAATGCACCCAAATAATGCAGCAGTGTCTGTTTTGTTTGAGTGTTGTGTGAAAGGCACAGATGAATAAATGCCTGTTAACTCTGTAATGTAGCACTTTTGTAGAAACTCAACACAACCTGGCTTTTTTCTCTGCCTTGGCAGAAGACTACTGAATGTTCCTGAAATTGGATTCTGTCCTTCCTAAGTGACAGTGTGATGATCTCTATCTCCGGGGACGCTCTTCCAATCCAAAAACGGCAACCCAAATTGCATAGTCGCACATGTAGGCGGTCGTGGACCCGCCAGCTGCCCCACAGCCGCCCGCTCGGGACCAGAGGCGCAAATGACGATCGGCCATCTACCCATCACCGCCCCAAAATCTTCTCGGCAGCTGAGGCTCGCCGGTGGTCCTTGGATGCAGAGCCTCTCCCGAGCCCGCTGTGCTGCCTTCCGTCATTAGCGGATTTACAGGCCAATCGCAGAAATGTGGCAACTCACCCAAATAAAAAATGAACTGGAGCTCTGTTTGAAAGTGGCAATCTTTCCACAGATTACAGCAGGGGGTTGGAACGACACCTTGTAACATCTGGCTCGGGATCAAGCAGCAGAGCCCAGCTCAATCCGGTAATTCGACCAAGCCGGTACTTATTTGAAATCCTAATAGGAAATTCCTAACTTGAACCAGAACCAGCTTTGAAGCCTTACTTTGAAATTATTACCCTAACTAAACCTAATTTTTACTCATCATGTGGGCTTAAAACTCTCGTTTGTAATCCAAATTGGAGCTAGTAACACTTTGCAACCCTAACACTGACTTGAAAACCTCATTTGTAACCCTAACTTTTTTTTTTTTAAATGAAACCAGATTTGAAACACCCACCTTAAACCTTACCAATAGCTTGAGACCCTCTTCGAAACGCTTACCATGGCTTGAAACCCTCAACCAAGCTTGAAATCCTAATTGAAACACAAGTTTGAGCTTGAAGTACTACTTTGAAATCCAAACCCAGCCTTGAAAAACTACCTTGAAACCCGACAAATGCCCTGAAAATATATTTTGAAAAACCAACCCTTGTTCAAAACCTTAACTGCGGCTTGAAAACACGCAACTTTGAAACCCTAAACCAGGCTTGAAATGCCATTTGAAGCCTTATTATGAAAACTTAAAAAGGGCATGAAACTACTATAAAAGGGAAATAAACCAACCCAAATTATCATACATTAAACAATAATGAGTAAAAAAAGAACAACCTAAAATAAACCTACATAGTTTATAAAGGCACAATAAGCGGCTGTAAAACTTTTTTTTACTCAATCTGATAAGCTATATTATCATAATCAATAATAGGCAAAATAAGTTGATCAATCAATTTTTTCTAACATTAAATGTAAAACAATGCCTCGAATGAAACAAAACACCCAAACCAAAATTGACAAAATATGTTCAATATGATATTTGAAAGTTAGTTTTGAATCAACCCAAACTCCCAAATATTTACATTTATCAACTTTTGGAAGAGGTCTACCATCAGTATATGTCAAAAATAAATCATTAACGTCATAACTACGTTTTTGCCTTACACCAAAGGGAATTACACATGTTTTATTTTGGTTAAGTAACAGTCTATTTTCAAAAAGCCAAGTCTGAAAAATGTTCGTCATGCTGTAATGATTCTTGAATTTGTAACGGAGAAAACAGAAAAAAAATACAGAGAAGATCATTGATAAAAATAGAAAAAAGAAGTGGACCGAGGGTAGATCCTTGAGGCACACCTCGGTCGAACTAATAAGTCAGATTTACATCCTTTCAAAGAAACACTGTTTTCTACAATGTAAATAACAATTAAACCATAATATAGCATGTTTAGATAAACCAACACCATACAACGTATCTAGCAACAAGTAACGATCTATAAGATCAAATGCTTTTTTAAGATCAACAAAAATTGACCCAGTGAGTAAACCCTGATCAGATGCTGAAAATACATCACTAGAAAACTTTAGGAGAGCAGTGGTTGTGGAGTGATATTTATATTGAGAAAAAATATTGTTAGTGTTCAGATAGTGATTTAGTTGATAAAAGATTTTTTTTTCTCAAATACTTTCACAATAGAACATAACATTGAAATAGGTCATAATTATTAGGCTCTAACTCATCACCACCCTTATATAGAGTAATACATGCACATTTCCAAATAGTAGGTATTTCACATGTGCACAGTGAAAGATTAAGATCTGATAATGGATAACATATAATATGAGCAACTGTGATGGCATTTTAAGTTGTCAGCAAGTGGCAAAATGGCTGCCCCCTGAGATGGATAAAAACAGGTGGATTTTGCTGCTTAATTCATATTCCACAAATGCAATATTAACTCATTTACTCCCAACCATTTTCAGTGAAGTGTTTTCCTGGATTTTGACGGATTTTGCAAGGCCCGTGAAATATTATGTTCTATTGCTATAAAAATATGGAACCTACCAAAAGAGAGATTAGAGGCTCTTCTTTTATTAGGAAAAAATATATATTCCTATCTTGTTTCCGCTGTGCAGCAATTTGCAATAGAACATAGCTAAGTTTCATCATTATTCACAATTCTGCTTAGAACTGTGGGGAAATCAACTTGTTTTAACATGGCCTGGTTGATCTCTTATACTCTGCTGCCACTCAACCATTTTCTGCAGTAGAGAGACTGCATGAAAGCCTTCTCTATGCTCTGGCATAACAAACAACAACAACAACAACAAAAACGTATAAATACGTCTTTGGGACACTTAAAACATTTAAAACATGACATATTTATATGTTTTTGGGAGCTAATGAGTTAATCAGAATGGTGTGTTTAGACTAATGGGGGCACATACAACATATTGTTGGCCTTGATTCACCTTTTAACTGCTAATACTAGCTGAAAGACCCTACCCCAGTCAAGGCTTGAAAACCTACTTTAAATGGTAATCCTGACTTGTAGCCCCTGCCCTACCCTCCTTTGAATTTTCAGCTCCGGCTTGAAATTGTACCTGTAGTTTGAATCTCTTACCCTGGTTTACCCCTTGTAACGTCTGGCTGTGGATCAAGTAGCAGGGCCTAGTCCAATCCAGTAATTAGCATGAGCCTGATGTGGGCCAGGCAGCGGCTGACTGTTGTCAGCCACACCTCCTAATAGCATTCGCAGAACCATCTTTAAGCGTTAGCGCTCCTGTCGAGCTGGCCCGCATGTACAACAAGGTGACAGTGCGCTTTAAGATTTACTGAAACTCTAATGAAGTCAGGCTGGCGGGAATGGAGAAGCTGTACGCACTTCTCTCCCATCTCCTCGGATTGCTTTGACCCAGAGTTGTCCCGGTGGAGCCGGAAAAAGACAAATGAAACCTCAACTGTCAGGATCCTCCCCTCCTCATGACCCCCCAAAGCCCCGCGACAGCCGCTCCCTGTCTTACAAAGGGTGCCAGAACGTGATGACACGCTCCCGACAGGTAACTCCGGGCTGACAAACGCAGTATGTTACTGACACCGACCTCTCGCACAGGAAATGGTACACTTTGCACTTTATTGGGCTCTTTACGTGTCTGTTCTTCTGTCTAAATAAGCTATAAATACATTTGAAAAATGTTCTTGTGAGTAGTTAAAGGTCCACGTTGTCAACTAAAACAGATTCTCACGATTCTTCGCCTACGAGTTCCATTCCAACAGTGCTGGTGTAACCTGGTGTGTGTATATATATATATATATATTAAAAAAAAATTATTTTTAAGTAAGAACGTGCCTTAGTCTATCACGTTAATCATAAAAAGTAATAATTACAAAAAAATGTTTAAGCTACAAATTTAAAACAATCAAATGACAAAAAAATGTTGGAACAGAACAAAATAGACTCCTATTTCTGCAAGTGTCTTTGCTCACAGGAGGCCTGCTTATGAAAGTTTTGTTGAAATGATTGACATGGTCTGCTTGACGCCAGGAAGTGTCACACATGATAAACACTTTCACACGTGAATCTGGGCAATATTTCCATATATTTGTTCAATGTTTTAAATCATCTCGGAAAAAAATGAATGCGAGCTGACTTGTCAACCGTATTGACGGTGAGAAGGAAAACAGTGCGGGTAAACTGAGACGCCAGACTGACGATCACATGTCAAGTCACAAGCAGTGAACTTTATATTAAGCAAATATTTTCTATGTCACCGTAGTACACACCAAGAGTTGCCTTTGTAATTCCTTGTGGAAAAAAATGGTAGCATACATGGAGCCAACTCATGCTAAGAAACACACAATGTTTGTAGTTTCTCGGAACAAGGTATTTAAACTGAGGCACATGATGCTTCACCAAATAATACACATGATCACAGAGTAGAGCAGAACAGACTCCTTGTGGAGAATGCCGGGTGGTAAACTTCATAAAATAAGAGACACAAGTTTGTGCTACTATCTTTGTGGGGCCATCCCATTGACAACATGCATTTCCTAGCCCCTTACCCTAACCCCAACTATCACAAATGATTGCCTCAACACAACCCTTACCCTAACCATAACCCAATTCAAACCTAAAATCTAAAACCAAATCTTGACCCTCAAAAAGAGGTCTAAAGTTGTGGGACCCTCCAAAATGGCCCCACACAATTATGCATTTTTTTTCTTACCCTTCAAAATGCCCTAAAATTACTGCATCATAGTTGCATCATCAAATCTACGTGTATTATATGTACAACATTCAAAAAAATACATTAAGAACAAATGTAAATAGAATGTAAAGACAGCAAACTGTTTTTGCCGCATTTTTTGATTCAATGGAGCAGACATTGTGCTGCTCCTTCTGCTTTGTGTACCTTGGCCACCTATTGTCACAATAATAAAGATATAGGGATCATTATATGGAATGTCAGTCCTCAGTAATCGACAGTAATATTAAGCATTCTTTGCAGAGCACATAGTGTATAATCATACCTGTGAATGTTGTGTGTTTGCTTAAAGGGTTATAACACAACAAGATGGATGCTAACCGTTAGCCTGTCTATATTAGTTTCCCATTATGTGTTAGCATTAAGCCAGCATTTTGGTTTTTTTTTTCAAATTTGGGGTGCTTCCAGTACTTGCAAATCCTTAAGAGGGTTCAGCTTATTGTCCAAAGAGCGCTAGTGTGGCCACTTTAGCTCTAACGCTGTCATAACCACAGGCTGCGTGTTGGCATGTCTGCCACTTTTTTAATAAGCCAATTATGTGAACGTAGCTACTTAAAGCACAAAAAAAGAGGGTTGGAACCTTGCATCGTCGCTGTCGGGGCGTCTGTAATTCTCTGTGGTGTCCATAAAGTGAGTGGTTGGAATGTTGGGGGAGGGGGAATTAAAAACAAAAAACAAAAAAAACGTGTGCTGATTGCAATGTTAGACGACACATTTGGAAACACTTGACAAATAGTGACTTTATTTTAATGACATACTTTGAGCACTTAAGACGAGTGTAGTGCTTCAACAGCCATCATGGAAATGTTATTTTTGGATGAACAGGCCTGAATCGGCGCTTGAAGCTAACATTGGCGGCTTTGTGTGTAATTGTGGCTTAAATGCAGATTATAATGTCCGCAAAGTTTGTTTTACAACTTGTGACGCGTGTCGGATTCCTGTTATTGACTTGCAGCTTCAGCTGGTTTTGTTGCTCATTTGCTGACGAAGCATTTAGTATTATTGTGTGGAATGACTTACTAACACAACACTAACCATTTATCAGTTACAATCAATTACTTTGTTGTATAATTTGCAATATGTTTCATATCAGTGGTTAGCAAGGCGCACTGTGCTGTCCTAAACAGAAAAAATCACAAACTCTTTTAAACCTACTGTATATTCTAATATTTGTTTTTGTAAAATAGCTTTAACATGAACCCCCAATAGTTTATTCTTTTCATTTCATAGCGTTTCCCATGGCAGCCATGTTCATCTAACCTGATAAGGGCCTTCGCAAACAATCTTGCTGGCTGATGTAACTAAACCATATTAGGGCAGTTTTTTGTTTTGTTTTGTTTTTTAATAAATAATATTTAAATATGCCCTTTGAGGGCCAGCCTAATTAGTTGGTGTGGTCAGAGCAAAACTTGTTACATGCAACTTCAGGGAGCAAAACCAGGGATGAAAGTGGGCAGGAACGGGTCTGGTACCGGTAAAAGATTCGGGGCGGGATCATTCTGGTACGATGCTTCGGTCCCGAAAATATGACGGCAACTGTCAAAACTCCATGTTAATCCATCCATCCATTTTCTTGACCGCTTATTCCTCACAAGGGTCGCGGGGGCTGCTGGCGCCTATCTCAGCTGGCTCTGGGCAGTAGGCGGGGGACACCCTGGACTGGTTGCCAACCAATCGCAGGGCACACAGAGACGAACAACCATCCACACTCACACGCACACCTAGGGACAATTCGGAGCACCCAATTAACCTGCCATGCATGTCTTTGGAATGTGGGAGGAGACCGGAGTACCCGGAGAAGACCCACGCGGGCACGGGGAGAACATGCAAACTCCACCCAGGAAGGTCCGAGCCTGGACTCGAACCGGAGACCTCAGAACTGGGAAGCGGACGTGCTAACCACTCGACTACCGTGCCGCCCACTCCATGTTAAATAATAATAATAATAACCAGGGTGCCACACACGCATCTCCAAAAAGAAAACAAATGTCACATTTACAAGTATTAAAAACACGTCTAATAAAATCACCAATATTTATTATTTCCACCGGCTTCGTCTCAGTATATTTGACGAGTCACGTCGATGTGCGCATGCGTGCGCAGCAAACCACCCTGGACTCGGTTGTCTGTTCCATTGGCTGACAGATTGACAAGTGATCAGCATGGATAGTTAGATCCGATTGGTCCAAATGTGCATGTGTTTTCTGAAAAAAAGAAAAAGATGAGAGATAATGAACAACTTGTTGAATTAATGCGATCAAAAAGGACAATGCAACAGAAAGTTGATCAAATATTTAAGAGAAAAAGAGCGATTATTAGGAGATGGTGTTGGGTTTATTGGTGTTTTTGTTATTTTGCACATCATTGAAAAAATAAAAAATTTGAAAATCAGCTTCTCATGTATGCCTTGCTACAAATTACAATCATGTTACAATAAGTGCAATGCAGAAGCCTAACGCATGTGTAAGACCTGTTGTGTTTTACAGTGTGTTATAGGTATAACTGTGCCAAAACCAATACACCCCCCCCCCCAAAAAAAAAATAAATAAAATAAAATAAATAAATAAATAATTAAAAAAATAAAAAATAAAAAGTTGCACAGTGACATTTATGTCAGGGAGTTCCAGCAAGAAATTCTAGCCACTTGCACCCTTGAGCAAAACACATCTGTAGCGATATGCACACATTTATACATTTAGTAATCCGCATCCCTGATGAGTATGATGTGTTCTTTATGCTTTTCATGTTATTAGATAAATATTATTTCTGAAATGTTCTAGATGATGGAAGAGGTGAGTACTTTTTATATCACATTTTTGTATAGTCCTGGTCAATACTATCAATTAAATCTGATAATACTGTAGTGGTATTACAACATGCATTCATTTGGGTAAGCCCACACAGAACGCCCAGGTATCAAATGCACAGCTCACCACGCTGTCGTATTAAGTACACCAATTGTTGTTTCCTTCAAAAATATGCAAAAGTAGAATCACATGGTATAGTCCCATGACATATAACAAGCAAAATGCACGGGATGTATTTCTTTTAGGAAACAACTCTGGAAAATCTGGAGAAAGAAAGTAAATAAATCAGCAATTAAAAAATGTAATGTAATGTAAAAGTTGAATGTAATCCAATTTGAGGTATCATGAATGTAATTATAAATAATCCCCAAACTGTACTGGTGGATCCAGTGACAGCGATGCAGTTTAAATCGTATTGATCTCTTTGTTGGTTGATCCTGATTGGTTCAGCTTTGCTAAATCCCTATCTTCACGACCCCGCCTACCCCCATCGATCGCATTCTTTTAAGTGTTTCCATAAATCCCCCCCACCCTTCTATCTACCCATTGGATGGCATTCCCGTGGACAGCACCTTTGCTCCTCTCCATCAGCTGTTTAAGTGTTTTGCCTTTCCTGGATTCCTGCACCCTCCGGAGTGCCTCTTAACGGGGTGGATTCAATTTTGCCCCTAATTGCATTTGTGTCCTCTCGATTAGATTTTTGAAGGAGGGGAAAATACAACAGGTGTTATCAATCCGAGAACCCGTTACTCTTACTTCCATTTACTTTGCAACTATCATTTTTATTGCACTTTTGTGAACTGTCAGTCAGACGTCTGTTGCAGCTGTCATGTGATTAAAAAAAAAAAAAAAAAAAAAATCAAAAACCCTAATGTTTACTTCCATATGAGGCCGTCCCTCACAAAAAAAAAAAAGATGATTTTTTTTTTTTTTCTAGTGTAAAAGTGTGAAATGGCTGCATAAATCATTCTTGCCTCCTTGTGGGAGTTGTTTTTCCATGTGGGGGAAGAAGTACATGATCATTTCGGAAAATTCTCAAAAAGCCCTGTCAAGTTACTGAGAAAAACTGACATGAAAAACTGAAAGAAAGATGCCTGCAGCTGCATTTGGGATATAAAGTGTAATTGAAAATCAATATCTCTCTCATGTTCAACATCCCTGTAAATTGAAAATAAATGTCACCTTAATTGGACACACCACAGAACTCCATTCAGCTGTCAACTGTCAATCAAATAACACTTCTACGACCTGGAAAAATGGATGCTACTTCGTCGAGCATCTATCTTATGCTTACATATAACTGCGAGCCACAAAAATATCTGTTTAAAGCCGCTGGTGGTTGGAATATATCCCTTTGGGCCATCACGGGCTTGCCACGACAATGAGGTGCTTTCAGGTGATTCCACCAGTAAGAAGCCGCTTTCCACTCACTGACCACCAACCAGACATTTGACTTCAGCCATCTTATGCAGGATGATTTCAAGTCAGTTGGATTTTTGCTCTGACATTGGGAAATTCTGTGCGAAGGTTTGAAGATGATAGGGTGAACATTGTAACGGTTACTGTACAGAAAGTGTTAGTTTGAGAGAATGTAGTTTGAGCTGGGCATTAATCTACCTCAGCCTTCTTATGCAAGATTATGATTGAAAATCAATGGGATGCTTGCGTGCGGGTGTTGAGTGGACACGTGTTGCTTGTAAATGTTGCCCTACGAGTAAAATAAATGAAGTGCATCAGAGTGTATTGAAGTGGAGTGTATATAATAGGCAAGGACGTGTCCTATTAAGGGAAGTGTGCATGGCAGTAAAAGGTGAGTTGGAACCTTCGGAAGACTTGAACACAACCGGCCACACAAAAGGAATTGCGATTCAAATCTCCCCGTGTGCTATTTCAATCAAATACTTTCCGCGTCGTAAACGTCAAATCAGGCCCCCTAGATTGGCCTTTGATAGATTAGCGTCAGGGGCTAACCACGAGGGTCTTTCAACTGGTGCGGCGGTCGCCTCCGCCTCGCCTCGCCTGGAAGAGAAAAAGAATTTACAGGAATTGGAAAAACAGCAGAGACCAAGCAGCTGCTTTGCCGGGATGCGTGCCAGACATTGTCTTGCGGACACAAAGACACAGGCAAGCATAAAAGCAGACCGTTGCCATCAAGTAGAAATAATCCATGCAGTCAAAAAAGTCCATGAGTTGCTGGGTCATACATGGGCAGGTGTGAGAGCAACTGAGACATTTGTTATGCAACGTTTGTGATCGTTCCTTGAAATTTATTCACGATACATTGCACAATAGAAATTTACAGAAGTACAAGAAATAATCCACTGAATTTACGACTTGCTCTATCTTGCACAGGCACATACCTGCTGGCTCCTGTTGGCAGTTATTCCGATAACAGCCATCTTGCACAACTGACATAAACAGGATAACTAGAAATAATCCACAGTCAAAAAATGTCCACAGCTGGCTCAGTCATGCAAAACACATGCACAATGTATATGTCCAGTAATGAATGTGCTATTTCTCCTCTTGCAACATGTAATCACCATTTTGCACAATAGAAATAAAGATGACTAGAAAAATACAAAATAAAAACAAACCCATCGCACTCACCCAGTGTACTTTTCCTTATGCTGCTTTTATGTAACATCCATCCATCCATTTTCTTGACCGCTTATTCCTCACAAGGGTCGCGGGGGCTGCTTGCGCCGATCTCAGCTGGCTCTGGGCAGTAGGCGGGGGACACCCTGGACTGGTTGCCAACCAATCGCAGGTTTTTAGGTAACAATTTGCCCTAAATATATTTACAATAGCCTTTTTATTTGACCATTTATGACTGAAACATATTTGTAATTAGAAGATTATCACCTCAGCTGTTCACAATGGGTACTCCTGCAAGCCGCTGGCCTCTAGTTTTCAGACTGGTTCGAATTTCCCGCCCCCTGTCTGCAGATGTGACATCATGTGTGCCTTGCCTAGTGAAGAAGGGAGTCTGCAGTTTTATTTTTCAGCCACAGGTGGCTGTAGCCAATTTGATTTATCTGTGTATTTGTTTATTTCTTTATTCACTCGCCTACTTCTTATTAATTTACTGATGTAAAATTTCTTTACTTGTAAAAAAATAAATAAATTGTATATTCACTTCAAAATGTTCTTGTTTTTGTTCCCCTATTCTTTACTGCACAACTGATTTCTGTTTCATGTACAGCACTTTGTATACAGCAATGCCTGTTTTTAAAGCGCTTTCTAAGTTGAGTAGCGATTTGAAATTCAATTTTCTGCATTCAGCAACATTATTGTTATGCCTCATCTTGACAGCTCTACGTGATAGCCCCCCACCCCCCCAAAAAAAGAAACACCACGAGAAATAATCCACACAGTCCAAATAAGTGCAATGTACTATGATATAGTATAAGTAATGCAAGTGCTCCTGTTATCACTAAATCATAATTTCCATCTTGTGAAATGTAAATAAAGACAAAGAGTAGAAATAATCAACGCAGCATTGCAATTTACTGTAATATAATGTAACAGTTCCTCTTGCAATTAAGTTACAATAAAAGCCATCTTGCATAATAGAATTAAGCACAAAGACTAGAAACAATCCACACAGTATTGCAATTTACTATAGCGCTTTAATGTGACAGCTCCTCTTACCATTAAGTTACAATAAAAGCCATCTTGCGTAATAGAATTAAAGAAAATTAACTCCCATAACAGTCAAAATACCTGCAGTGAACTCTAATATCTAAAGTGATTCCTCCTTTCACCAGTTATTCATGCTATAGGTCAACTTGCACAATAAAAATAAATATGACTACAAATAATCCACAAGGGCAGTCAAAGTTGCAGTAAAAAGTATTTTATTGAATTATTTAACGCTGACAAATGTGATTAAAGTTTCCTTCACAGTGTGATGTATTGATTTTTTTCATTTGTAATGGTCACAGAACTAAAATGAACACAATGTTGTATGATTTATGACCCCCATCTATTGTGTCGTACCCCCGCCCAGGCGGCCAGCGGCAGAGGCTACCGGCGACTGATGTACTGCCTTGTTCATCAAACACAAGCTGATTAAATTTAGCCGGCTGATTTACAGGACACGCTTCCGCCCTCTTCTTCGCCGTCTGCTCGCCTGGTATGTAACTCAAGACAACATGAAGTCGACATCTTTATTCAGCATGCAGGGTTCGGGTACTAAACGTATATTCCAAGTGAAGCAAAGAGGAAGCTTTATCTAGTTTAGGGATCAAGATGTTGATAATAAAAGTAACATCAAAACTAATGAGGTTGCATCCAATCTGATTCTGTTGTGTGATCCCGGCTAGCGTTCCTTTTGTGTTCCAGACCACATGGCTTGTTTTGTGGAAAGACGTAAAACGGTACATTTGAAGACCGGAAAGCAGACAATGACTTCCAAAACATCACTTTTTTACTGTCTGCTTAAAAGTGGTCCACATGTTTGATCTGTGATATCATCACGACTCTGACAGATGATATTTGCTGAGTTTTAAAAGCAAAGAAATGAACGCAATGACGGACTTGCTGGTCGTTGTTGTTGTTGTGGGTTTGTTTCCTCGGATGTTGACGTTTGGCTTCAGCAAGCCTCGTTGTTTTCTAAATCCGGCGTGCAGAAGCCCGGCCATCCACTCCGCCCCGCCGTGAACACAATTAGGTCTGATGTAATGAAATCACAGCGCAGTGTTCTGGCTAATGGAGGCGCCGGCGAGCGAGGTCAACAAGTGGACACCACAGCTGCCGGTTAGTCTTTTTTACGAGAGCACCTGTGTGAGTTTGCTCAGTGAAACCGCGTCTACACGTGTTAAAGCGTTAAGAGCAACACGCATAAAGATGACTTATACACATTTACTTACTGAGACAAGTCATCTCATCATTGTAAAATATTTATGAGACACACACATTCCATGATGGGATTCCTGTCTGCAAAATAGACACTCACATCCTGCATACATGCCAACAAAGATCCAAGTAAGCATCTATATACAAAGCTCGTATCTGTTTACCAACTGTCTGCCTGTTCTATTGTATCTATAGCTATTAATATCTATATACAGTTACAGACTAATAAATGAGTCTGCAAATTTAGCACTCCATAATATTTTCCTTTATAAAAGAATACACTAATAATGACATAATTAAATTGAATGGCGAAGAAGTTATGATTTTATTTTATTTTTTTTAACTCTGTATCAAATAAATGGCTGTTGTATTGCTTTCGGTTTGCCCACCTTGGCCACCTTAGAGAAGTATATGACTGACAGATGGGTATACTGTTCATTGAGATGTCTCAACTCCTTTCTCAGCTTGTCAGTACAGCATTGATATCATTTTTTTTCTACGCAGAGGATAAATAATATGTGACTACCAAGTACTGTTTTGTTGACTGTCTACATGTTGCTTGCATTGCTTAAAGCAGTGTTTCTCAACCCTCGTCCTCGGGGCACACTATCCAGCCTGTTTTCCATGTCTCCCTATTCCAATGCAGCTGAGGATTGTAATCAGGCTTCTACAGAGCTGTCATTGGAATCAGCTGCATTGGAATAGGGGGACATGGAAAACAGGCTGGATAGTGTGCCCCGAGGACCAAGGCTGAGAAACACTGGCTTAAAGCACCAGTGATGCTGTTTAGCATTAGCATTATGCTAGCCAACTGAAACACTAAGCTTCTGTGTTGTATCTATAATACACCATCTGTATCAGTTGTATCTACAGCTGTTTTAGCTTTCTGTTGATATGGTATGACTTGTGCATCCTGTAGCCCAACTTTAAATCTGTCTCAATGTGTCTACTGCATCAATTGTATCTCTTATCGACCAGATGGAGATTGGATTTTTTTTTTTTTACTTTCTACAGAAGGACATTTTTTATGACAGTTTATGGATATACATCCGTGGCAACACCCTCCACTCTTGTCATTTTGACATAGAAATACTGTATTATAAAGAGATGATCTAGTCATTGTACATTTAATTAAGGGATGCATCCAAGCGAGGGGGCAACTTCTTTTGAATGAGCCGAGAGCCCTTGTACTCACACCACACAGCAATTGTGACTCGCTCCTCACCCCACGAGGATGCTCGAGTGGCTGCCTGACCGCCGCAATAAATCCCCTGGATAATGAAAAGGCAGGGAGTGGATTAATGAAGCTGATGGTGACTCACGTGAAGGTCACTTTATGTACTTCGCTTCCGAATGATAAATGAATATTGTTGTTTTAGGATTGTGAATAAGCCCTTGTTTGCTTTGTTTGCGATGTAGTGCTGACGGCTGACATGCGCATCAATCGCTAATGCTAAATGCACTCTTGATTGACTGTTCAACAGCGCTATGCAGGTCAATACACTCACCATTATGCAACCTTTTTTTTGCCCCGTCCTAACAGCAATTGAAAGCTGGCTGTGCTGTTTACCTCGCTCCGGTCACGCATTGTAACACTGAAAATATACCGCTAGAAAACCCAGCTTACAAGCGGCTGGTAACAGCACTGGATAGGAGGACTACATTTCCCATGATTGTTAGATGCAGAAGCAGGAAGTAGTTCTCCACTTGCTACGTAAGTCCGGCCTACTACTGATATAGATGCGGATGCGAATGAGAATGCAAACTTGAATTTGGAAGTAAATTGGAAGGAATTCAAAAGTTAAATTTCCTTTTAACTCATTCACTCGCAACCATTTTCACTGAAGCAACCCCCTTCACTGTTTTACTGGATTTCGAGTGATTTTGCAAGGCCCACAGAATATTGATATCAAAACATGGAAGCTACCAAAAGAAAGATTAGTCTCTTCTTTCATTAGGAAAAAAATATATATTTGTACCTGTTCCCTTTTGCAGCAATTAGCATTAGAATATAGCTAAGTTTCACCATTATTCACAAATCCGTTTAAAACAGTGGGGAAAAGAGCCTTTTGCAACATGGCCCTGGTTGGTCTCTTATACTCTGCTGCCACCTGTTTTTGGGACCAAATGAGTTAATGCGTTTATCGCATAAATCGTTATGACAACTGTGTGATAATATACAAGGCAAAAAAAAAAAAAAAAAAAACGGGACCGGACAATGAATTTGGTGAAATCTGCCGGGACACGGAACCCAACGCTCAAAAACAGGACTGTCACAGTCAAACTGAGACATCTGATCACCCTAGTAACGCCCCCAAAACAATTTAAAATACAACTAGCATAAATCCCCCAAGGTTCTTTAGGTTAGACTACTGGAAAAAGTCCCCCAAAAGTTGTGCAGTTTGAAATAGGACTGCCGTAAATCCAAAAAAGGTTGCGCAGGTCAAAATAAGATGAGATGGAAAAGGTACCGATATTCTCTACTTGAGTAAAAGCACAATTACTTGTGTTAAAAAAAAAAAAAAAAAAAACCTTGGTAAAAGTGCACACTCAAATAGTTACTCAAATATTTATTTATTTATTTTTTTTAAAGTACAGGCTCTGAAATGAACTTGACTAGTAGAAGTAAAAAGTATTTTACCGGATGTTCCCTCCTGCGTCAATTTGAAAGATATTAGCGAATGGAGCAAAAATGGGGATACATTGGTTAGTTGTCTCTGACTTGCCCTGCGTCAAGTTCGCAGTGTTGAGTATCACTCGCTCATGTTGCTGGTCCACTCCTCGCTGACAATATTGAACCTTCTTTTATATTGTTGACTGGCAGTCAGCAGCAATCTTCTTCTCAATTCAAATTATCCTCTGTAGTGGCCGCGCCACTGATGTGAATATATGACAGGATAGCCGATAGGCCAAGATTTTTGAAGCCACGAGGCCGCCATGTTGCTCCTCCCAAGAAACGTTTTTTTTTGGCATACAATCTTACTTATTTACAGTATCGAAATTGGAGAACATTTGAGACAGTACTTTAGGATGTTTTAAATTTGTTAAACATAAACAAGAGAACTTCAGACATTTTACAACTTTCCTTAAATACATATATAAATTATACGCTTAATGATGTTTACAGGGGGAAATTTGTATTTTTTTTTTCATTAAAGAATAATAAATGTAATTCAACAAAAGATGTATCTGCCAAAGCTAATATTCGGGTCTATGTCCAATCTGTACGTATACCGTATAGTCTATACAGTATTCTGCTTGCCAGATGGGAGGAGCAAGATGGCCACCCTATCGCTTGCGCGGGTGTGTATGGGCTATTTTCTTCATATTCCCAGATTGTTCTAATCTAATCAACATCATCATGTGTCGAAGAGCCAATCACAAGCTGGGATGTAGGGGTGTGTATGTATTACTAAATTCCTCAAAAGTTGCACAGGTTAAAACATTACTACTGTAAAACCTCCAAAAGTTGCGCTGCTTACAAAAAGTATAATTATAAATGCCCAGTTGTACAAAAGACTCTAATAATAGGTCTGTGTCCGTATGGAAAAGCTTCTCTGTGTGGATCCGCTGCAGTGGACAATCTGTTTATCATCTGCTTTTATGACCGCAGAGTTTTTATCTCAAATGAAATTATGCAATGCACCAAACCCTGCAGTAGTGGAGCATGAAAAAAAAAAAAGAAATGAGGCCTGACATTAGCTACAAATCAAACACTTTATAAGAAGAAAACAAACCAACAAATTTCAGCTCAACTTGTTTTCGTCATCCTTGACGTCCAAGCCATTTTCTTTGACATCAATTTCCTGCTGTGTGTTGTTGTTGATTCAAAGTGCTAGTTTAACTCCAACAATAAAAATCTACCAGTGTTTATGTTGTCCCCCCCCCCCCCCTCCCTTGCTCTAATGGCTTCCAATAAACTTCAATGCGGAGGAAATAAGACCCCTGAGTGTAAGGCTTGTTATGAACTCCCATTGATCACAAGGACAATGGATGCCCCCAATGCTATGAAGGTTTAGTAGCATCCCACCAGGCAGGCTGCATCTGCTCATTTTGTAATGATTGTCAGGCATGTTCCTGGGTTGTTATTATTATTAACTTTCAAATTTTTCTAAATCTCCGGAAAGAAAGCTCAGCTTCCACTTTCTTCCCAAAGGCGTTTGGCATCCAGGAGGAGGCTTGTGTTTACCATGGAAAACTGAATTGCTGACTGGCTGCACAACCTGCGGTCAGACTGATGAAAACTGAATGAAAATACAAAAAAAAGGGAAAAAATAAAATAAAATGGTGACATGAGAGAAAATGATGCAAAATTGTTTCTTTATAGCTCAGGAGGCCTTAAATGGCATAATAGCCAGTTCAAAGCAGGTGAGCTGTTATCGATTTCTGAGAAAAGACTCGATGAAAGGCAAGATTATGGACCATCCAACTTGTCATATATCGATTTCTACTTTTAGTCATAAAAATTCCCCCGCTCATAATTATCAGTGTTACTCTATTGATTCCAATGTAATCAAAGACTAGAATGTGGTCCGAATGTGGTTTCGATCAGGTTAGCTGTGTAGCTGTTACTTTTTGCAGTAAAAAAAATAAAAATAAAAAATGTCAATACTGTATCTAGTTTTCCTCATTATTCTTCTACTTATTAGCTATGTTAATAGCACCGTTTCTCAGTTGATGAAAATGGAATCAAAGACCAAAAGTTTCAGCAAAAAGTTAGTTGTTGACTGTATCCAGTATTTCTTATGATTTTTCCACAGCTCATTTGTAGTGTTTTTAATCACTACACCACTGCTCAACTGATTCCAATAGAATCTAAGTAACCAAAATATAGCTTTCATCAGAGTAGGTTAGATAATACTTTTTGCAGCCAAAATATTGTCTATATCTAGTCTGTGTTCTGTTTGTTTTTAATATTCTTAATAGCACAGAAACGAGGTTCTAATTGGGGATAGACGAGCTAGAAATATGTGTAACAGTTTTAAAATGTTGGACTTTTTTCATGGCAAAAAGATCAAACAAGTGATCCTCTCAATCTAGGAACAGAAGTGTAGCTCTTATTGGGGACAGATCAGCTATTATATTTCATTGATTAAAAAAAATGTCCATCACTATTTTAGTATTCAGTCTTTTTAAGCACACAGTCACAGTACGTACCAGCATTTCTAAATTTGACCAAAATGTGAAAAAAAGGTTTTCTTATCCTTAAAACACTGCTTGTAAACCACCTGAATGAATAGTATAATGGTTAGTGTGCTACCTCTGTAAGCAGCGAGTCCCTGGTACAAGACCAGTTCTGGTTGTTTTTTTCCTCTCCCTTCTTCCCTGTCTTCCCTTCCTCCTCCAACAATTTTTCGCGGCAGAAGAATTGATGGCTTGCATTCAGAGCAGTGCTCAATGTACGTCTCCAACAGCAGTCTGCAGTCGGCTCGCCAGGGGCACGGCAATCACAAGGGGGAGAGGCAGGGTTTTACTGAACTGGGTGTTTGACTTCCGGGTTAGAAAACTAGCCAGCAAAACACCTAATATTGCATTTAAAAAATTACATTGTCATGGTGTCAAAGGTTAAATGTAATCATTATATGCCTATAGTTTTAACTTACCTTTTACAGAATGAAACATTGTCTAATCTGCTTTTCCGCACTGGTTTAACAACTTTTTGCGGTGAAATGAGTGTCACAAAAACACATAGAATACCTTCTTGAAAAATCCCTTAAGTCGTTTTTTCAGATTTTCAGGAAACACAAAAAATGTAACCACTTGCATCACGAGGAGATGATTTAGGCAAAAAACAAAAAAAGGCAATTATTTTACAAGGGTTACAATTAGTGTTGTTCCGATACCGATACTGGTATCGTCCGAGGTGCCGATACTGCATTAAAACAGTGGTCTCGGTATCGGTGACTACTCACAAGTAACATGCCGATACCATTAATTCCAACACTAACATAGGATTTTGGTTGCAGCATCTTGTGTCTTGCTGGTGCACGACATTCACTGATATGTTCACTGCATGCCGATCTAATATATCCTATTGGCCCTTGAATACTCTGAACCAATGGCAGGACAGCTTTTTCATATTGAGGAAAAAAATACTCAAGTATCGGTATGGTATCGGTATCGGCCTATACTGCAAAGCTGGGTATCGGTATCGGGGGCCAAAAAACGGTATCGGAACAACACTAGTTACAATATCACAAATACTGGGCTATTTCAATAATAAGAGGAAAGTTAAGATAATAAAAGAAGAAAAAGTGTTCTGTCGAAATCTAGTTTATCTTATCATTAAGTTTAGCTGTCTTAATCATACAGTTGCTTAATTGATTCAAAAGAAAGACCAACATTGGCACTGTCTCAAAGGACTTGACGAAACATCCAGTCAGATTGTTAATCGAATGCTATTCTTTGGTCAGCCCAACTAACATCTCCCGACAAATGTGTTAAAGGCCTCACGCAGGGAAGCCGGGCCTGGTTGCGGATTTGTGAAGGAACACTAGAAGACATGACAGAAAAAGGAAGCAAATTCACTAATTCACTCACAGTGCGATTCCGCCAGGTCGGATTAGCTTTCAAGCCTAATTAGTGGCTGTCGGGACTTTCTCTGAGGCTTGATGGATGATTCCATGTGGGAGTTAACATGACACACTCCACACCAACTCTGTATTATCTCCTGTGTCCACTTCCTTGAGCTCCAAAACGTTACCTGAGATGTGAGCCTCACTTATCAGCATGTGGTGAGCAGCCACTTGGTTTTTGGGCCGGCAAAACAGCTTGTAATGACTTTCATGTCAGCTTTTCGCAGCCTCCCACATCTTCATAACTGACGCTTTGATTGATGACTCGGGAGTCACCTCTGTTTTTTGAGGTGGGTCGTCTCAAGTTTGCCGGCATCCCCTTGGGTGGAATTTGCCATATCCTGTAAGTGTAGAGCACGCTCAAGCAGATGTTTGCGTTTTAAATGTACATGAACACAGGTGCAATAGCGCAACCGACAAATGGGCTTGTACAGGTCCAAAGATTAAGAATTCAAAAGTGTGCAGTATGTGCATGAGCTTGGGTTCTGGTCAAGGTTCGAGCAGAAGCATTTTAGATCTTGATGGAACAGCTCTCTCTTCCACTCCGTTTTCTCCTGCTTATGGGTAATACTGGAAAAATAATATTTTCCTACTGCTAGTCAGCAATTGAGCAGCAGCATTTTGTACCTGCTGGAGCAGGGTTCAAGACTCCGGTCTTCGAGGGCTGGAGTCCTGCAAGTTTTACAAGTAGATATTTCCGCCTACCAACACACCTGTTACTAAATATCAGGATTGTTATAAAGGCATGCTGATGAGCTGATTGGGTGGAAACATCTAAAACCTGCAGGACCTCGAAGACCGGAATTGGTGAACCCTGCGCTAGAGGGTTGTTTGCCACTCAATAGAGCAACTCTCCATTTATCCAGCCATTCATCTTCTCCCGCAGTCAGTCAAAGCTGAACTGGAGTAATATGATCTTCTTCTTCTCGTCAGCACACCTCAGCATTTTGGACCCACGAGAGAGTGACTCCTTATCCATAAGTCAATTTACTACTGCTTACCAGTGAGGCTAGTACAATACTAGGAAAATGTCAGCTCTGGAGAGGTCGAATTTTAGACTCACTGGAGGGTTTTTTACACAGTCTTGTAACACTTGAGACTGGAGATCAAATTTTAAAGGTCTCGGCTTGTCTCAGCCTTGGTCTCGACTCAGCCTTGACTCCTCAAAGTTTTTTTTCTTGTCTTGGTCTCGGTTAGTTCTGGTCTCAGACACGTCTTGGTCTAGGATAGTGTGGTCTTGGGGGCCAACACTAGTTTCTAAACACCTGATAGAACAACTTTCCATTTGTTTGTCTATCCATCTTCTTGCCCTAGAAGATATCACTGAAAAAACATGATCTCACTGTTGTATAGTTCTGCCTCTACACAGCCCTCAACTTTCGACCACTGTACTGTAAAGCTAGTGTGGGGGAAATATGATCTAGTTCCTAGACAGCCTTTTGGGATAGAAATAACTTTTTATTTTCACAAAAGCTACGTTCTTCTGGGAGTCTTTTTACTTGTATTTTAAATTCTGGAGGAGTTACTGTTTAAATTAGTGAAAGGTAGTGAAAAGATGTAGTCAGCACTCGAGGAGCAGCATTTTAGGTCCACTGCAAAGTCTTTTGAGACTTGCAGGATCAGCGATATACACTATCGGCATTTAGAAAGATGAAACGCAGCATTTTCTCACACAACAGAATACAAAATATGTACTTGTAAAAGTGAGAGGAGTTTCTTTTCAAAGTTGCCGCATGTAGACCATCATGTTCTGCTTCTCCATCTAATGGCGCCCGCAGCCTGCCTCAGCTTTAATCACCACTCTATCTCGTTAAGAAGAGTCAGCAAACAGCGAGCGGTCAGCAGAGGATTGGGGCGGAGAATGACTTATGAAATATCTCTGCAACAATACGCAAACGTGGTTTTTATCCCGCAGTAATTATCCATTACAAGTGTCCTGTCTGGTCTGTATGCCATTTTGACTAATGGCTCCTCCTGAGCAAATTGATGCTGCAAAGTAGGAATCAATCAAATCTTTAGGAATCTTTAAGTGGCTCCACACTACGCACCGTGTGGCTATCGTAGAGATGTCTCCCTACCGAGTATGTTTTTAATAGAATAGTTTTCGAGAGGCCTCGGGTCAGCAACCTGCTAATGAACAAAGCCTAGCGATATTGCTAACATGCGTGCTTGTGTGCTGTTTCTAATGAGGTCACGTCAACGACGCAGATGGTTCTTTGTTTCAGTGACAGTACATTTTGCCCCCCCCCATGGCAGTGAAGAAGTAAGACTGGTGGGGGTGATGTGATGGGAGGCAAATGACTATTGGTTAAGCACAATAAATGCCTTGCTTGTTAGGCAAAACTGCAAACATTTGCCTTTGATTTGACAAGCAAGCACATATCCAGATGTCGGCTTTTTTTCGAGGTTTCATTATGGGATCAATGCAGTCTGAAGGAAACTGATGATTTCGCCAAGTGAGACTGTGTGTCTTTTCAAGTGCAATGGAAGAGCAGCCATGACAAACAAAACGTTCCATAAGCCCTCCAGCCGGCTCTTTCATCCACTTTTATAAAGAGGAATGTTGTATAAAACTGGGTTTACAGATGGCAAGAAGACGCAAATGATATAAGATTGAGCAATAGTGGTGCTCGTCTTGGTGCAGCATCCTCAGTGCTCAGTCCAAAGTGCAGCATTTGACACGATTGATCATCATATACTGTTGAGATCTACAGACTTGGGCCAACTAGTGGAACCTCGAGTTCGAAGCAAACATGGTGAAGCTGCATATAGCTGTTATGCTGCACATAAATGGAATAAGCTGCCAACAGAAGTGAAATGCTGTAAAGTGTAAATGCTTTTAAATCCAGGTTGAAAGCTTTGCTTTTTTCCTCATCATGTTTTTTCCCTTTTAATTATTATTATTATTATTATTATTATTATTTTAAAAAAACTTCCTTACACTAATTTTTTAAAAAGTTTGTTGTATAATGTTTTGACATTGTCAATGTATTTTATTTTAGTACATTTTATAACCTACTTTTTTTCCTCTTCTGTAGTGTTGTTAACGGCTATCTTTGTTGATGTGTCTTTCCTTGTGTAAAGCACATTGAATTGTGTTGTGTATGAAATGTGCTATACAAATAAATTTGCCTTGCCTTGCAAAACAATGATAAAGTTATTTCAAACAATGCTCAAAAGTATTCATAAAGCGGACTTAATCCAGCAGCAGAAGCTCTGCGGTCGTTTAAATCGTCAGATGAATCCTGCAAAAAAGAAAACTAACCCAAGACAATTTCTTTATTTATATAGCGCTTTCAAACAGCAGATATATGTACTCCCCAAATAATGTCAATGTATTATTATTATTATTATTATTATTATTATTATTATTATTATTATTATAAATTATATCCTGTGTGTCCCCCATAAATAAAAATAATGCAATTAAAAATGTGTAATGCTGGATAAATGTAAGAAAAATATAAACATATAATAAAATAAATATTATAATAATAATAACAATAATAATAATTATAATAATAAACTCAGACGGATAATACAGGTTTTGCATTAAAGAAGACAATCATCCGCATACGTATTTCAACCACTCAAATATTCTAATCAACCCCAGAAAAAAAATAAAAAATAATCCACGGTCCTCCGCATAGTAATTTGAGACCCACCCAAATGTAAACTAACCAACATAAACGAAGAAGAATTAAAGTATGTGTCTGTGGTTCACACCATCTGTTTCCAATGAATACATCAGCATGGGTCATCTGTAATGCTTTATAAGCACGCCAGCATTCCCTCAATAGTACGGTTTTGTGCCTAAACCCTCAAAAGACATTAATCACCCACTCGTCATAAATACGTGCTAAACATCCACATCGAAAGGATCCATATGTGGCATACACCCACTGGACACTTTATTAGGTACACCTGCGCAATACAACATCCATTATGGCCAACGCAAATATCTGCCTTTGTAAATACAGAGAGAATAGAGAGCGAGTTCTAGTTGTGCTGGTATTTGGCAGTTGCGCCACAATTTTTGGTGTGTGTGCATGTTTTTGTTCTGCCACTTATGGTTTCCACTTCCATGCGACATAAAACGTAATTTGCTGCCAAATTTGTTTAATATTACTAAGACATTGAGTCTGACATATTGTCGCCCCATAACGTTGCATGTGCCCATAGTATTTCGCAGAACTCTTCGGTTTCTAGTCCCACTTGACATGAACTGTAATATACACCTAACATTGTTTAATATTATTACAAAACATCATTGCCCATGAGATGTAGTCGCTCCACAACATTGTTTGTCCCATGTTACTCCAGATGTGATTTCCAGTTTAACTGGACATAAATTGTAATATACCATAAAGGTAATAGTTTTGTATATTAAAAAAACTCATTCACTGCCAGTCATTTTAGAAAATTTTAAAATTGTCAATACTCACGTAATATTACATTCAATAATTATATATGAGCCGAATCTACCAAATAACAGAATAGACTCCTTACTTTTTGTCCCGTCCCGTTCTTTTATAATTGACAGTAGAAAAATGTTGGTTTTCCAAAATACAGCCATTTCTCCCATGGACTCTGAAACTGTGTTTATTTCCTATAAAATGGGGCAATGATGTCATCTACCGGTGGTTGGGCATCAGTAAAGTTGTTTCCAAGTTTGATATTTACAGTGGAGCATGCTCAGATTCGCCCCCATTTAGCACCGCTCTAAAAAATACAATTGACAAGTATACTTGTCAAAGGCAGTGAATGAGTTAAAAAAAAAAAATTACAATTTAAAAAATTTATTTATTTTTATTCCCCCCCAAAAAAAGCTTTGAATCAGACGTCCTTACACCAAAATGTTGTGTATCACCACTTATTCCATTTAAATTTGACCCAAATTAATTTGATATCGTTCCAGTGAAATCCCACCTACTGCCCGAAGCCAGCTGGGATAGGCTCCAGCACCCTGCGACCTTGTGAGGAAAAAGCGGTTATGAAAATGAATGGATTATCCAATGAAAGTGTTGGCTCAGAAATGTAAGTTGCATGCTGTGCATGTGCATGTTTGTGTTCCCACGAGCTATAACCGATTTGACAGTAGTTCACCACATTTTGCTAAATTGTCCGATACATTACGGTGTAGTAAAGGTGTCCTTCGGCATGCTCTATGCAGCTGCTAAATGGCTTTGTCCAAAGGTGGGAATACTTTGGGATACAAGAGGCTCATGTTTACCAAAAAAAGTAATTTTCTGTGCGTCAGTGCACAGGCAGGTCAGCACGCTAAATGAAAGCATGTGTGATTGTTGTTGTAGCGCACGCTTCAAGTGTGACAGCGCTTCACACAGCTGGACGCCATCGCGCCTTTTGCTTTTTCTTCCTTCGAGTGCATGTTTTGCATCTTGCGCTGATGATGTGTCAATATTTTCAGTTATGCACCGTAATCACAAACCCGGTTGTTTAGTTGTAACGGGTATTGAGGAGCCACATGCTGCTTCACAAAGCCAGTAACTTTTGCTTGCTGAATTTAACGCATTCAAAAAAATAATAAATCAAATATGGGATTTTAAAAAAAAAATAGTTATATTGATAACATTTTCGCATATCTTTAAATGTGAGTTGAGATGAGTTTGTGTTTTTTTTTTGTTTTGTTTTTTTTTACTATGTGGAAACACAAGAAATTGCTAAATCTTATACCTGACTATAAAAATAGAGTTAGTTTTAACCCGTAGGCAGTATTGTGACCCGTTTTGGGCTTTTTGGTGGTTCTGACTAAGTCATTTCGAAATTAGATACTGACTATGGGCTACACATATAATGTAGCTATTTGCATATCTCCAAATATTAATGAAAACACAAAATATAAATAAATGTACATCTAAAGACAAAAATGGGGCCACCTGAAAAACATTTTTTCCACATATCTCCAAATATTGGTTGGGGCAGTTCTTTTTGCACAAACAAAATTAAACTATCCATTTAAATACAAAAATAGACCTTTTTTACCACAACCAAAAAAATATCATGCTTTTTTTTCTTATCTGGAAATATAAAAATAATAAATCACACATCTTTTGACAAAATCTGACCTCTCTTTACCTAGAAATGAGAATGTATTTTTTCTTGATCTTCAATTTTCGACCTGTTTTTTGTAAAAGCACAAACAAATAATAAATCATACATCTAAAAGTGTAAGTAATTTTGCTCTAATAATATAGGTTTTTTTGCATATTTTTAAGTACTGATTTTTTTCCCTGATATGAAAACACACACCTACCATTAGATTTTTCACGCATCTCCAAATTTTGTGTGGATTTTTCTTCCTCTAATCTGAACTACATATTTTTTCTTTGGTTTCTGCTGAAACATCAAATCACAACATGTGATGTTGATGTATTGATACGCACCACAATGCCTATTATATACGCTTACGTACTTATACCTGAACTACACACTGTTGTGAGCGTGTGTGTTGTACTCGGCTTTTATGTCATTCCAATTTGGGCGGGTGAGATCAGGTTCACATGTACTTGGAACCGACCAAACATCTGCAACCCCGTAGGTTCTATGTTCCCACTGTGATAAGAATGCAGCGTGTGTGGAGGTGGATTATGCTGACTCAGTGTGATGAAGGACATCTTGCTTTGTGGCTTCATCATCTTGATTGAAACCATTTGCCGTGCCGTCCCCTAACTTGACACAGGCTTTGACGATGTGTCAGCACATCGGCTTTGGTTACCTCAAGAAGGGATAAGTTTGTTTTAAAGAAGACATGTTATTTGTAGTTCTTATTACAACACTTCCCAGGTGTCTATATGAAATGTGGGACATGATTTTGTTAAAACATGACAAGGATGAAGAATAGCAGAGTTGCCTCGGAAGAGCTCTTTGCACATGGTTACAGGACTGTTTGATTCATCTGACTCATCTGGGTTGACAGTATTTTTGTTGAGTCCGCTAATTCGAGTCAGGCAACTGATTCAACTGGATCATCTGAGTCCACTGTGTCTCTTGAGTACTGCTAAATCAAACCAATCGACAGAGTCATCTGAGTCAGTGGTGTTTTCGGGCAGGACTGTAACTCAAGTTAGTGAACCAACTCATCTGAGTCGTTTCTTGAATCAGTCACCAGAGTCAGCTTTGCAGGAGTTGTCAAACTTGAGTCAGTCTTCCAATCCATAGTGTTTCCATCGTCAACTGAATCAGTGAACTTTACGAGAGATCATCTGATTCGGTGGTGTTTCTGATCTGTCCGCTAACTTATATCAGTCAGCCAATTCAACTGAATCACTTCAGTCTGCAGTGTTTCAACAACTCAGTCACCTGAATCATCTGAGTCCAATGTGTTT
Organism: Festucalex cinctus; assembly: GCF_051991245.1. Classification (NCBI taxonomy): domain Eukaryota; kingdom Metazoa; phylum Chordata; class Actinopteri; order Syngnathiformes; family Syngnathidae; genus Festucalex; species Festucalex cinctus. Next base: position 53,698,780 of record NC_135411.1, read on the forward strand.
CCACAAACCTAACTTGAGTCATTGATCCGATTAATGCTAACTCAAGTTAGTCAGTTCAATTGGATTGTCAGTCTGAGCAAAAGTTGCAAATTGTGAGGTTTTGCACAAATTTAGAGCTGCAATTTGTGGCAAAATCCTCAATAGTACATCTGCAGCATTTAATGACCGCCATTGCTAAGTACGGAGAGCTGTTTCTAATATTTTGGGCCTTTAAACACGTGTTTGTCGTTTGAACTGTGGTTTGGCCCGTCGGACTCTCTCGGAGGTTGTGGGAATTCTCCCAAAAAGCCGAGACGGAGGAAAAATGCGTGTATGGTGTTTTTATCCCATTGTTGGCTCGACTTTTCACTTTCGAAAAAAAAACACAGCCGACTCATTATGCAAGAACCTCATCTTTTTTTTATTTATTCTACATCTCAGATTTCATGAGCACACTGTATACATTTTTTTTATATCAACTCTAAGAAATTCACATTTACACAAAGCATTGTACATTATTAGTGTGTCAGTACAGTGACAAATATCCCTTTGTGGTCATTAATAATTCTAATACTGTACTATGAGAGACAATCACAGTGAAGAGTCACATGACATGTTCTATTTACTCCCATCCATGTAAACAAAATGCACATTCAGCAAAAAGAGGAAAACAAACTACCAAAAAAAAAGACAAAGCTCGCAGGCACTGCGGTGCGATCGTCTAATAAGTGCTTCAAAAACTATTGAACAAAAAGAATGTCTAACACAAAGACCTGAAAAGCATCAGTGGTAAAACAATCACAATTTTAATGTACTGTAAAATGTCACCTGGTAGCATTAGAGATTAACTGTGACCGAGTTTTGTGATTATTGTGTTGTTCGGTGAAATTTTGCGTGGATGTAAAATTCTGTTTGTTTTCCTTATCAAATTACATTGATGCTTATTAAAATAAAGATGTTTTGTTTGGGAACAGGATTACATAAAAAATCTTTACTATATGCTTTCTACATAGCTGTGTGAATATGTAAGGTTTGGCTGCAGATCTGGATAAAAAAAAAAGGTTTTTAACGTTATGGGCATTTTTCTTACCAAATTGAAATGTTTGGTGCTGTACGTTCCAGATCAAGACTTTTATGAACACATCTTATTCTTTTTGTGTTTGTTTCTTAGCAGAAATACGTGAAGAAAAAAATCATTATGGATCTTGACAAAAAAGGGTTGATGCAGGATTTTTATTTTGTCAAATTATCACTCAACTGAATGTCAGTTTAGAGATAGCAATATCATCGCCTTGGTTGTGTGTTTTTGAATTTTTCAGATGGGCAGTCAATTTCCAAATTGTGATTTTTCTTGAATCCAGGTTTTGTCTTCTTATGTTGAAGAACTCAAATGGAACTCAAATAGGTTATCTTCTGCAGTATCAGACGATTGACAATCACCACGTGACGATAATGACATAAATCTCGTCACTTGCGTACTGCTGCCATTTTGGGTTCACGTTATTACCCCACAAGCAGTCACAGAGAGATGACGGTTTATTTTGAAGCTATGGGCAGCATTGTTTTTTGTTTTTGTATTTTTTAAGCTGGGCTCTCCACTCAACACTGTAACAGCTTCTGCTTGAATGCCACACAAGGATGTGGATGAATCACGCCCACGCTGCCTCTCAACAGGAGTGTGATTCATATCCTCGCCTCGCCTCGTGTGTGCGTGCGTGCGCGTGCGTATGTCCGTGGCCTCTGCTTGTTAGCCTCCAACTTGACCACAGCCATGCATGAATCACGAGTCCATATAAGAAATAACGGAGCAGAAGGTTAATGGTATGGAGATGTGAACCATTTTATGACTCATACTTTTGTGTTAGCTCACTATTCAGAGCTCAATCTCAGCAGTGCTGGCTAGATTGGATATGACTATTTACAGTATTCCCACAATGTATTGCGGTTCTTTTGTGCCCGACGCACTTTTTAAGGGATCACTCTATATTAGTTATTAGTTATTTTACATGTCAACAACTTTGGCACAATTTAGCATTGGCCGTCTGTGCCACTAGGATGAGTTGGTTGTACAAAATCATCTTAAAATGGCCGCCTCAAACCAAAATGGCAGTCTTCCTGTGTCTTTCTTGGTGTGGCTTCTTGAGGCTTTTTTGTGGGTCTAAACTGGCTTCCAGGGCTGAATTTTCATAAAATTCTGGTGGATACTATAGATCCAAATGTAATTTTTAAACAAGGCGAGCCTAGAATTTTTGAGTAAAACCCTCATAATGACAATTTATTTGGTGTCGGAAAAGTCACGTCTCCTGTAGGAATGTAACGATAGCCAAACATCATGATATGATATTATCACGATATGACGGTCACAATATGCTAATTATCGCAATATTGGGGGGGGGGGGGGGGGGGTATTTAAAAAATATTACAATATTGTAAAAAACAAAAAAACAAAAAACAAAAACAACAATGCATATAAAACACCTACAATCTCTAATAACAATAGTGAGGCACTTACTTGCCTATGCAAGCACACACAAGCAAATTAGGTTCCCCTTCATCTGACAATTAACATAGATTTTGAACAAAGAAGGCCAAAACAACCCTAATAAAAATTAAATTGCACTAATAAACTAGCCACTAGAGGGTGTTCGAACTGCACAATCAACCTGACTTTTTGAATAGATGTGTTCCTTTTAAATATTGTGAACATGACGACGACGATATTGTGGCAGTTTTAATATCACGATATCACGATATTGCCCTCATCGTTACATCCCTACTCTCCTGTCTCCCCAATGACAAAACCTGCGCACCACCAGCTTAAAATCCATTTTAACATACATCACTGAGATAATAAAAGGTATTATACTACCAAAAAAATATATATTCGTAAAGCCTTACCTTTTATGGTGCAATTTTAATCTTTGATCTTTAAAAGGTAGCTATTTATATACGTCACTGAAGGGGTTCACATTAAAGTGATAAAAGGTTGCCTGTGAAGTGCTTTCATATCAGTGCGTCCATACAGTAAATGTCAGCAGCTGCGAGTGTGGATAAGACATTGAGAATGTCATAGACACACATACGCACACCTGACGAGTGGGTGAAGGATGGCGCAACCGGGTGGTAATTGCTACCTGCCTGTAACCACGTCTCACTAATGGGCACCGCATTATCGACGACGACCGCCACAGGTTTAACGCCTCGTTGCTGTCAATCCAACATAGAGCACAGCCACAAATTATGACTCGCTTTTGAATTAGGTTGAACTGGCTTGTGAGGTCTGCCCACTAAAGACAGATTTTCCAATAAATGTTCTCTGTGTGAAGGCAAATTGTAATATGACCTTTTGAAGGGGAATAACAGAAAACCATGACCAGGTTGGTGAATTTTTAGCCTTGTCCCCGTTTTTTTGTTCTGTGTGAAAAGCACCAACCCGGAATGCAGGGTTGAAGGCTTTTCTCGAATGTTCCAGCTTTTCTTATAGGATCAGACGCAAGGCAATAGATGTGTGAAAGCTGAAATCTGGGGCTGGGATTTGTACTTTAGCACTGGATGCTAAACTTCTCCTGCCCAATTTTGCAAACAAACAAACAAACACAAAACAATCCCAGCTTTTCCACGGCTTCTTTATACTCTTCTTTGTATTCATCCAAGGTAAGGTTAGCTGCATGTTTTGTAACTATAACCGAACCTGTGCACAATTTCAAAAAGTTTCACAATCAAAGATCAAACGGAGTCCTTGAACACATCCAGTTCACCTTCCGAGAGTCCACTTTATTTAGAGCAAGATGTTGCCTTCAGGATCTTTGCTTACGTCATAGGCTTCACTGATGATGTGTCAGGTCAGCAACAACAGACCCTGCTGAGTCAGCGCTACTGAAAAATGAAGCTGGACCTTTGCTGGAGGATGGAGTGGAGGAGGTTTAGCAGAAGTGGTTCCGTCACCACAACGACGGGATGCTTGTGGAAACAAGAGAATCTGAACAAAGATGCATGAGTCGCACCTTGCAGGCACCGGTGGGTTTCAACTAAGGCTAATTCCTTGCGCAGCGGACAGGAAAAAATGGAGTTAGTCGGGAAAATGAGCTTGTTGGGGGTGTTTGCTAAGATGCACTTTTTCTTTATCTACATAAGTCAATACGCTAAGAGTCCAGGCACGTGGTTCTATGAGACTCCGCATGCAGGGATGAAGAGTCAAGAAGAAGTCCGTCTACGGCAAGTCTTGGGGGCCAATTCCAAGTCCATGTGGGCCCCCTGCTTCTTTCTTGAATGAAGGAGCACCATTTTAAGTGGTCTTCCTCCTCTTCTTCTTCCTCAGACTTCAGGAGGAGGCGTGACGGGCTCGGAACTGCCGTCCACCCTCACCACTGCAGGGAAGAGATTGGAGAAAATGTCAAACTCTAGCTAACATGACATGTCACTAATTTGTGCTGATATTTTTAATCAGACCTTTTTGATACACGCTGAAACATTTTTCACAGCTTACGGTCACTGCAGTTTCAATATTTGTCAAACTGCCGCCGTGATTCAAATCATATTGTGATCCTTCACTCAGAGAGCTTTTTTGATTGATTTCACATGGCCAGAAAAAATTACGGAGACCCAGAAGTATGAGGTTATGTTGACCTTCAATTCAAATGTCCGAAGAAGTATCATGACTATATCATTGCTTACGTAGCTTTTTTGTTGATACATTTTTACCTGCCTTCAAAATAACATCAAAAATATTCAATCTGTTTTAAATTAATGCCCAAAATGCATCATGAGTCTGTGATTTTTATTTTATTTTTTATTTTTTTCTTACAGCTAGATAATAGGGCCACAACACTAGCAAAATAAAATGAGAAATTGAAATTGAGAAATTTTACTTAGGGGCCCTTTTCTTCTTCTTCTTTTTTTTTTTCTAAGTATGAGATACTGTCGTTAAAAAAAAAAAAAAAAAAGACGAAGAAGAAGAAGCCCAAAAAAAAAAGTGATTCCATTAGTAGTGCTGTTGCATTTTGTTGATAGTCAGAACAATTAAATCAGAGAAGGTGGAGGAAAAAACATACAAATAAGCATGTTTTTTTTTTTGTACATTATGTCACAATACTGCGGATAATTTGGTACTGATATGAACAAAAACTTAATGTAAACCTTGTGCCTTTTTAATCTTAAAAGCTTGAGACAAACTGTTGGCTAACCTTTTTCTGATTAGAGTAAAAGTGACTTTATCCAGGATTGCACAATCAGGATTTTTCGACCAATCACAGTGAATTTGAAAAAAATTATCACCAATCAATCACCAATAACTGTTATATTTATGCTACAGTCGACCATCGCCAAGGATTGGCCTGACCCACGAACAGTGAAAAACCCCACGTTTAATTTAATGAATGGAAAAAAAATCTTCAAAAAACATTAACATGGAATATAACATGTAATGTCTTATTTCACGGCGCCAATCAATGACATCACAAGGGTCGCGGGGGGTGCTGGAGCCTATCAGCTGGCTCTGGGCAGTAGAAACCCTGAACTGGTTTCCAGCCAATCACAGGGCACACAGACACGAACAACCATCCACACTCACAAGCACACCTAAGGGACAATTCAGAGCGCCCAATTAACCTGCCATGCATGTCTTTGGAATGTGGGAGGAGACCGGAGTACCCGGAGAAGACCCACGCGGGCACGGGGAGAACATGCAAACTCCACCCAGGAATGGCCGAAGCCTGGACTCGAACCCGAGTCCTCAGAACTGGGAGGCGGACGTGCTAACCAGTCATCCACCGTGCCTCCAAGCTGATCATCAATTTTGCAAAAAGTGCAAAATACCGGCTGATTCCGATCCAGCCGATCAGATCGGTGTAAATGCTAATTGCTGGAATATTGCATAACTTTTCATATTTTTTTTTATGTACTGATTTTTTTTATATACTTCTTCCCATGTGTAAGACAGTGCTCCTTTGTTAGCCTTTGCACTATGTACGATTGTTCTAGTTACGATATTTTGTCTAAAAATATGACAGTTTTTCTCTTCCTTTTCCTAATTGGAATTTTCATCATAATATTACAGCTAAGAAATATTAAAACAATTTCCTTATAATTTATTACTTGTATCATATTTGTGTGACCTTGGTTTCCCTTGTTATGTAAAGTGCCCAGTCTTTCCCCAAGGAGGCGCTGTGTTTTCACTAGCTCTATTCAAACATGACCAAGTGGCATCATTAGCCGAACAAGGATGAGATTCCAAAGCTGCTTTTTCCCACAAACCTCTTAACCCGCTTTGCCACCAGTGCCAGTGCCATGGAAACGCCTGAGGATGAGGAATGTAAGGCGTTCTTTATCAATGCTGGCTTTTGCCAAAGAGGAGATGCAAAAACCATAATAATGTGTGGAGGCTGCTTTTGTTTGCTTCACACGTACATTGTCATTCATTTGTCCTCACCGATGAATATACTGGAGTCTTGCATCGGGTCCTTGAAGGATTAAAAGCATAAAAGACCATTTACGGGTGTTTTCTTGTGATTCTTTTGTGTCTACCTTGGAAGCTGTGAAATGTGCGACTTTCATTCGCCCTTAGCTAGTCCCTGTTGGTACCTTTCGCGCAGACAGGAACAAGGTGAAGAAAGCTAACTGATGGAGGTTTTGTGTCTTATGGCCACTCTGAGTCATCCAAATTTGCCGACATGCTCGCCCCACACGCAATGAGGAAATCCAAGTTCCTTCGCAATTTAGCGCCGTCCATCTGTTTAGCATATGGGGTTAAAATTTGCTAGCAATTGGACAACATCTCGAGCACGAGTTTACTTGTGAAGGGAGAGAGAAAGAGACTTTATGTAGTTTACTCATGATCGACGAAAGTAAATGTTGCTAAGAAAAACTACTACATGGGTGAATTTTTTTACTAATGAGTAACGGATGCTTCAAACTAAGATGGCAGACTTCTTGCCATTTGTCTTTTTGGGCATATCTTTTTGAGACGCTTTTGTGGGCTTATGATAGACATACTGACCAAATGGGCTCTTTGCACAAATCCACTGCTTCCTGAACTCAACACCATTCCTTCGTTTCCTGTCTTTTATGAGTGGACAAGCTGATTAATCCAGGTGTGCCTGACCTCAGTAACTACGACGACGTTGGCCAGACACACCTGGATTAATCAGTTTGTCCACTCAGGAAAGACAGGAAACAAAGGTGTGGTATTCAATTCAGGAAGTAGTAGAGCTGTGCAAAGAGCCTATTGCCTGTTGCTAAACTGCAGCAGGCATCAGGTTTCGGAATCTATGTTGATTTTGTGTTTTAGTGGAGAAATAGCTAAATTTGCCTCCATGGTTTATCTACAAGCAATAACATAACGTCAAATAATTCACAATTTGTATTTCCCTTCTGTTGTGGTTCAAATTTAATAGCAATCGGACAAAATCTCTAGGAGAAGTTTTTCTTTAGAGGACCCCTGGAAATGGCCAAATTGATCCTAAAATGGCAGCTTTTCAGGCCTGGCTTCTTCAAACTTTTTTTGTGTGCTGATCAACTCGTGATAGACATGCCCGTCAAATTTCACATTACTAAGTGAAACAGGCTTTGAGGCCTCCTATGAGCTCACCTTTAAAGGACCCCAACAAACAGCCAAAATAACCTCTAAATGATCCTTTCAGAGCTCAATTTTACACTTCCTGTGTCTTCTCTGGTTTGGCTTCTTGAGCTGGCGAAGTGTGGTATGATGGCCACTAGCAGTACTCGTGGCTCTTATTAGTGGTATGTGAAAGGATAACTGAATAAATACAGATGACATTTTCAACATAAAACATAATACACTAAAAAAAAAAAAAACTCTTAAGTATCTCAAAGTGTCACTGTCTTAAACATACTTTTTCGGAAACTACTGTCTTATCGTCATGGTGGTACTTGGCGAGCTAACTATTTTTCTGATGTAAAAAGTTTTGAGAACTGCGCTACATCATTTTTGTGTGCATCATAATAGACCCACTCACCAAATTTCACATTGCTATGTAAACATGACTTCAGTCTTAAAAATGTGGTTTGGCCTGAGAATAATGCGAATGACAAAGAGAAGCAAAGCTATTGTAAGAGAGGCACTTGGCACTTTGTGCTCAAGCCTGAGCAATAATAAGAGCAACAGTCTGACTGCACCATCCTGACGATCAATGCAATCCACCTCCGAGTGGCTCAATCAAAGAGAAGCTTTTGTTACGCACTGTTTGGCTTTTTCCCCCCAGAACCGTGCTTGCTGGCTGACAATAAAAGTGAGGCTTTCAGGCTAAGAGGAAACAATACACTTGCCTTTTATGATTGCGGCGCATAATTAAAGTACTACATCATATGTTTGTCTCTCTGGCATACTCTCTTATTGTGATATTATTACGCTTCAGACCCGTCAGGGATATATACTTTTTACTTTATTAATTTAATCAGTGAGTTATTTGACAACATTTTTTCTTCAAATGTTAGAGTTAAAATGTAAGATTTTGTTCTGATCGGCTGCCCATGGAGAGAAAAAAGCAGCACAGTGAGTGAGTGAGTCATCGTTTGTGTGTGTGTCTGTACCCTTGCAGGACACAATATTAGGTACACCTACTACTCTAAATGACAGCCAGTAATTGAAGAGCTGTGAAACCAAAGTACAAAGAAAAAGTTGATTATATTGATTGACACTGTCAGAGAGCTATTCATTAATATTGGTTATTTTTACAATTAGACAACAACTTTTTACTCAATTATGTTATTCTTCTGTACTTATTATATTTAATACAGTTGATGCCGCAATTTGCAAGTAACTGAACTTGTTTCAAATTTTTCTCGATACAGTTTTTGCACCACTGTATAATGAATGTGGTATTAGCATTGACTGGACAGCTAATCCCGTGGAGCCTCTTGCCTCATTAGCGGCTGAGAGCTGTGACAGGACGTACCACAGTTAAGTCAGTTTAGTGTTTAGCATGTGCTAATTGGCAATAATGCTGCTGGAAGCCATTAAAAAAGTGAGCTGGCATGCTGGGTCGGACGATTCTCTCATGCTCACAACTCCAAATAATAGGAACAGACCACAGAGTGAACAATATGATAAAAACCTTCATTGTAAATGGTATGCTTATGTCTTCAACCCCTAATTTTCAAGCTTAATTCTATAGTTTGAACCCCTTACTTAAAACACTGTCCATGGCTTGAAACCTCGACCTTAATTCTGGTTTAAAATGTTAATTTGAAACACGAACCTAGCTTTATACCCAAAGCAGTTGGAACCCTAACTCTGATATGAAATCCTTACCCTTATTGAAACATAATTGAATTCCTAATTTAAAACAATAATCCTAGTTTGAATCATAATTTGAAAGCATAAATTTGTCCTGAGACCTTAACCATGTGTAAATGTGCATTTGGAGCCCCAATATGTGATGTGCTTTGATGGCCTTGTAAGGAGGAAAAACACTATATAAATGAACTACCATTTACCAGAGCAAAGTGTAGTTTGAGTTACATTCTTAACACTGAAACTAGTGCAATCCACTCATAAGTTAAGTGTATTTTGGCAGAATTAAATGTTTAGCACTGACACTAGTGTAGAGTACTTCCAACACTACTAAGTAACACTTTGAAAAGTGTCAGATTTACACTCATTGGTGTGGACACATATAAACACTTTTCTAGTGTTAGATTTAACACTGTCACTAAAGGTTTGCGCAGTCTTTGCGCGGTGCTAACTGGTAAAGATTGAGCAATCCGGGAGCGCCTAATGCACTGGTGTGCCGGTGTTATGTGCGCATATGTAAATTAGGTAATTTGCATACATTTGACGCAAAATATGCCCACCCCAAATGCAAATGAGACTCATTGATATACAACGTCTAATTCACTAACGCCAGCGCTAATAGCAACACGGAGTTTGCGTGACGCAGGTAACGTTTTTCGGAAAGCATGTATTAACCTGCCGCACCCTCGATCCGGGATCATGACAGCAGTGCATGGTGGTATGGAGACACATGGTGCATGTCCCGCTCTGGCTAATCA